>NC_083098.1:79700479-80300479 GCF_949774975.1 Lagenorhynchus albirostris | reverse complement strand
TGAGAAGCAAGTGTAAGAATATTCACGTAAGGTGCTTCCTAAATATTTTCCCACCAAATTAATGTGTTGAGGTCTTTTCCTGAAATGATTAAACGGTATCTAAGTGTGATATTCCATGTGAATGAATCACATGTAACATGATGAATCAGGGACTAACAAGACAAAAGCTATTTCATTTGTATTTTATTTGAAGATGGGATTTCAGTACATTCTAAGTAGAAAAAACACCCCGGCTGCCTCCTGTCATTTGCACATGTTCTGAGTTTTGCTGTGGGTATTGATAGTCACCTGAAACACCCTTGCACACAGATACACGCAGGAATGTTTGTAGGAAATACCAGCTTACTTTTGCACCCAGCTAGGTGCCTGGCTGTTTCATGTGTGTAACGGCTGTATTCTGACTGCTGGTAGGGCTACTGTATGTGCAGGTTTGTGCAAATATCTGTGGCCATGCATACAGGTGCATACTTGTTGGCACGTTTTATTGTCTGTGTGAGCCTTGTATGTGCCTTTGTGTATCTGCTTACATGTCTTTGTTTAACTTAGTTATCTATTTCATTCCATGCTCACTAGTTATTACATCTTCACACTCCTAGTATTTTGTTTCTTTCTTTCACCTCATCACCCCATTGCAGAGATCATGGAACACTTTTCAATCACGTAAACCCTTAGATTAAATGAGTATTTGAGAATTGAGTCCCTTCCTTCTCCCTTCCTTCTTTCTGAATCGTTCCTCTGTACTTTACAGAAATCTCTTCACTACTGTTGGCAATATCCAAGACACATCTTCCCTATTTGGGAGAGGAGAGGAGCAAAGAGAAATAACTGATAGTCTACAGAAGGGAAATATAAGTCAAAGAGATACATGGGTGGCATCTTTTCACATAGTGATTTTAAAAGTTACATAGGAGCAATATGTTCCTTTATTCACCCAACATTTATTCATTTCTTCTATTTTCAAGGTAGCATTCTGGGTAGTATTTAACAATGATAATGGTATTCAACTCTTCAAAATTTTCTGAAAGTTGTGCTAAAAGAAAAATATTTCAGTAAGTGATTTACTTGTTCAGTAGAAAGATACCTCTTCAAAGTTAGCTCTACTGGAAAGAGCACTGGGTTTGGAGACAATATCTGCACAGAAACCCCAGTCCTCCAAATTCTGGCTTCTCCACACTGTAGCCAGAATCTTTATTTTAGGATGCAAATCTGATCTTATTATACCTCCTTGTCCTTTAATCACTTCTTATTGTCCTTAGGATAAAAATGGCGGTCTTTAACGTGGCCTACAGATCCTGCAGTCTGGCTCAGCCTACTTCTCTAATCATTTCTGCCAGTACTGCCCCCCTGGTGCTGTTTGCTCCAGCCACTGCAGTTGTAGTTTATTTACTAGACAATGCTTGTCTCTCAGGACCATTGCCCAAGCTATTTTTCTCTCTAAAACACCTCTCCTTTCTTTGCCTTTTAAACTTCCTCTTATCCCATTTAAAGCAGATTAAGTGGATTCGTGAAACCGATTCATGAAACCATGTTGCTTTCCTCTGGATCACTTATCTCCATTCTTAATTGTATATTTATTTGTGTGATTAATGTTGGCCACTCCCACTTAACTGTGTCCATGACCATTGGCTCCCCTGTTCCTATCACTGTTTCTGACACACACATTTTTTGAAAAGTTGAATGATTGGAGGAAATTATTTAACTGATCTGAAACAAAGTTTCACCAAATATAGAATGAGGATAATAGCTGAGAATAGAATGGTAGATTAATGGAAAGAATGTGCATAAAAGGTTTTCAGAATGCTATTAAATAAAGGATAGGATAATAATTATAATAATAACTAAGAGGAGTTGCTATTCTAATTAATTTGATCAATAGAGAAGAAGTGGTGTTGTGGGTGTGAAGATAACTTTAAGAGAAATCATTGTCTTCTTGCAAAAAGAAAACAGTAAGAGGAACTTCTATATCTGTATTTCTCCATCTCTCTATCTCTATCTCTAAAGATAATTGAGAAGGAAATTTTAAAAATGAAACTTCCTTCCTCCGTCCTCACTTCTAGCTACAATCTGCAGTTGTAACCACTTTAAAGAATTTTTTAAAAATTTATTTATTTTTGGCTATATTGGGTCTTCATTGCTGTGCACAGGCTTCTCACTGTGGTGGCTTCTCCTGTTGCGGATCACGGGCTCTAGGGCGTGGGGGCTTCAGTAGTTGTGGCACGTGGGCTCAATAGTTGTGGCTTGCAGGTTGTAGAGCACAGGTTCAGTAGTTGTGGTGCACGGGCTCAGTTGCTCCACGGCATGTGGGATCTTTCCGGACCAGGGCTCAAACCCGTGTCCTCTGCATTGGCAGGCGGATTCTTAACCACTTTGCCACCAGGGAAGTCCCTAAAGAATTTTTGTTTTCAGCTCATCTGTGGTTATCACTGGCTCCATAATTATATGTTATTTCTATTTCTTCATTTATCAACTTTAGACAGTATATATTGAGTTTAGATCATCACACTAGCTCCCACTTTTCACCTTTCTAGTGCCCAATTGTTATTATTTATATTATTTATGATTATTCTAGTATTAGATTTATGACTTGAAATAACATTCTTCCACAAATGTTTCTTCATTCATGTAATTTCTGAGTACTTATTGACCTCACTTTACACAAGATAAAGAAAGTGGCGTACTTAACGTTTTTCTTTAATTCTCCTTGCCCTTTCCATTTCCTAAATTCTGTCAGACATACCATTGTTTGATTTTTGCCAGCTTATATTCTGTTTCATTTTTTCAAGTTTTATGTTATTGTCTGTGTTTTCACTAATGGTTCGTTTAAAAACTGAACACAAATCAACCTCATAAAACAGTAACATTATGTAAATGAGATGAGTATTATGCATAAACAATATTAAAAACATAAATATTATTTCAATCAAAGTACTGTAAGGGGACCCATTGTAAAGCAGATGTAATCCTATGTAATTGAAACTGCCAAACAAAAGAGAACATTCCAAGTTCTTAATGCTCAAAATCATGTTATATTTTAGTATTCAATATGTAGTCTATGAGTTTCAGCTTTTTGTTCTCCAAAGAGTTCCTAATTGTATTTCTTATTACTTGCAACAAAACATTCCCATAAGTTTAGTCATATTGGTAAAAACATTCAAGATCTTAATAATACAGATGTTGAATGGAATCCATCTTCTTAAGGAAATTTTTAATAGACTTCTCTGACTTCCTGTTCTCATTTGAACAGATTACACAGAGATTACATTGCATAATTTCAGTGAATCCAAATGTGCTACACTTCCTTGATTTTTTTTTTTTTACTTTTCCGTAATACAAACTCAAGTTTTTTATAAGATGCCTGCAAGCAGGTAATCATTCTTAATCCTGAAGGTCTGAAAATGCTTTTAATTTCTCTTTAAGTTTGATTGTTATTTTGACTGGATATGGAATTCCAACTTCAAACTAATTTCCCTCAGAAATTCTAAAGGCATTGTTCTGTTGTCTCCTTGCCTTCTATATGGTTAATGAGAAGCTTGATACCATATTCTTTTTCCTTTGTAGGTAGCCTAAACTTATTTTCTAAATATTTTAAGTATATTCTTTTCATTTTTATGTTGAAATTGTACTAGGGTTTGCAACCATATGGATTAACTTTTCATTCATGTTTTTGCATAAAGTAGACGCTTTCATTCTGGAGATTATACTTTTCTTCAGCTCAGGAAATACATAGTTTTAAAAATTTTTCTCTTCCTCCCATTTTATGTCCTCTTTTCTAGAGTTCTTCTCAGATATTTTCCTTCCTGTATTGATTCTCCCTGTCTCCTTACCTAATTTACATCATTTTTGCCTTTTTGCTTTATAATTATTCATTAATTGATTAATATATCAATAAATACTTATTGAAGACATCCTAAGTGAATATTGAGCTCTAGCCTCTGTGAATACAATAGGAAACAGGCAAAATTCAATGCCTTTACATTATAGGGTCTTACACACCCTAGTTTAGGTATTCTGAGAGATCTCCTCTGCTCTGTCTTAGAGAACAGTAATTTTGTCTTCACCTATGTTTATCTTATTTTTTCCTTCTGCTGAAATTTTAAATATCAGTTATCATATTTTCAATATATAAATTTTTTTCTTCTATTTTTTTCTTTATTATGGTCACCTCTAGTTTTATGGTTTCAGTGTCTACTTGAATAGACCCCAAATTGCTTATTATCTATCTGTCTGTCTATCTATCTACCTACCCATTTCTAATAGAAGGGCACAATCTGAGTGCAGGGTGGTATGCATAGTGAGGATGGAGTTACAGGAACTCAGAATTTGGTTACAGCTATAGGGTCTAGGAAAATGGAGAATGTGAACTTGTACTTCTTGCCTCATTTAACAGACTTTCCGTAAGTAGGAGGTAAACCCAGAATCTGTTTCTCCAACAAAGATGTGGAAAACGAAGATTTTTTTTTCAAGGTTTTTTTTTTTTTTTTTAAAAGAACTCTGAAGTTACTGGCCAACTTGTGAATTCTGTCCAAAATTAAGTCAATGATTTCCCTGTCAATGGTACAGTGCCCTTGGGCATAGTTATTGGCAGAATTTTCTTTGCCAGTGATGTGCCACACAGGGTGGAAGAACCATTGGTACAAACTTCATTAAAAATGTGGGTTTCAGGTCACAAACACTATAGTAGGCCCTCCTCAACTGTGGTTTTGCTTTTTGTGGTTTCAGTTACCCGTGGTCAACTGTGTTCCGAAAATATTAAATGGAAAATTCCAGAAATAACAACTCATAAGTTAAAAATTGTATGCCATTCTGGGTAGTGTAATGAAATCTCATGCCATCCTGCACTGCCCAACCTGGGATGTGAGTTATCCCTTTTTCCCATGTATCCTGCCTGTTAGTGACAGTCACTTAGTAGCCATCTTGGTTATAGATCGACTGTCATGGTATTGCAGTGCTTGTGTACAAGTAACCCTTACTTTGCTTAATAATGGCCCCAAAGCAGGAGAGTACTGATGCAGGCAATTTAGATATGCCAAAGAGAAGCTGTTGTACTCATACTGGCAATTTGGATGTGCCAAAGAGAAGCTGTAAGGTGCTTCCTTGAAGTGAAAAGGTAAAACCTCTTGACTTAATAATAAAGAAAGAAAAAACTCCTATGCTGAGGTTGCTAAGATCTACAGTAAGAACAAATCTTCTACCTGTGAAATTGTGAAGAAAGAAAAAGAAATTTGTAATAGTTTTCCTTTTTGCACCTCAAACCCTCAATCTACAAAAGTTATAGCCACAGTGCGTATTTGAGAGAGAGAGGGAGATTCACATAAGTTTTATTAAAGTGGAGTTGGTCCTTGAACAACACCAGGGTTAGGGATGCCAACCTCATCGCAGTCAAAATTCTGCATATAGGGCTTTCCTGGTGGCGCAGTGGTTGAGAGTCCGCCTGCCGACGCAGGGGACGCGGGTTCGTGCCCCGGTCCGGGAGGATCCCACATGCCGTGGAGCGGCTGAGCCCGTGAGCCATGACCGCTGAGCCTGCGCATCCGGAGCCTGTGCTCCACAATGGGAGAGGCCACAACAGTGAGAGGCCCGCGTACCGAAAAACAAATTCTGCATATAATTTTACAGTCAGCCCTCCATATCTGTGGTTCTGCATCCAAGGATTCTGCCAACCTCGGATTATATAGTACTGTATTGCATATTTAGTGGAAAATTGCCATGTATAAGTGGACCCGTGCAGTTCGAACTGTTGTTCAAGGTTCAACTGCATATTGTTATAATTATTCTATTTTATTATTAGTTATTGTTAATCTCTTACTGGGCCTAATTTATAAATTAAACTTTATCATAGGTATGTATGTACAGGGAAAAACATAGTATATATAGGGTTTGGTATTGTTTGCCATTTCAGGCAGCCACTGGGGGTCTTGGAACGTATCACCTGCAGATAAGAAGGGCTACTGTACTTTGGAGATGTGCTCTCTATCACCCATCTCACTGAAGGTGGTAAAGGAGTCACCTCCCCTAAACCACAAGAGTCTTGTTGCTTGGTTCGATGACGTGTTCCAGGAGGTAGAGTGCCCAGCAGTCAATTGCCTGTCTGGGCACATGCTAGCTAATGTTGTGGAGATGAACATATGCATGTAGCTATGGGTTATGAGATGAAGCTAGCTGGAACAGACACAGTGTCCTGGTTACCATGCCAACCAGCTAAGGTTTAAGGTAAGTAATTTACTCAGAATTTTTTTGGAAGTTTGATTTTATCCTCCACATGATTTATTTTAATTTAGAGTGTGTTACTGTGTTTGCTCACGTTGGGATTTCTTTTTCCATGTAAGGAGGTCCCCAGATCATCTCTGGTGATACTTAGTTCTTTGCTCATGTTTATTGAATGGTGATTAGATGGGTCAGCATAGGTAGCTATAATGCAGGATTCTTTTAATTTAATTTAAATAGGTTCAGAAATAGAATGGGGAGACAATAGACCAAATGATGTAGAATATTTTAAATATATAGCCTTAATTAGGAAAATAGCTAAACATAAATAAAGGTGCTGTACTGTTTCTGAATAATGACACTGTGGTCACCATCATTATGACTGACCAATATTTCCTTCTCTGTAAACATCTGAGTTCACTATATGTTGATAAACTCTAATAGAGAGAAGGATATATTGGTTTAAATATTGGTTTAGATTAGATAGAATCTCTGCCATAAGAAGATTTACAGCTTAGTGGATCTAATTATCTTTCAGTAACTTTGGAAAATGCATCAACTTGTCAAACCTGGCATCAGTTTAGCACCAAGAGCAAATATTAAATAATGAAGATGGTTTATTACAAAATTCCTATGAGTAACTATTTTAATTTCATTTACAAAAATTTTCAAACATACTTAAGACAGAAAAGGAGCAAAATAAATGCAAACAGTTTTATGGCAATTCTTCCCCTTTTGCCACAAGAGATGTACTCCATTTATAGCCCTTTGAGTGCTGGCTTTAAAATAATGTGTTGCCATGTTTTATTTGCTCCTTCGTATGCTCAGTTATAAAATACCAACATTAAAGCAGTAAATACTACACAGAAGATATTGATGGAAACAGTAGCATAATACAAAAATATAACTCACTTTTCCTCTTTCTATGGGAATATTGGAAAACAAATCAAGCAAAAGGGGGAGTTCTGTGAGAAGGGATACATTTTTAAAATGTGCCAATTAAATTTTCTCTTTTAGCTCTTCTTTTTAAAGGCTGTATTTTTTTTTTTTTTGTATTTCTTCACTTATCTCTGTGGCATGACACTTGCAGAAAGTAATATTAAAACTCTGACTCACAAGATGAGTCCTGTGGATGCTGGAACTAGTCCTTAGAGGTCACAAAGGTGATTCTCCCATCACTGTTCCTCATTTCATATAATATGCAAATAGCTCCCATGGTTTTGCTCTCTCATAACTTCTCTTCAGTGCTTTCCAGAATTATTTTGAGGCACACATCATTATCAAAGAACAGTAAAAAAAGGTTTCAGTTGTTCATGACAGAAGATTAAACTAATCTATCTTATACTGTAGCCTCTTATGTCTTTTTTCTCAATTGTTATTATACATTGATATTTTTCTCTTCCAACCTGATTTAAAGTAAAAGAATATACTTTGTGTAGTTTATCTTAAACATTTTCTTTCTATTCACTAGTGATAGGTGTATATAATTGAGTTTGATAGGTTATTTTGTTATTGCAGAATTCTGGGCTTTCCTTAAATTGTCAGAAGTTCAAATCATCTTTGCCTAGATGCACAGTCATTGCTTAGATTGCCCCAAGTAATTGGATATGGAGAAATTTCTATGAATCTTGGTACGACTCCTGGTATATATGATAAAAATGTTTATTTTTCTTTATGTTTGTTCATGGTTCTAAACTATGGACTGACTCAGTAATAAGCCACCAACACTGGCATGTCTTCTTACATGTACACTTCATGATAGCAAATGACTGTCAGGATTCTTATGCCAAGGATCCCACAGTCCTGTTCCAGAGAACAACTTACTTGCGATGAGGCCTCTGGTACTGAAGAGACAGGGCCTCATTCTAGGAAGCTAGAACTATTCTTTTTCCAGAGTCCAGTCCAATGAAGTCTCTGAGATACTCATGGAAGAAATCCAGAATGGACAGTGTGGATTTCTCTATAGACATGTGTGCCAGATACTCCAGGGTGGGATGAGAGTATTTCTATGCCCTAGGAAGTGAATGTTTTACTGAAACTAGTTATAGTTAATTGAAAACAACATGGTTCCACTATGGGTGCATTAAATACCCAGTATAAAGAGTCTGTCCATTTGTCTGTCTCTTTTTCTATTTGTTCTTGAGAGGGTGAATTGATATCTTTATGAAAGCAGTAACTTTTTTGACACTCTCCTTAGTACTAAAACAGTACTCCTTTCCTGAAACCTTGCAACATTTGAGTGTTCAGCTCCATAGCTTGTCTAACTTTGTTGCTGTCACCAGAATCAATGTAGTTGCTTCATGTTTGACTAATAACTCCAAAGTCTGCTGAGTGTTGTCCTATTATGTGAATCTGTGTAGCTGTGTTCTAATAACCATTATTGTTTTAGGTCAGCCAACTGGATTCTACTGAAATTTTTATTGCTCTCATGACTGGCTATGGTATATTGGTATATCTGCTCACTGCGGGCCACACTTAGTTCTATCCTTGTCAGAGTTTGCTGTATGTAGCAATAAATCAGAGATTGTGTATATAAAACTCCTTGTAAGAAATTCATTAATTAAAGCCTATTGAGGAAAAAATGATGCTCAGGGGCAACAAGTGTTTCATAATACTACATTCCATCAGTTTTTCATGTATTAATATCTCTGAAATTGGTTTTCATGTTACAGTCAATGGCATCTTAGATTTGATTAAAAATGGTTTCATCTACTAGTCTTATGTCCTCAAGCATTCTATATCAAAGATGCAAAGACTAAATTGGGCCAGAAAGTTTAGAAAATGAATTATATGAAGAGTCTTCATTTCTGAAATGAAGCATCCCATCATTTGGGGGATACTATAGATGTTGGGATAATCCCAAGAATCATCATACTCTAATCAGTAGGATATAAATCAGACCCTGGGTTATAACAATGTCTGTTTTTTAAGATCCAGCCAAGCAGGGATGATTGGAATGGAATTGCCAAAATTAAAACACACATACACACAAAATCACAACTGGCGTGGTATTGCAGTGCACTGACAGATGTTTAGAAAAGTTGGAAATAATTCTCATTCAAATAGGAAAATTTCAAAGTAGAGTGTTCTGAACAAAAAATAAATAAGTAATAAATAAATAAAGGGAGGAAATGACCAACACAATCTAATTTTTTGACCAATATAAAAACTTAATAAGGGATGAAATCTAGCCATCTTGTTAAATTCACACACAAACCCATCTTATGTTGAAACTGCTCAATCAAAATAAATTCGAATAAAAAAGGCCATTAAAAAGATGCTATTCAAGCCCTCTAGTTCTTTTCAGTGGGTGACCTTCCAGTCCACTGTTGGTTGCACAATTACTGAGAGCCAGTGAGCACAGATTCTTTGTGTTCTGCCAGCTTTTGAAGTGGATAAGCTAAATCCGCCGAACCCTCAGTACTCAGCATTCTGCAGAGTTAGCATCAACAGTGGCCGCAGCTGATGACATTACCCCGTAAATTGTGCTCTACACATCATTCAAGATAGAACCATTTTTAAAAAGAGAGGCATATCTTTGACTTGACAGGCCTGATAAATCAAATCTAAGTTTCAAAGCCAGGAGTAGATTCAGTGAAACCATATGAAGCCAAGAGCTGGTTCAGAGAAGCTATCTAGTAAAATTAAACTTATTTTTAAATATCATAGATATGCTTAGAAGTCCCATTTGGTGGGACTGTAATAATGTTTTAATTAATTTGTGTACCTAAGTTATAACAGGAATAACACAGAAAATTTAAACAGTTCATAATCTCTGAGAGTAGATGTCCTTATTTATTACTTGGGATCAAACTAGATAAATGATTCTGAACTTGAAGGTAAAAAATAGCTAGAAGTGTCTCTCTAATTTCTGCTGAACAACATCTGTGATTAATACATGCAGGGGACTGTGGTGAGATGGAAATGCACTGGCTGGATCTCCCTCACGGGGGGACTTGTTCCAGCTAACAGCAGACAGTGTCCAGCTGTTCGCCCCTTCAGTGTCTGCCTCAGCTAGGGAGTGCTGCCTCCCTCAAGGCACAGGCTTCCTGAAGCAGTCCACATCAGTGACTACTCACAGTGGGGTCTAAAGGCCTGGCCATCTTGGTTCACCAAGGAGTGGGCCATCTGTGCTCCAGAGCTCTGCACGGGGTTAGTCGAGGCTTTGTGGGGACTGCGTTGCTATTCAACTGCTCTCTCTGCTCCATCCTGCATCCTTCCCCTCCACATACATTCACAGTCATCCTGCATGCCAAATTCTTCCTCTGCGCCTGCTTCTAGAAAACCAGCCTGCAACAGAGGAGCATACAGAAATGACCTGCAAGCAAAGTGTCAAGCCCTAACTCTTCTCTGAATATGTCACAACAAATAGTTCAACCTGCAGAGGGCTTTGGTGGGGTAAAAAATGGCAGCCCATGTTTGGGCTGTTACCCCTGTTTGCTCCAGGGACCAACTTTCTCACTACCCTGCCAGAAAGAATTGTGTGGTATTTCCTTCTTTACCAGACACTTACCTATGAAATGATAATTGTTGGGAAATTTCCTTATTGTGTGTACTAATTTAAAAATCTGGATGAAAAATAATTTGCCTTTAGGGGAGACAACTCCAGAGGAGAGAAATGTACATGTAAGCTGTTGCAGAATGACTCCTGGGCTGGTTTACTGTTAACAGCTAGTTCAGTACTCTCTACTCCACCTGCTTATTTCCACCGAATTAAGCAATCTTAAAATTACGCACGAGAAAAGTAAAGAGGCCTATTTATTTAAAAAAAAAAGGAAAAGTAAGGATACTATTAATCCAACCCTGAACCTCCTGCTCTTGGCTTTAAGAGAGGTGATTCTCCCTATGGGAAGCTTCTGTGTCAGGGCACAAGCGGGTGGCAGTGAATGAGATGTGACTTGGTTGCACAGGGCCCCAGTTTGCTGTGCTTTTTTCTCATTCTTATGAGGAAAGTTAAGAGGCTGAAGGTGGGTCTCAAGGCATTACCCAAATGTACACCGTAGCAACCTATTCTCTGATGGGGATTCTTTCAGCTAAAAGCATTTTCACTTTCCCTTATGTTTCTAGTCCCAACACCTGTCTATGAGATACAAAACTTCTTGTAAATAGCTCCTCTCCTCCAAGGCTAATTATCAGAAATGGGAATCGAGATTCATCTCTGATAGCTTCAATTACTTTTAAGTCCTGATCAGAGGACTGAAAATCTAAGTTATTCAATGCCTTCATTTTTTTAGTTATATAAAATAGTAAATAACTAGGAATATGATACATTCCTCTTGCCAGATATATTTGAAGAGGAAAATATATTTATTACTGAACCCTGAATATATCAATATAATTTCTCTATTTTCCTTGAAGAAAAAATCAAACAAACCACAAAGAAATTGCTATACTTGCTCTGCCATTTTCTCCTAAACCCAAAGAATATCTATATAGTCACAAAAGGGAATTTAACTAAGTAGCCAGTGAGTTACCTCTTCCTACCCCACATCATACATGGCTCTCAACTACTCACCTATACTTTCCAAAGAATGTGAGAAAGAGACCACTGAGATGAACAACCATGAAATTCTAAGGAGAAAGGTGACATTGATTTTGATGGAAGCAAATGACCCATACTTGAGACTTAGAGCAAGACTCCTAGAGAACAAAATTCTCTTGGCCAGTTATTGTTTTCCTTAGTCTTTTTGATTTCTCTCTCTGTGTTCCAGTTTTGCCTGGGAATTAATGATTTTTGCATTCTCCTGCTCATTCTTAATCTTCGATGGTCAATCCACTTTTAGGGAGAGGGTGGCAGTTAACTGCTATGCCTTCTTTGCTTCACTTTTCCACTGAAACAGTCCCTTTTCACTCCTACCTTGCTATGAGACAGAGGTATACTGTTTTCGTATTTTGTGTAGTATTAGTAATTCTGTTTTATAGAATAAGCAAGTGTTTGGTTAGCTATGTGATCATAGGAAAGACACCTCAACCCTTTCAAGATTTTGGTCAGGAAAACTAAGTATTTGCAGAAGGAAGGTTTTAATGCTGGGAAGAAACTGCTTTAAACATTATTGGAAAAGCTGGAGGAGTAAAGGTCAGGGAAAGCCATCACTCTAATGTTCTCTGATAGTTTTCTGTGAATCAGTGTGTTACTCTTGTCATCTGGCTCAGGAAATTCAGAAAACACATCCGCGATGGGCACAGCTATATTTAACACCAAGGCGGGTGACTCATGGAAGGACACCTGGGGGCTTTAGCAAAACTTCCCATCTGCAAAGCCCACACATCTGACCATATAGAAGGAGAATAATGGCCTGTGTCTTTCTAATAAGTGTCTCTCATTGGTGAAATCTATATAGGAACCGTGATAAAAAGGTTTCTAGTACACGTAGCTCGCAGGATTCTTGGTTCCTTAAGCTTTTGTTTTCCTTTTAATAAATGCAGTGACTTGTGTATTCCTGCCCAGTGTTAGCTAAGAAAAATAAAGTAAACTTACCTCATGTTACTAATATGATGGCCAGATGACAGCCAGTGGGAGTAGCCTCAACTAACTTCATTTTGAATAAAAACGACAGTTGCTCATAATGAAATCTTCAAATACTATGCATACAAGTGCCTTTGTTCAAAGACATGCTTGGATCAACAGCGGGGATGATTTCCATGAAACTGCTCATGGTTTGACTATTGTAATTTGAGAGGGAATAGTTTTTCTCTAGTTCCTCAAAATAATAGTTTTTGCAAGGTTTTTATGCTCTTTTTAGAATAAGTTAAATTTAGTGTCATTCGGTGTCTTTAACTCTCTTTTTTCTTAAATCTTCTATGATTTATAAGCTATTTCAAGAATACAAATATGATCTGGAGTTAGACATTTCCAGATTCTGAATAATTGCTCCAGGCTCTATCTGCCTCTTCTTTCCTCTTCCTACTACTTTTCTCTTCTTCACTATTAAGTCCTATCTCAATGATCAACAAGACCTCCTGCTCTAGGATGCTCCTGACCACAAGTGGGTGATATTTAAGCAGCCAAACCTCGATATTTAGTGGCTTAATATTAAGTTGTCTTTTCTGCTTGACCATCCATGATACTGCTCACAGTTTTAGTAAATGGCCTTCAGGACGGTTCCCTGTGCATGACTTTGTTTGTTGGTTTGAGTTTTATTCTAGGGAGAGGGAGGCAGGCCAAAGGCTATCTGCCTCTTCCTTTAATCTACTCAGGCCTCCAGCCCAGTGACTCCTGACATACTTGCCTCTTTACTTCAAGGGTTACTAATCTGCTTGAACGTGTGATTTTTACCAGATATGTTCAACCCCCAGGGTAACAATAAAAAAGGAAGAATATTATTGGTATGATGAGGTTTAGAGAAATTTCTAGATGGGCACGATCAGAAGGACTAGAAGGTTAGATAGTTAAGGATGCTGGTGAGACAGAGATTGAAATATGAATTCTCAAATTGGATTTGGAAGGAAGCACAGCCAACAGGATTTATACATTTGGAGAAAATGGATGTATCAATCAGATTCTAGTAGAAAATAGAATATAATATTCTTAAAAGAGGTAAGAGTTTATATACTAATATTTGGGCAATTAATAAAACATGGTAAAGCTCTCAAGGTCTATCAACAGAGGGGAGTTGTTACGTTCCCTAGGCCTAAAAGTTTACAGAAGAAGGGAGTGGGGAGAGAGAGAGAGAGAGAGAGAGAGAGAGAGAGAGAGAGAGAGAGAAAGGATGAAACACACAAAGACAAAGAGCAGGAGGGAGAGGCAGAGAGAAAGAGAGGATGAGAGAGTTTAACTATTGGAGAAGGTGGCTGAAAATAGCATATGGCCTTTGGTAGTGGAAAAAGACAGAATAAATTCCTCATCTCATTCTCCTGCCACCCTCTGATTTCATGCCTAAGGCTCATTGACTGAATCCATCCAAAATCAGAGTTGCAAGGGATACTGACTGGTTGTGACAGTATATCAGTGAGGCTCCTGATACAGAGTCCAGGTGGAAGAAAAGCAGAATATAAATTTGTGTGGAGTACAAAAAATACCTGGTATGAGGAAGGAGTCAGTTGATATGAGATTTTTTTTTTTTAGGGTAAAGAAGTGTGAAAGGTATGGTATTTTTTAAAATGGTGGCAGAGACAGTAGGTTTTAAACATTCAGTGGTGAAGCAGTTTTGGAGAGTGACAAGTTCTACTGTCCATTCAAGTGAGTGGGCTGATAAAGCAGAGAAAGAATGAAGGTCATTAGGCTTGGTCCTGAAGGTAGAGCGAACTATCCTAGTTTGCTTGGGATGAAAAGTGTTCCAGGGATGTTGGACTTTCAGTGCTAAAACCAGGAGAATCCTGGACAAACTGGGACAGTTGCAGGCAAGTTGTGACAGTTGGTCAAACTTCTTGAAGGTTAAGTGGATATTGAGAAGAATTCCATGCAGAGGGAAAATGTTAGCCAAGGTACAGAAACAGTAGTAGGAAATATTTGCAGGAACAATGATATGCATTTTGTCTGGAATCTAGGGTAGACTTAATAGGAAGGGTAAACAAAGTGAAAAGTAGAATCACTAGTTTATGCAACAACAAGGAACTTGAACTTTATGCTATATAATCAGAATTTGAGTTTTCTAGTATTGATGTTGAATCTAGCTGACCAATTTACAGGTGACATAGATCATACACAGGGATAGATCCTGTGTATACCTTCATATAGCAGTATACATTTTTTTCTCTCCTTTTGATTGTCTGTGACTTTTGTCATTCTTATCAATCATTCAAACTATCTGAAGTCTTTAGATAAAATCTGTTAGTGCATGTTTTTATGTTTGTATGGTTATAATTATCTGAGAACCTCAAACTTTCAAATCTAGCCTTTTTTCAATCATCAGAGGATCCAGTAATCAGTAGGATTGAAAGAATTAAAATTCAATTTCTCCCCTAATAGTCAAGCTTTAAAATCCCAGGTAGGAAATTAGTGCCAGATAATGCCAGATGTTGTCTTAAATTGGGGAAAACAGAAAAACTGAAAAAAAATCTGTCATTTGAAGCAATCAAATCAAATTAAAAATGGATGTTATAGTTAAAATAACAGTTTATTTTCCCATTTTAAATATGATTTTAAATTATGGGGCTTCCCTGGTGGCGCAGTGGTTGAGAGTCCGCCTGCCGATGCAGGGGGCGTGAGTTCGTGCCCCGGTCCGGGAGGATCCCACATGCCGCTGAGCTGCTGGCCCCGTGAGCCATGGCCGCTGAGCCTGCGCATCCGGAGCCTGTGCTCCGCAACGGGAGAGGCCACAACAGTGAGAGGCCCACATACCGCAAAAAAAAAAAAAAAAAGAAAATTATGAACTGCTATTTCACATGATCTAAAATGCTTCATTATGAATCACTTTTTAAAAAGCCTATATCATATTAATATTGATATTGAATAATAGTTTTGTTCGTGGAATCAGTTGGCTAAAGTGTTCTTTAAATACTTCCCAGTCACACCAGAAATCACTACTTTTGTAAAAGCAGTGTAGCAAGAAGAGATAATTTGGGGAAGTAGATGAAGGTGTTCTGGGATTATGATGGGATTTCCATATGACTTTAAAGTCCTCACAGATAGGCAAGCATAGCTCTGTTAAAGTGGCTGCTTATGCCTAGGAATCTAACCAAAGTTACAATGCTGGAAGCAAGTCTGAGGCTACTTCTCAGGCTTATTTGCCTTTGAAACTCAAAGAGAGTGTGTCATGTCAGATTAAGTAAAATATCATCATCATGTCCACAAAGTAGAATAGGAACATTACTGTATGAAATTGATATAATTTGGTTTGTTGGAAAGGTGTATATTAAATAAATTCTCTCTATCTAGAATTGTTTCTAAAATGTAGTCTGGAGAAAAGTGCTTGTTAATCATATAATACCTGGTACATCTTGAGCTCTTGATCAATGTATTTTAAAAATGCTAATTTTGAATGTCTATTTGCTGTCTTTATGCTTCACACTTTAACCAATTCCTCACTGTGGCAGAATTGCCTGAGAAACATAATGCAATATTAATCAGTCCTAGATTTAAATAACACAGGGTCATTCCTGTTTTCAGAGGTGAATTTTTTAAAACTTTCTTGAATAAAATAAAATAACAGGTCATTAAGAAACCATCTATGTTTTAAAATACTGAAAAGTCTAAGAGTTCAAAAAAAATGGTGCAAAAGTGCCGATTACCCAATTTATCAATTATGTTAATATTTTCTTCAGGTGTTAACAGGCACATTAAACTTTACAGAACAGAAGAACTGGAGAACAATTCTATACTTATTGTTGTATTTTCCTAGGTTACTGCGTCCACTCTACAATAAAGAACTCTGAGCACCAAGTAAGAACCCATGAGTAGGAGTTACAGGGAGTTCTCATCATCCTGGTGGAACACCCATAAAACCATTATGCCATGTATATTCTTGTTGAAGTATTTAAACTACTTCTGAGTTTTTATTTATCGGTTTATTTATTTATGATTTTTTTTGGTTGAATGAAACGTTCTTTAAATTCTACAGTGCTTTATAATTTTCAAAAGTTTCACGCACATGATTTCATATGATCCCATAATAACTTTTTTTTCCCCTTCCCCTGTATTGCTCAAGAATGCATTGACAAGAGCACAGCCAGGCCAACCTGGACTAAGAGAGATTGTGACTGAGATTCTAGGCTGCAGGAGACAGCTGGCAAAGCTGCTCAGCAAGCAAGGAGAGTATATTCTCCAATGCCCTCCTCAAATGTGGTAAGATGATGGTATATTAAAAAAAAGAATAACCCAGAGGGTATCTGAGACCTTTTGGCAAATAGATTTCATCCCCCTGTTCCACCCCATCTCTGCACTTGAAGGGATTATTCAAAGTCAGCATTTGCTAAGCCGTAGGAGAAAAGTTGGCTTTTGGCTGCCTACTTTGATTATATTGACATTTTCATAACTAAAAGAGATTTAGTTGGGGCATTGGCTGCCTGCTTTGATTATATTGACATTTTCATAACTAAAAGAGATTAAAATTTTTTTTCTCCCATAGTAACAAAAATCTGCCCAGAAAAGGTTTGCCTTTTTACCGATGATGATAGAGGTACTTCAATTGGCAACTCTCGTATAAGTTGTAAAGTTCCCTGTGACAAGGTCAGGGTGGAAATCAACTTGCTTTTTTTTGGGTGTGTATTGGAAAGTAAAAATCTTTTCCCTTCTTTTTCAGTTATAATTTCTTCAACACTAGCAGTTTCACATTGCATCTAATATTACACAAGACATATCCGTGATTAAAAGGTGTGAACTAATGTTTACACAGAATTTTCCAACTCCTTGATCCTTTTTCTCTCTCACAAGATGCAGCAAATTCTTAAAGTTACAGCATTGAACAAGTTGGAGAGTTGAATCTCAATCCCTAAAATCAAGTCTTTCTACATTGTTTTAAACATTATACTACAGTTTTCGGAAATATTCTTTGTTGATTTCTTTCACTAGGAAATTTAAAGGATTTGTCAAGACTGGCTTCAGAGAAAGGAGTTTTTGTTGTTTTGCTCTAAAATAAATATTCTGAAGCTTATATATCCAGATGTATAGGGGAGTTAACTGCAAAAAGCTTAGTGGTGGAAGGAAAATAAACTTTAGCTTGGTAAAAGGAAAATTATTGAATATGATTTCCTTGAGTCATTTGAAATGGTGATATGTGGAGGAGGAAATAGGTTTATTCTTTTAGCTTCAAATGTTGTCAGAACTAAGGAAAGTTAGTGGATGTCTTAGAGAAGGAAATCCAATAGAATCAACCATGGGCTTAAGTAGACCCTAAATGATCATAAATTGCAGATATTATAGATTTTTATATTGAATGAAATGTTGGACAATATGCATATTAAAGTATTCTCCAACTTTAAAACTCTAAGATTTCATAAATTTCATAATTTGGGGAAGATATAAACTTAATCTAGAAAGGTGAACATTACTCAGATCTTTTTTGAAACTCTTTTTATTGGAGCAGACTTCAGAGCCCATGTCTTTCCACCGTGAGAAAAATATTATTTATAGTTACAAAAATTTCTTTCTTGATTTTCATTGTTTTCTTCCTCTATGCACATCTTCAGACTTCTTTTCATCTTACTTCTTCCCTTTCCACCCACATGGGTTCGTAGTACTCAGCAGGTCTTTGAGCCAACAATCTGGATGATCAGACAGTCTCTGTGCTGGTATTGACTTTTTAAAAAAAATCTTTGGGGAACAGAGGCTGTGATATAGACCCAGACTCAAGATGTACATTCAAATAAATATGGGTCTTGCTAATGTATGTTTTGTAACAATAAGACTTAGCCTCATAAAGCCAGTCATGGGAGTTTCATACTTTTTAAATCTTAGGATTCTTATGATCTCTATTATCATGGATAAATAAACAAAAAAATGATATTCCTAATAATTCTAAAGTTCATCTAGACGTAGGAAGCACTGTTATAACCAAAAAACGTATCACAATTTAAAAAGTCCCTATCATTGAATTGCTTCTTTATGTTCTTTTTGTTCACAGAAAGCTCTTAAAATGCCAGTGTGAACTCCAGAATGAATAATACATAAGGCCACATACCCTTATAACTCATGAATACTTTCTTATATCAACTTTCTTTTACATAGCAGACAGCAGTGCCCTCATGAGTTAGGGCATAAGAAAGCCATGCTATATGGAGCAAGAGTAGAGGAGAGCCTGGAGGGCAGGACTGCATACACACAGAGGGCCAAGGAGGTCTTTGGCAGCTTAGGGAATAGCATAAAGTCTCTGCATTGCCGGTGGGAAGAAGAGTCCAGTGGGGATGGATATGAGTTTGTCCCTTACAGAAGACAAACTCAGTTGGTCAAAAGTACTTAAAATTAATACTAAAAGGTATTTTAGATCTTGTTATCTCTAACAAGTTACTTAGTCTATATAAGCCTATATAAGCTTCTTTATCCTCATCTGTAAATTAGAAATAATTCTACTAAACAGTGGTTAGTATTTAGATGAAATGACGTTAATGAAAGCGTGTTAAATTCTTCTGAGTTATGCATGAATTAATAAATAATGTTCATAGAGGAAAATATAGGAAGAACACTCTGACATAAATCACAGCAAGATCTTTTTTGATCCACCTCCTAGAGTAATGGAAATAAAAACAGAAATAAACAAATGGGACCTAATGGAACTTCAAAGCTTTTGCAAAGCAAAGGAGACTACAAACAAGACGAAAAGACAACCCTCAGAATGGGAGAAAATATTTGCAAATGAATCAACAGACAAAGGATTAATCTCCAAAATATATAAACAGCTCATGCAGCTCAATATTAAAAAAACAAACAACCCAATCCAAAAATGGGCAGAAGACCTAAATAGACATTTCTCCAAAGAAGACATACAGATGGCCAAGAGGCACATGAAAAGCTGCTCAACATCACTAATTATTAGAGAAATGCAAATCAAAGCTAGAGTGAGGTATCACCTCACACCAGTTAGAATGGGCATCATCGGAAAATCTACAAACAACAAATGCTGGAGAGGGTGTGGAGAAAAGGGAACCCTCTTGCAATGTTGGTGGGAATGTAAATTGATACAGGCACTATGGAGAACAGTATGGAGGTTCCTTAAAAAACTGAAAATAGAATTACCATATGACCCAGCAATCCCACTACTGGGCATATACCCAGTGAAAACCACAACTCAAAAAGATACATGCACCCCAATGTTCACTGCAGCACTATTTACAATAGCCAAATCATGGAAGCAACCTAAATGCCTATCGACAGGTGAATGGATAAAGAAGATGTGGCACATAAATACAATGGAATATTACTCAGCCATAAAAAGGAATGAAATTGGATCATTTATAGAGATGTGGATGGATCTAGAGACTGTCATACAGAGTGAAGTAAGTCAGAAAGAGAGAAACAAATATCGTATAATAATGCATATATGTGTAACCTATAGAAATGGTACAGATGAACTGGTTTGCAGGGCAGAAATAGAGACACAGATGCAGAGAACAAACGTATGGACACAAGGCGGGAAAGTGGCAGGGGAGTAGTGGTGGTGTGATGAATTGGGCGATTGGGATTGACATATATACACTAGTATGTATAAAATGGATAACTAATAAGAACCTGCTGTATAAAAAAGTAAATAAAATTCAAAAAACCCAAAAAATAAAATAGAAAAGAATGTTAATAATGATTATTATTATCTTAAAATTGTATCTGAGGTCTGAATGATATGTGAAACAATTAACTAAGAATTATAGTTAAGAATTAAACCTAATTACACTACTGAATATTTGAGGGAAATAGCAGTTTCTCCTAAGAAAAAGCTGTAATCCTATCTACTACCTTTGGAAATCTTAGTTCTACATGAGCAATTTTATTTTTTGTGACCTGGAATTTGGACAGGAGTTCTGGCTGGGAGGTTGAGACAGGGAAAACAAAGGGTAAGCAATTTGGTTTTTTTGGCACAGCTGACTATCAGACTGTCTCCACATCACAGTGTTTTCCTGATTCTCCAGGCTTGCCATCCCTACTCCCTATTTCTATTTTATTTTATTATGTATTTTTAAATTTTATTTTAATTTAATTTAGTTTTATTTCTATTGTAGTAAGAACACTTAACATGAGATCTACCTTCTTAACAGATATTTAAGTATACAATACAGTATTGATAACTATAGGCACTATTTTGTGTAGCAGACCTCTAGAACTTACTCATCTTGCATAACTGAAACTTTATGCTTATTGATTAGCAACTCTCTATTTCCCTCTCCCTCCTAGCCCCGGTAACCACTATTCTATTCTCTGCTTCTGCAATTTGACTATTTTAGATACTGCATATAAGTGGAAGCACGCAGTATTTGTCCTTTTGTGACTGGTTTTTCCACCTAGCATAATGTCCTCAATGTTCATCCATGTTGTTACATATTGCAGGAATTCCTTCTTTTTAAAGTCTGAATAATATTCCACTGTTATATATACCACATTTTAAAATACATTCATCTACTGATGGACCTTTAGGTTGTTTCCACATCTTGGCTATTGTGAATAGTGCTGCAATGATGTGGAAGTGCTAACATCTCTTCAAGATCCCGATTTCGGTTCTTTTGGATAAATACCCAGAAGTAGAATTGCTAGATCATATGGTAGCTCTAGTTTTAATTTTTTGAAGAACATCCATACTGTTTTCTATAGTGGTTGCACCACTTTGTATTCTCACCAATGGTGTCCAAGTGTTCTAATTTCTACATATCCTTGCTAACATTTGTAATATCTTTATTTATTTATTTTATTTATATAGCCATCCCAGCTCATGTGAGGTAATCTCATTGTGGTTTTGATTTGCATTTCCCTGATAATTAGTAACACTGAACATCTTTTTTATATGCCTGTTGGCCATTTGTATACTTTGGTTAAATAAATGTTGGCTGACACTGGGGAACTGGTGACCTCAAAGATGATGTGGTAACTGGCAATTGACTAGTATCTGGGGCCTTGTGCGTTGCTCCCAAGATACAACAGTTTTTCACCAGTGCTATCAGCTCTTAATATCACTTTCTAACCTGCCCCTACCCAGTCTCAGAAGTTTAAGAAATAAGATCCTTACTTAGGCATATGTGTTAGTCTTATTTAACATTGGTTCAACTTGAGCATATGTTCAATTGATATGTATATGGGTGCAGTACCTATACATTAGGTATCCTATTTTAAATGCCTTAATTTCTAGAAAAACCATAGCATATGTCCAAAGTAATAGTCTCTAATCCTACACTTGACTCTTCTATAACTTCTAAATGCACTTCTGAGTGTTGTAGAACTACAAATACTAGTAGCACAAAAAGTGGCAATAGTATTCTTTTACTTATATATTTTATCTGTGTATCCATTTCTACTGACTAAAAAGCTAAAAAACAAAAAGTCAGGAACTCCATGTTTCAGAAGGCTCTTTTGTTGTCTTATGTGTTGATGCTAATAATATTAAATTACAAGGTGCATTTTTTCATCTTCAGTTAGAGAGTTTTCCTCTGGTATTTCTGTAAAAATTATAAGAAATTCTTAAAAAACAGATTTATGTGTGGGTTGCAAATATTTTAGTTGCTTAGAAGTGCGTGCTATTTTCAATACATGAATAGTAGTTTTCATAAAAATCGTTAAGAATTAATCTCCTCTCCTGTGTCCTCACTATGTGATGCTTTGAAATATCTACCTAATTAGAGAAATTCTTATCCCCAAGTGGCAAACTGGCCTGCCCCATTATCTACAGGATAATTTTCCCTTTCACTGATGTTCTCCTTTACAGTAGCGTGGTTAACAGCTGGGGCTCTGAATCTATACTTCATGGGTTTGAATCCAACTCTGCCATTTATTAAGTCAGGACTCAGATTTGATTAATACACGTCAGGATGGTTCTCTCTCTGTTCTGATTGTTAATGCCCATGTTGCCATTATATATATATATATATATATATATATATATATATATGATTAATTTTTATTGAAATATAGTTGCTTTACAATGTTGTGTTAATTTGTACTGTACAGCAAAGTGAATCAGCTATACGTATACAAATATCCCTTCTTTTTTGGATTTCCTTCCCATTTAGGTGACCACAGAGCATTGAGTAGAGTTCCCTGTGCTGTACAGTAGGTTCTCATTAGTTATCTATTTTATACATAGTATCAATAGTGTATATACGTCAATCTCAATCTCCCAATTTGTCGCACCCCCCTTTTTCCCTTTGTTTCCATACGTTTGTCCTCTACATCTGTGTCTTTATTTCTGCTTTGCAGATAAGATCATCTATACCCTTTTTCTAGATTCCACATATATGCATTAATATATGATATTTGTTTTTCTCTTTCTGGCTTACTTCACTCTGTATGACAGTCTCTAGGTCCATCCACATCTCTACAAATGACCCAATTTTGTTCCTTTCTATGGCGGAGTAATATTCCACTGTATATATGTACCACATATTCTTTATCTATTCCTCTGTTGATGGACAGTTAGGTTGTTTCCATGTCCTGGCTACTGTAAATAGTGCTGCAATGAACATTGGGGTGCATGTGTTGTTTTGAATTATGGTTTGCTCTGGAAATATACCCAGTAGTGGGATTGCTAGGTCATATATTAGTTCTATTTTTAGTTTTCTAAGGAACCCCCATAGTGTTCTCCATAGTGGCTGTATCAGTTTACATTCCCACCAACAATGCATGAGGGTTCCCTTTTCTCCATGCCCTCTACAGCATTTATTGTTTGTAGATATTTTGATGATAGCCATTCTGATGCTGTGAGGTGA
This sequence comes from Lagenorhynchus albirostris, assembly GCF_949774975.1. Classification (NCBI taxonomy): domain Eukaryota; kingdom Metazoa; phylum Chordata; class Mammalia; order Artiodactyla; family Delphinidae; genus Lagenorhynchus; species Lagenorhynchus albirostris. The sequence continues at coordinate 80,276,998 of NC_083098.1, read as the reverse complement.
TACATCATTGTGGTTTTGATTTGCATTTCTCTAATAATTAGTGATGTTGAGCATCTATTTTCGTGTACATCTTGGCCATCTGCATGTCTTATTCAGAGAAATGTCTATTTAGGTCTTCTGCCCATTTTTTGATTGGGTTCTTTGTTGTTTTGATATTCAGCTGCATGAGCTGTTTGTATATTTTGAAGGTTAATCCTTTGTCAGCTATTTCGTTTGCATATTTTCTCCCATTCTGAGGATTGTCTTTGTCTTGTTCATGGTTTCCTTTGCTGCCAAAAGCCTATGTTTAATTAGGTCCTATTTGTTTTTAATTTCATTACTCTAGGAGGCTAAGAGGTGGGTCCAAAAAGATCTTGCTGCAATTTATGTCAAAGACTGTTCTGCCTATGTTTTCCTCTAAGAGTTTTATAGTGTCTGGCCTTACATTTAGGTCTTTAATCCATTTTGAGTTTATTTTTGTATATGGTGTTAAGGAGTGTTCTAATTTAATTCTTTCACATATAGCTGTCCAGTTTTCCTGCACCACATATTGAAGTGACTGTCTTTTCTCCATTGAATATTTTTGCCTCCTTTGTCATAGATCAATTGACTCTAGGTGTGTGTGTTTATCTCTGGGATTTCTATCCTGTTCCATTTATCTATATTTTTGTTTTTCTACCAGTACCATACTGTTTTGATGTATGTAGCTTTGTAGTAGAGTCTGAAGTCAGGGAGCCTGATTCCTCCAGCTCTGCTTTTCTTTCTCAAGATCACTTTGGGTCTTTTATGTCTCCATAAAGATTTTAAGATTTTTTTGTTCTAGTTCTGTGAAAAATGCCATTGGTAATTTGATAGGGATTGCATTGAATCTGTAGATTGTTTTGGGTAGTTTAGTCATTTTCACAATGTTGATTCTTTCAATCCAAGAACATTGTATGTCTATCCATCTGTTTGTGTCATCTTTGATTTCTTTCATCAATATCTTATAGTTTTCTGAGTACAGGTCTTTTGCCTCCTTAGGTAGGTTTATTCCTAGGTAGTTTATTGTTTTTATTGCAATGGTACATGGGATTATTTCCTTATTTACTCTTTCTGGTCTTTCTTTTTTAGTGTATAGGAATGCAAGAGATTCCTGTACATTAATTTTGTATCCAGCAACATTACCAAATTCATTGATTAGCTCTAGTAGTTTTCTGGTGATATATTTAGGATTCTCTATGTACAGTATCATGTCATCTGCAAACAGTGACAGTTTTACTTCTTCTTTTCCTATTTGGAGTCCTTTTATTTCTTTTTTATTTCTCTCATTGCCATGGCTAGGACTTCCAAAACTATGTTGAATACTAGTGGCGAGGTTAGACATCCTTGTCTTGTGCCTGATCTTAGAGGAAATGCATTCAGTTATTCACCATTGAGAATAAAGTTTGTTGTGTGTTTGTCATGTATGGCCTTAATTATGTTGAGGTAGGTTCCTTCAGTGCCCACTTTCTGGAGAGTTTTTAATCATAAATGGGTGTTGAATTTTGCCAAAAGCTTTTTTGGAATCTGTTGAAATGATCATATGGTTTTTATTCTTCAATTTATTAATATGATGTAGCACATTGATTAATTTGCATATATTGAAGAATCCTTGCACCCCTGGGATAAATCCCACGAGATCACGGTGTATGACCCTTTTAATGTGTTGTTGGATTCGGTTTGCAAGTATTTTGTTGAGGATTTTTGCATCTATGTTCATCAGTGATATTGGCCTGTAACTTTCTTTTTTTGTGATATCTTTGTCTGGTTTTGGTATGAGGGTGACAGTGATCTTGTAGAATGAGTTTGGGAGTGTTCCCCCCTCTGCAATTCTTCAGAAGAGTTTGAGAAGGATAAGTGTTACCTCTTCTCTAAATGTTTGATAGAATTCTCCTGTGAATCCATCTGGTCCTAGACTTTTGTTTGTTGGAAGATTTTTAATCACAGTTTCACTTTCATTACTTATGATTGATCTGTTCATATTTTCTGTTTCTTCCTGGTTCAGTCTTGGAGGTTGTAATTTTCTAAGAATTTGTCCATTTCTTCCAGGTTGTCCATTTTATTGGCATATAGTTGCTTGTAGTAATCTCTTATGATCCTTTGTAATTCTGCATTGTCACTTGTTACTTCTCCTTTTTCATTTCTAATTTTATTGATTTGAGTCTTCTCCCTTTTTTTCTTGATTAGTCTGGCAAAGGTTTATCAATTTTGTTTATCTTCTTAAAGAACCAACTTTTAGTTTTATTGATTTTTGCTATTGTTTTCTTTGTTTCTATTTCATTTACTTCTGATCTGATCTTTTTGATTTCTTTCCTTCTGCTAAGTTTGGGTTTTGTTGTTGTTTTTGTTCTTTTTTCTTCTTTCTCTAGTTACTTTAGGTGTAAAGTTAGGTTGTTTATTTGAGATTTTTCTTGTTTCTTGAGGTAGGATTGTATTGCTATAAACATCCCTCTTAGAACTGCTTTTGCGGCATCCCATAGGTTTTGGGTCATTGTGTTTTCGTTGTCATTTGTTTCTGGGTGTTTTTTGATTTTGTCTTTGATTGTCTTTGATTGTCTTTGATTTTGTCTTTCTTCAGTGATCTCTTGGTTATTTAGCAGCATATTGTTTAGCCTCCATGTGTTTGTGTTTTTTACAGGTTTTTTTTCCTGTAATTGATTTCTAATCTCGTAGCATTTTGGTTGGATATGTTTGATATGATTTCAGTTTTCTTAAATTTACCAAGGCTTGATTTGCAACCCAAGATGTGATCTATTCCTAGAGAATGTTCCATGTGCACCTGAGAAAAAAGTGTATTCTGCTTTCTGATGGAATGTCCTATAAATATCAATTAAGTCTATCTGGTCAAATGTATCATTTAAGGCTTGTGTTTCCTTATTAATTTTCTGTCTGGATGATCTATCCATTGGTGTACGTGAAATGTTAAAGACCCCCATGATTACTGCGTTACTGTCGATTTCCCCTTTTACGGCTGTTAGCATTTGCCTTATGTATTGAGGTTCACCTATGTTGGGTGCATAAGTATTTACAATTGTTATATCTTCTTCTTGGATTGATCCCTTGATCATTATGTAGTGTCCTTCTTTGTCTCTTGTAATAATCTTTATTTTAAAGGCTATTTTGTCTGCTATGAGTATTGCTATTCCAGGTTTCTTTTGGTTACCATTTGCATGGAATATCTTTTTCCATACCCTCACTTTCAGTCTGTATGTGTCCCTATGTCTGAAGTGAGTCTCTTGTAGATAGCATATATATGGGTCTTATTTTTGTATCCATTCAGCTAGTCTGTGTCTTTTTGTTGGAGCATTTAATCCTTTTACATTCAAGGTAATTATCGATATGTATGTTCCTATTACCATTTTCTTAACTGTTTTGGGTTTGTTATTGTAGGTCTTTTTCTTCTCTTGTGTTTCCCACCTAGAGAACTTCCTTTAGCATTTGTTGTAAAGCTGGTTTGGTGGTGCTGAATTCTCTTACCTTTTGCTTGTCTGTAAAACTTCTGATTTCTCTGTTGAATCTGAATGAGATCCTTGCTGGGTAGAGTAATCTTGGTTGTAGGTTTTTCCCTTTCATCACTTTAAATATGTCCTCCCACTCCCTTCAGGTCTGCAGAACTTCTGCTGAAAGATCAGCTGTTAAACTTATAGGGATTCCCTTGTAGTTGATTTGTTGCTTTTCCCTTACTGCTTTTAATATTTTTTTTGTATTTAATTTTTGTTAGTTTGATTAATATGTGTCTCATTGTGTTCCTCCTTGGGTTTATCCTGTATGGAACTCTCTGTGCTTCCTGGACCTGGGTGACTATTTCATTTCCCATGTTAGGGAATTTTTTGAATATAATCTCTTCATATATGTTTTCAGGTCCTTTCCCTTTTTCTTCTTCTCTTGGGCCCCCTATAATTCGAATGTTGGTGCATTTAATGTTGGCCCAGAGGTCTCTGAGACTGTCCTCATTTCTTTTCATTCTTTTATCTTTATTCTGCTCCGTGGCAGTTGTTTCCACCATTCTATCTTCCAGCTCACTTATCCGTTCTGCCTCAGTTATTCTGCTATTGATTCCTCCTAGTGTATTTTTCATTTCAGTTATTGTGTTGTTCATCACTGACTGTTTGTTCTTTAGTTCTTCTAGGTTCTTGTTAAACATTTCTTGTATCTTCTCGAGCCATGCCTCCATTCTATTTCTGAGATCTTGGATCATCTTTACTATCATTACTCTGAATTCTTTTTCAGGTAGATTGCTTATTTCTTCTTCATCTATTTGATCTGGTGAGTTTTTACCTTGCTCCTTCATCTACAACATATTTTTCTGCTGTCTCATTTTGTGTAACTTACTGCGTTTATGGTCTCCTTTCCACAGGCTGCAGGGTCATAGTTCCTCTTGCTTCTGTTATCTGCCCCCTGGTGGATGAGGTTGGTCCAGGGGCTTGTGTAGACTTCCTGGTGGGAGGGACTTGTACCTGTGCTCTGGTGGGCGGAGCTGAGTCTTTTCCCTCTGATGGGCAGGGCTGCATCAGGTGGTATGTTTTTGGGTGGCTGTGAGCTTAGTACTCCTTTATGCATCCTGTCTGCTGATAGGTGGTGCTGTATTCCTGTCCTGCTGGTTGTTTGATGTGAGGTGTTCAGCACTGGAGCCTGCAAGCAGTTGGTTGGAGCTGGGTCTTGGTGTTGAGATGGATACTTCCAGGACAGTGCATGCTGATTAATATTCCCTGGGCCCGGGGATTCTCTGGCAGTTCAGTGTCCTGGACTTAGCACTCCCACTGCAGAGGCCCAGGCCTGATGTCTGGCTGGGGAACCAAGAGCCCACAAGCCACGCTGTGCAGCCAGAGAAGAAAGAAAACAAACAAACAAACAAAACCCAAGAGAAACAGAAAAAACAAACACACAGCAACAACAACACAGCACACACACACACACACACACACACACACACACACACAAGAAGTAAGAAAACAGACACACCAAATCCATGATAAATGATAACAACAAATCCAAAGTAACAGAAAAAAAGAAGCAGACAGAAAAGAAAAAACAAAAACAAAAAACAAACAATAAAAAAATAGGAGAGCAAACAAACAAAAGAATTCAAAAGTGAGAACAATCAATAAGGACTAAACTAACAACAAAAAAAGAAAACTAAAAGAAAAACAGAAAGCAAACAAAAAGCAAAGAAAACATAAACACATAAAAGCAATCAAAAAAAAAAGAAAAGAATTAAAATAAAATAAAAAACGAAGAACAAAAATTAGGAAAAATACCAAAACAACAAAAAAGTAAAGTAAAATAGAAACATTTAAAATATATATTAAAAAAATAATAATAACAACAACCATAACTGAAGAAAACAAAACAAACAAAAAAAGAATAATAGTAATAAGAATATTTTCCTGGGGCCTCCTCTATCAGTGTCCTTGCTCCCACAGTGAGCTAGAGTCAATCCCTGCCTCCCCAGGAGGTCTTCCGATACCTCTAGGCAGGTCTCTGGACCTTCTGTGGGCATGGTGGGACCAGCTCAGACTCTGACCTGGCCCAACTGCCATGTGTACTTGCCCCCAAATTCCACGGGTGCTAAGGCTAGACTGGTGTCAGTTGTGGTAACACTCATTGTCTATTTAGGTATTCCACAGATGCAGGATTTACCAAACCAATCGTGGGGATTTAATCCACGGCTTGTGCAGCTACAGAGAAATATTTCCCTTCCTCTTCCTTAGTCACACCGCCCCTGGAGCTCAACTTTGGTTTCGGCCCCGCCTCTGTGTGGTCACTACCCTCAGGCATCTGTTCCCTGCCCAGGTGAGAGGGAGCGAATGCAGTGGCTGATTGGGGCATACTTACTCCCTCAGACCCGGGAGGGGTATGGCAGCCACAGCTGGGGTGTGTGCAAATTGCCTGCAGCTGCAGGGACCAGCAGGCAGTTGCAACAGACTGGGGTGTGCTCACTCTGGTGGGAGTGCCATTATATATTATGAAGATTACCTTTGACCAGCTGTATGACCTTGGATAATTCACTTAATTCATCTGTGCCTCAGTTTCCTCAACTGAGGGATAAAATGTATATCTATCTCATTGAACTGTCACGAGAATTAAATATATAAATATCTGTACAGTGTTTAAAAAGTTCCTGTCACAGAGTAAGTGCTTAATATATGCTTTTATCATCTTTTATTTCCCTCTGGCTCCTTCTGATCTATGTCTCTATCTCTCACTTTCTCTGTCTTCTTCCTAAACTTATGCTCTTACAGAATGTAAATGTGAAGAAAAAAAGGGAGGGAGGAGAAAATGTTAAGGTAGGGATACTAGCTCTGGGGTTATTTCAGTTGTCTGTTCATGAGGAAACACATGAGACAGAAGAGCCTTATCAAAGGGAGTAGCTGTGGGAACAGAAAGCAAGAACTGATGATAATAGCTGACATTTATTGAGCATTTACAGTGTGCTGGGCACTATGATTTCTTAAATTTATTCTGCCACAGATTTTGTTCTAGGTATACCAATCAACAATTTAAGGACGCTAGAGTTTACTGAGGTTAAATAATTTGACATCCAATCAGTGACAGACTTGAAATTTTAATCCAACTGTTTGAGAGTCCCAAGCATATGCCCTTAACCACTATATATTACTTCACTCCAGGCATTGGACCTGAAGGACTCAAGGGAGTCTAATTGATATGGTTTGAGTCATTTGAAAAAGCCGTCAGATAGTATTTTAAGTTTTTGGCTTATTGTTTCAATAGCCAAAATCAAGGCTTTCATCTGAAGCAGCTTCCTTTTTGATCTCAAAAAGCTGTAGGAGTCTTATCAACAAAATACCTGTCAGTAAAGGAGGACTCATTAGCCTTATCTCTGTAGACCCACTCAACCACTAGCTACCTGGAGTTGTCCCATACTATTTTATCTCGGCACAAGATGGTAAATGGCAAAACTGCCCTTTAAAAATAACTCTTTTCCCATAACTCTTTCTCATCCTTGCTATTTCCTGGTCACTAGTATCTAAGGAAGTTAAATAAAGCTTGCCTGCTTTTCCTCTGAAGGAGAAGCGATGACAGATCCCTTTTATAAATAATCCCCTTCTTTGCACAAAAGAAATGTCACTTCTTAATATAATTTGTAGCAACTCTTACTATTTATTTCCCTGAATTCACACATTAGTTAAATCAATCATGGGATCCACACATGAGGGGCAGATGATAAACTTGAATTTCAGTTGATCTAATTTTTCTTGATTACAAATATTGGAAAGGGAATGAGTTTGGGAAATAAGTACCTCTAAATAGATTTCTTTTTTATATGCACCAAATAACATACTATACTCAAAGTTTAAGATGAAAACCAATCACATATATGTGATGCATATACCTGCATCACAGACCTTATATTGATACATATGTAAGAAAACAGATGTTCATGTATACAGTTTTGTTAAATTGTATTTATGAGTTTTGGATAAATTCAAGAAATTATATAAAATGTCAAGGTCTTATAAGAGAATTTTCTTTTTGATTATCAACTCCTGTCAATGCAATGAATGTTTCTCTTTTCCTTAATTTGGTAAATTTCCCCCCTACGCTAAATATAAAAGACTCACTTTTAAGAGTATCCATAGTTCAGTCATATCTGTTAAATAAATAATATTTTTATAACTTTTATTTCATAAATATGTATCAAGGGCCAACTATGTGCACTCTCCTAGTCATGGTAAAGAAAGCAATGAGAAAAACAGTCTCTTTGCCTATGGATGTTACATTTGAGTGAAGAAAGACAATAAAGAAGCAAACAAGTCATATGTCACAGTGGTAAGGGCTATGACAAACAGTGGGGTTGGGCAAGGGTGATAGCTATCAGGGTGCTATTATATATCAGGGGTCTGTGGTCAAGAAAGTCTTCCCTGAGGAAGTTCTTCACCTACCTGTGTATGAACAAACCTTTTTGTCTAAGACATCACTCTTCTCAAAAGAAGACATTTCAGAAAGGAGGCAACAGAAAGGAAACCAACACCTAAGCATTAATGGAACTTGAACACAAACCCCATGTTTACCTAGATCATGTAGATGTATATATATATTCCTCATGTAGAGTGTATACATATATGGATATACACACACACATATGTGTATATATATATATATATATATATATATATATCCTATTAGTTCTGTTTCCCTGGAGAACTAATATATTCATAATGGACTTGCTATAGCTGAGGTGGGAATGTGGCTTGTAAAACAATGCAACAAAGTAAGTAAATATAATCATGACAAAATGTTTTCAGGAACATTCAAATATAAGTTTTTATTTTCTTATTAAAATACAGAAGTATTTATATTTTTCCTGCCAATGCACTATAGTACAAGAGATAAGAGGATCTCATATGACTACATCAGGCAATTTTGAAAAGTTCACAGTGCAGTAGAATAAATGTCCTTAACTCACATGGATCTGGGTATTAGCAAACAGAAACAAATAGCCAAAGTAATAGGTGAGAAAGTATGTGTATTAGATATGAACTAAAATTGTCCTGTAATCATTTTGCCAACACTAACACAATAAATAACTAGTCTAGCAGGGTGATCAGCATGGTCCATAGAGCACTTTGGGGCACAGAAAGATATAAATGAATCATTAGGACAATGAGGCCAGAAGATCAATTAAGACAAAGTAATTATATTGATATATTTATGCTTCAGTTTATTCTAAATTAATACCTCTGGTTGCTTTTACAAGTCCAGGTGAGTTTAATATTGATAAATGTTGTAAATATCTTTTTTTCAGTAATTGCTTTATTGACTTACAATTCACATACCATAAAATTCACTTTTTTATACTGTGCAATTTATTGTTTTTTAGTATATTCACAGAGTTGTGAAACATTGCCATTCTCTACTTATAGGATGTTTAAATCACCAACTAAAATCACACACCCAAATGAAAACTCATGCCCATTAGCAGTCACTCCCTATCCTAACTCACCCTACCCTTACTCTCCCAGCCTTAGACTACCATTAATTAATCTATTCTCTCTCTACAGATTTGCCTGTGCTGGACATTTTATACAATATGTTTTTTTGATTGCTTCTTTCACTTAGCATAATGTTTTCAAGGTTAATCCAGGTTGAACATATATCAATTTACCATTATATACATATATATATATATATATATAGAGAGAGAGAGAGAGAGAGAGAGAGAGAGAGAGAGAGAGAGAGAGAGAGATTGAGAGAGAGACGTTTGTTAGAGGGATTTGGCTCACTTGGTCATGGAAGCTAAGGAGTCCATAGTCTGCCTTCTGCAAGCTGGAGAACCAGGAAACCCAGTGGTATAATTCAGTCTGAATCTGAAGGGCCACTAGTGTAAGTCCTAGAGTCCAAAGGCCAGAGAACCAGGAGCTCTGATATCTGAGGGCAGGAGAAGATGAATGTCCCAGCTCAAAAAGATAAGAAAAGAGAGAATTTGCCCTTCATCTGTCTTTTTGTTCAATTCAGGCCCTTGACAGATTGGATAATTACCCACTTTGGTGAGGCTGGATCTTTTTTACTCAGTCTACTGATTCAAATACTAATCTCTTCCAGAAACACTTTCCTGGATGTACCCAGAAATAATGTTTTACCATTATCCTGACATCCTTTAGCCTAGTCAAGTTGACATGTAACAGTAACCATCACAATAGGTGATTGTTCCACAAAATGGACAAAATATCCCTTATGTAGGACTGAAACAGAGATACTGCTCCTGGGAGTGCCCTAGAGCCATATTATATGTACAGGTGGCTAGGTAGGTAAGCACGTGTATGTTCTCTACTTTATATCTCATAGTATGTTATTTTTTATGTAGAATCTTTTAACCTTCTTTGTGTTAACTAGGGGGCACGGGCAAAGACTACGACTGACACAAGGTTAGGCTCAATGAAACTTACAGGTGCAGGGCTGGTAATGCATGTTTCTCTCTTGGGCAAAGTGGGGCTATATGCTCCATAGGTTTTGCTCTAGAAGAAAACCTGTTTTCCCTGCTGCTTCTCATACTGGAAATTTAAATGAGGGCAGAATCATCCTAACTGGGACACTTTGAGTTAATAATCTGGGTTTCAGTTTTGCTGGCATGAAAATTTAGTGTTCTCTGGTGCCTCTCTGCATATCAGCATTAGGTTTAACTGGAGGCCTTATTGCTTACAACCTCCCAGGTCAGAGACATGACTCCTAGGCTACCTGAGGTATTGCTGTAGGGGTTATCCAGGGAACCAACTGGTTTTATGGGGTTTTTTTTCACCATTTTCCATGCTACCTTGAAAGTTATCTAAAGTCCTCTCCCCAAATTTGTCAATATTTTGTATAAACTTAATCTCCAAATTGTTTCCCAAATGTTTTATCCCAATGTGAAGTTACTAATGAAACGAGTATTGGGAAACATGAGTTATATAAATCTGGCTCTGCCTGAATTTCAGAGCTCGAGAGTCAAGTAAGTTCTATTAGATTCATTTCATCACTAGTAAGATGAGGGAGCAAGACAAGATGATCCCTCATCTCTTACAAATCTGTGATTCTCTAATGATGTGCAGTATGGATAAATTTACTAAAGGAAACAACTCAATTTCTATGTGTCTAAACAGATCACTTTACAACCTTTTCATTGAGAATGTCTCTTTTTATTCCAGATTTCTCTTTACCTTATTATGCCCGTCTCTTAGGAACTGTAAGTTAACAAAGCAAGAGATTGGTATAGCTTGCTTTGGAAGATAATGCGTTAAATTTATCTTGCTGTATTTTAAATTCACTAAATCCAGATGACTTTACCATAATTGCATCTCAAAAGTTCACAACACTGCTGTCATATAGACTTTCTGTCTTAATGGGTATAAAATTGGCTACAAGAAAATGAACATTGTAACACCTTATATATACAAAGGCCAAATCAGATGTCATTTGTGTAGCTATCTCTAGTGAAATAATCATGTAGTGTAATTAGCACTGTATTGTGTTAATTCTGCCTGCTCTTAGGGAACACAGACTTCTTAACATTGCGAATAAACATCTAGAAATGAACTCATTTTTGATAACAACGGTAAAATGGCCATGTCTACTTTTTTCCATTAGTGTCTGTTTATGGGCTTGAGTGAATCATTGAGTAGCATAATAAGATATTTATTATTTATCAATAAACTTATAAGGTGAACTAGGCAATAGGAGTGTCTCTTAAATACAAATTAGTTTACACTACAGAAACAACTCTTTTCAGAATGAGTATGAAGTGCTGATAGTATTTCAATAAGAAAATTCTCAAGATATGTTTTCAGTCATAATGCACTTTTGCAAGTACCCAAAATGAACTGTACTTATTTCAAAGGCTTTACCATTATTTTAACTTAAGGAAAATGCAAATCAATGTAAAACAGATTTCTGAATCTGAGTTTAACTGTGTGTGAAATTCTACTTAGAAATAGGTGGTATTTGGCAGCTCCTTTGTAAAGTGGCCTCACAGTGGGACCTTTAGAACTGAAGTTTTCCTTTTTCCTGACAAGTGACAGTGGAAATGTCCTTATATTGGGTCTCTCCTGGGAAATATCTGCAAAATGTCACAAAGGCACTACATGAAAAAAATTGAATGAGTAAACTGTAATTCTAAATGGATAACTATAGATTTTTCTGGGCCAGTTTTCTCAATGTTGACACTATTGACATTTGCACCCTATAATTCTTTGTTGTAGGGGGCTGTCATGTGCATTGTAGAATGTTCAGCAGCATCTTTGCCCTCTACCCATTAGATGGCAGCCCTCTTCTAGTTGTGACAATCAAAAATGTCTCCAGACAAGATCAAATGTGTCCTGAGGAGGCAAAATCACCCCTCCCTCCCCGACGCCATTGAATACCACTGTTTTATGCAAAGCAATGATATAACATGTCTTCTCTGATTTGGAAGCTGCTGTACTGTTCTGTTAGGGGATCCATTGTGGTAGGAAATACTTGAGATGAGTTCTTTATGTATTTCGATATCAAGTGCTTTTCAGATCTAGATCTGCAGATATTTCCTCTCAGGGATGACCAACAGTCTTATGTGTATAGAAGAATGATTAGGTTCATTTGTGTTTCTGTACAGGTACCAGGGAGCTGGGATTGGTCCTTGACTGCTGCTTGACATTCTGCAGGCTCTTTATCCAGATTGTCTGAAGAGTATAGTATCATCTGTAGAAAATTGGATTATAGTCCTGCCATTGGCAGTTTCTGAAAAGACTACTAGGGAAAAGACCATTAGGTTTATACTACCTATCTCTTCAAAGCTCTGTAGACATCACTAACACTCTCCCCAAAGTCCTTTCAGTTTCTTCGCATGTCCTGGGCACTCTTCTCTTTCCAAAGCTGCTTCTCTATTTTTTTCATGTTTATCATGGGGGGACCTCCGCTACAAGAAACCAAAATCTGTTTGGTTATTCATTGCTATATAAGAAGTTACTCCAAAACTTAGTGGCTTAAAACAATAATGAATTTTTAATATCACACACAGTAGTAGTGGTCAGGAATTCAGGAACTGCTTAGTTGAAGGGTTCTAACTTGATACCTGTTGCGAGTTTGCAGTCAAGATATCAGCCAGGTCTGAAGTCACCTGAAGCTTTGACTGGAACTGGAGGATCCATTTCTAAGATGGTTCTCTCACATAGTGCTTAGTAGGACCCTTTAGTCTCTTTCTAGCTGTGGGCAAGAGGCTTTACATGGCCTCCCATGGGGCTGCTTGGGAATCCTCATGACATAGCCGCTGGCTTCCCATAGAGCAAATGATCCAAGAGGCAGTAAGGCAGAAGGTAGAAAAGTCTTTTATGACTTAATCTTGGAAGTCACACATTATTTCTGCCATATTCTTTTGATCACGAAGTCAGCCCTATTCAGTGTGTGAGGGAACTACACAAGGGTGAAATGCCAGGAGGCAGGCATCACAGGGTACCATCTTGGTGGCTGGCTGCCACAATCTCTTGGGTTTGTTTCTGTTGTTGGTTTTCTCTTGACTCTCAGTCACATTTTCTGCCTCTCTGCATGCCAAGATTCACTTGCATGGTGGGCTTTGTGTTGAAGCTCCAAATGACACTATCTTTTTTTTACCTGAGGTTTTGCCTTTCCTCTATTGAGCAGGTAGAGTAAGGGGCTCATTACCTCAATCTGGTTTGAGACTGGGTTAGATCAGGGCTGGACTGCAGGTTTGCTGAGATTCTGTCTATCTTTGATTTTCTTTCCTCTGTTGTGTCCTGTCTAGGCTTCTTACCAAGAGCCTGGTGAGTCACTGTCTCCTTTCTGAAAGATAATACATGTATCATGGGGAAAATCTAATTGCATGTTTAGGATTCGTGGCATTTCCAATTTATTACGCCAGTGCTTCATGACCTTCAAAAGCTTTTCTGATTTCTCTTTACCCCGGTAGCATACCTCTTTGCGCTCCAAGCCATCCTCTGCTCATCCTAATTCTCGGCCAGAATAGGCGAATATCCCCACGGGAATAGGGTTACTGATAACCCTATTAGAAAAGAAAATGTCCAGTAACAGATTGCTGCCTCACAGCGGCTCTCCCCTTTTTGATATTCTGAAGTTTCAGTTCATCGTTCCTCTTTCCTACAGCTCTCTGTAACGCTTTGGCATATATATTGAACAGCTTTTCCAGTGTGGGGCTCCTGTAAGCTATGCAACATCACAAACAAGACACTTTATTATTGTATTGTCTGCATATGCTTTTAGGACATATTTATAAAAATTTGATTGTCTTCTTACTAAATTTAGTCTTGAAAACTAAAGTTACTTGCTATGGCTCAAATGATGAAATCAGACTTGGAAATTAATGGCATATACTTGTCATAATTTCCAACAATTCCTAGCAGTTATGCTAATTAGAAGTTTCCTGAGGCACTTGGTTTGACAACTGAGGTTAAGTAACTGTGTTTAATTACAGAAACCAGAAACTTACAAATCCGAACGGGTCACTCAGGCCACACCTTAAGAGTAGAGTATTTCTCATTAATTACACACATTGAAACATAAGATGTCCATTCTAAGATGTACGATTGCTATTCTTCTTTTGAGGGAATCACAGAATCAAAGACCTGGAACAGATTTCAGGGATTACCTACGAGCATTCTATTCACTTGCAGACACCCACTTGTCTGCCATCGCAAGCCCAGTTAGAACCTAATTGTTTTTGTTCCCCTTTTCATTCCTGCCCTCACACCTTCCTCCCCACCACTTGTCATTATCTTTTACTGTACCCCATTCTGTTAAACTAAAGTTAGTCCCCTTTCCCCTTCCCTTCCTTTTCTTTCCTTCTACCACGTTTTGTGGGAACTCATATTTAACATCACCAAATTTCTTGCTTTTCCTGATACACTTCTTTCACCTCTTGAGGTTAACTGAACCCCAGCATTTTTCTCACGACAGTTTATACTCACAGCATGCTTTCAGACTTTGTGTTATCTTTTTGTTTACATTAATGCTAGACCCCTCAGGTGCCCCACATTTGTTATTCTCTCTATGGAGGACCCTTGTCTAGATGCTAAAATCTAGGAGGACAGGGATCAGATGGCTGTCTACCTCTAAGGAGCGCACTCAGGTAGGCATCTGCCACAGTGCTGGGAATATTGTGTATAGTAGGCCCTCACATTTGTTGAATTAACTAGTGAGTGAGTCAATAAATTAATTAATTAAAAATGGGGCCCATATTTACTGTTCATTTTTCTCACCTTCTTTCTCTCTACAACTTTTTTTTATAATTTGTCTGCCCTTTCCACGGGAATGAATTTCTCAAAAGGTTAAAAATGACCTTTAGACTATCAGATTGCTAAATCCAAGGATCCCTTTTCATAGCGCGTCCTACAAATTTCTTTGGCCTTTCTCTTCACCTTCTTCTTTGGCAATCATCACACGCTTCAAAGGAAAAGAATGCTTCCATTAATTCCTACTTTTTTTTTCTTCCTGTTAGAAAGAAGTGATTCCTAAAACTCTTATGATAGATTTTTATGCTTTACTTTGGTAACTTAACATTGTGTAGCTTGCGGTAATTATAGTTTTATATTATTTCTTATTTTCCCTCTTAGATTGTGGAGTCTTTGTGGTTAATAATAATGACTAATATTTAGAGACCAGTAACAGGCATTATTCTAAGTACTATATACATAATAACTTAGTCTTCATAACTCTATAATTAAGATATATTGTTGTCATTATTTCCACTTTATGGAGGAGGAAACTGAGGCCAAGAGAGATTAAATAAGTGTTCAAGGTCATGTCGCTAGTAAATGACAGAGCCAGGAGTAGAACACACAGAGTTTGCCTCAAAAGTCCATGTGCTTACTTCTCACTATGCATCAGCCTCTCGCAGCATGACCTGCATTTTATTACTCTTTGTATCTTCAGCTGCTAACTCGGTGCATGAGACGTAATGATTACATAAAACATTTTTTGAGGGGGGGCATTAGATTGAATTATTCATGTCAATCCCTTTACTTCACTTCTTTGAGAATCACATAGGCCTACACGGAAGAGTCAGGACTAAAAGTAAGATCTCTAGACAGCTTCTTCAGAACTCTTTCTACTGCTTGTAGAGCATCAGAGAAGTAAAAGATATTAGTTTTATTATCAATAAACTTTACTTGATGTGAGTCTACTGACAAATCCTTGATATGTTAGAGTTCAATACACATTTTTTTGAGTTTCAACTTTAATTCTAATCACATATGTCTCTCAGTTAAATTGGGAGTTAAGGTTTGATTTCTGGTTGCAGATCTGTCACTAATCAGTTGAGTGACCCTGAATAAGTCTCTTTACCTTTCTAAGTCTAATAAATTAAGTGTACAAATTAGGTTAAAATGATCTTCAAATTTCCTCCTGCTGAAATTCTTTTTATTTTTTTATTCTGTATTCGTAGCAACCAAGTACTGATTCCTTGATGGAATCATTCATTTAGCAAACATATAATGCCTACTATGTGCAAGAGATTGTAGACCATCTCCAACAATAGGAAGACAGAGCAGAAAATTAACATATTCTTTTGTATTATAAGGCTGCATGTTTTTCTTGGAATATTCCTTGATATTCATTTGAAAAAAAAATAAAGCCCAATTTACTTTTCTGCAGCCTCCTGGGCTTTAGATATTTATGACTTTAATTATTTTTCCAAATAGATTCATCCCTTTGTACAATTCAACTTGTTTTCTCTGATAAGAATCATTTCAGTAAGTGTTCTGTACACAATTGTCTTAATAGTGTATCTCATTTGGTGGGTAATCTAGGTAATTGTATAACGTTATACTTGAAAATGAGCTTCAGGTATTATAGCGAAAAAAGCCCAGTTGTAAGGAATGGGCCCAAAGGCCATGTCTGCAGAGCTGGGGCATCCAGAGCGCCATTAGCTCTAGTAATTGCCCTTACAGTGATGGCTCTGCTATCTGTTCTGTTTCCATAGATGGGGATGCTAGGTGACTCTGCCACATTTCAGAGCAACAACTTTATAATGTGCATGCTTTTGAAATCTTCTGATTTCAACACGTCGCATTCTTAATTTAGGCGTTAATATTACTACTAGGTAGTAATATTAACTGCTACTTATTAAATATATAACTATATGCCAGATGGTATTCTGAGTACTTTATAAATATTACCGCATTTAATTCTGACAGATCTGTAAGGTGGATTTTATTATCATTCTGATTTTACTTATGAAGAGTGTTAAGCAGCTTGCCTCAGGTCATATAGTTTGTAGCGAGAAATAGAGCAGGAATTTATATCCCAGTCTGACTAACTTCTATCTATTAGGCTTTATTCTAACTACTGAGTACCATTTTAACTCTTAATTACGTATTATTCCCTAATTCTCTCCATATAAATCTTGTTTTCTATCACTGACTAAAGAAGAGCCTCTATTTAAACCAGCTTTGTGAATCTACATTCCACTTATTTTTTAAGATATGTATAATTTTATACATGAAATCTAAAAGTTTTAAAAGAAAGATATTAAAATATAGATGTCAAAAATCGATGTTATTTCATTCCAAATTTAACTTGGATGTCTAAGTACTTATATATGGGAAATGCTGCCATTTCACAAAATGGTTTTGGAACTAATTTTCCTGTGGGAACACTTTCTTAGTATTCATTTTCCTGTTTAGGCATAGAAAGAGAAAATGCTCTCATTTATGCACAGATAATTACAGTATTCACATAACCTTTAGAAGTCTTTATTATTATTTTCTTTCCCTTCAAAGTTTCTGTATTCATTGAATTTATATCAGCCTAAGCACAGGGAATTCTTCCAGCTTGCACTTAAACTAATTTCTGAGAGAAAGCAGCATAATTTATACCTTATATTGCATAGTATTTATGAAACTGCATTTATTAAAGCTTTATAGACAAATGTGTTTGGGCTTGTTGTCATTTTTTCCTGGTTTGGATTGATTATTCAGTGCTGATTTATGGCAGTCGTCCCTCTGCACTAGTAACACTGGTAACAGGGAAAATCCTGTAAATACAACATTTGCTATAGAAATATGATTTCTCAGCATCTCTTTGATATAACAAGTTTAGGGGTCTCTTACTTTCTTTTAGCATAGTATCTATTAGAATAATTTGTAGCTTCTTATTTATCTTCTGTCTGTGTAGTGTCAATAAACATGCAAAACAGAACAATTTTTCCTCATTACCTAGTCCAGGGCGTTCAAAGGGAAACAGTATGGAGCAGGGCAAAGATATGGGCTATGGAGTCAAAATACCTGGGTTCAAATCCTACTTCTACTATTTTCACACTGCATGACCTTGGGGCATGTTAATTAACTTCCTAAACCTCAGTTTTCTCATCTTTAAAATGGGATTAATACAAATCAGCTAACATTAATTGAACACTTAGCATATGTGAAGCATTACTTTTAAAGCTTTTTATTTAGGAACACATTAACTCCTCACAGTAACCCTGTGTGGAGGTGCAATTATCACCTCCATTTTACAGGTAAATAAACTAAGGCACAGAACAGTTAAGTAGCTTGCTCAAGCTCTTATGGGATTGTTGAGAGGATTAGAAGTGCGTCGGGTAACCAACAGAGTGCTCAGCAAGTAGAAAACACTGAAGAAAGGTGTTTTCCAAGCAGCCAGGAAGAGCTCTTGGTCACATACTTGTGTACCTTTAATAACAGATAAAAGGAGTAGATGCTGTTCTTTACTCTCTACAGAAGTACTTGATTGACTAGGTTAATGTTTCTGGAAACTTGACAGAGACCAGTCACTTTGTTTTATATATAAAAAAGTGTATACCTTGCCAGGTTACATGACTTGGCTAAGATTTGGGTAGTTCAAAGACTAGAACCCAGATTTTCTATCTTAACCCTGGGTTTTTTCTCTCCCATAAGCCCAATGTCATAGCTCCTCTCATTGCTATCAACTTGGTTTGGGCAATTCATTTTTTAGTTAGAAATATCCAAGGTCAAGGAGATATGGCTTGTCTTGTCTTTCTACTTAGTGAAGACAAATTACATTGGTACCAGAGTTACGAACTTTTGGCAAGATAAAAATAAAGTGATGTATATTTTTACCTTGTCACACATAATCACAGTTTATATTTGGTTATGATAATGTAGGTAGCTCCTTTATCGTTGCCTTTCTCTATTGGGAGAGTGTGGAAAATCTATTTCATTAATCATTTACATTATCTAATCAAATTATATAAATTAACTTTCTTATTTAGTACTTTCTCTCTTTAGGACACCATGTAGGAAACCTAAATGTCAGATAATGACTCTCAAGTAAAGGGTCAGACAAAGCAGAAAGCAATTAACATATCCAGGGTAAGCAATTTTTTCTAAAGATATGAGAAACATCTGAGATTCATTTTCAATGGTTGTGATTTGCTTTGTGGTTTTGAAATGAAGATAGCAATAGTACTTCAGAACTAAACCAAACACAGACAAAAAAAGCGTAGAAATCTAGGCTTGTGAGGAGCATTCCTATACACCCAAGTTCAAAGTTACCAGTTAACCTTTAAATGTCACCAAACTCTTTCAGAAATGGTGAATGTCATGGCTAATGTGACAACTGGTCTTTATGTGTGTCATGTACATACAAGAATTCTCCAGGTCCCAAGGGCAATTGAATTGGTAGATTTATCTTAACCCTTCACATAAACTCGAGTTTACATTGAATTGGAACCTTTTTTTCCCTTGATGTTCCTTTCTATTCTTTGGTTGAGAGTGATCTTTTCTGTCTACTGTTACTTTCTTGGGATGCGTGGATGTAGATATTCACAGTATAAATCAGATTGTTGGAGGTGCTATAATGATAGTGATACTAAGTGAGATTAAGTGAATTCAATCAAAATTGATCCCTATTCCACCACAAAATATAAAAATCAAGTTTCTTGGAGTTTGAGGGTTTTTATATTAGTTTTATCTGACTCTTTCCCCTGGTTTGTTTAATGTCTAACAATTTTGTCTAATATAAAAACATGAATTTAGTTTTTTCTGGTTATCATAATTGAATAGATATCACATATGTGGCAAATGGCATGATCTTGGGGGTTAAATGTTTGGAATCTTGCTCTGGAGCTGCCTGGGTTTGCATGCCAGCTTTGTCCCTTACCACAAGACGTTGGGCAAATTACTTGTCTTTTCTGCACCACAGTTCCCTTATCCATAAAAGGATAGTGTATGTACACTGCAAAAAGTCATTATGAGGATTAGATGAGTCCATCTATGTTAAGTGCTTAGTATTAGTACCTGGCACAGACTAGGGGGAGGTTTGCTATTATTATTGCTTTAACTGGCATAAATTACCATGGAGGTTGAAAATATTTTTGTTTCTTAACCATTTATATTTCTTCTATAATTTCTTGTCATATCCCTTGCCCATTTTTATCGCCATGTTCTTTTTCTGTCTTATTGATTTTCAAAATGTGTACCATTTACTGACATACTGCCTTGAATATCATTAAATATCATAGGTATACAAAATAATAAAGAAAAATTAACCAAGCACGTACAATGTCTGAGACACTGTGCTAGGTGCTGTGCAGAATAGAAAAATTGATTACATGATCCCTTTCCTCTAAGTGATTTTTAACGTAGTAGGGGGAAAAGGAAACCTCCAAAATAATGCAATGTGTTATAATAGAGCTTTCCATATCTGTGCTTTTGGTACATTGATAAGGATGACATTAATTCAGATCGGAATCATCCCAGAAGGTTTTTGGAAGAGGTGGCATTTAAGATTGGATTGAATCGTGGGCAAAATTTTGAGACACATAGGTGGCTGGACAAGGGCATTTTAGTGGGTTAAAATAATGAGAGAGAAGACAGAGTCGGGGAATAAAATACTCATTTAAAGAACTTACTTTTAGATTTTTTAATCTCTACATGACACTTGTTTTCAACAAAGCAAAGTAAACATTGTGATCACTGACCCCTTAGAGCTTTGAATCGTAAGGAAAGATAGGAATTGTACTTAACCTAAGACTAATTCAGGAACTCAAACTAGTGGTGTATATGATCCATTCAAAGCTGCAGTTTACATTAAAAGGCTAAACTAGATGCGTAGGACTGACAACATACACAAAATGACCATTTCTTTTTGTCAGCATTGAATAGAAAATGTAGATTATGGCAGTTCCAAGGCTGTAAAAATCTAGAGGGATAACAGCCAAGGCTTTGTTGTCAATTCACAAGGGCAGATTTGGAAGAAAACAGTCAGCAATCCTTGATGTATTTTAATAAGCAGGGTGGGGCTGTCCTGTGCATTCTAGGATGTTTAGCAGCATCCTTGGTCTCTATCCCCTAAATGCCAGTGGCACCTCTCCCAACCCCAGGGTTATGACAAATAAAAATGTCTCTAGAAATTGTTGAATGTCCCTTTGGGGGCAAAATCTCCCCTGGTTGAGAACCACTGGAATACAATATACAATTATTCCTTTATTTCAAATTTCTTTTAACTGTTTACCATATTCTTGGGCAATATGTTCAATTTTTTATAGTTATAATACCAAAGACCTACCATTTATTGAACATATGCATAAAAGAGTTTTTAAAAATATATGTATGTTCCATACAAAATGCATTCCAAATGTTAAAGCTTGGACATGTACTTTGGAGTGTCAATACCTTGGTACAAACCAAGCTGAGCTCATTTTCTGAATTTATCCAAATAGCAAATGCCTTACTTGCAGCAACTTAATATTCCTGTTGTGAAAAATCAAGCAGATTACTCTAACTTGGGAAACTTATGCAATCACCTTTTCACAAGCCTTATATTTTGAAATAATTTCAGAATTAAAGAAAAGTTGAAAAGATATGTACAAAGTATTTCATATACCTTCATCCAGATTTCTCAAATGTTAACATTTCACTACTTTGAGCTCTCTCTCTCTCTCTCTGTAAGTAGATAGATAGATGTTTATAAAGATATAGATATAATTTTTTAAGACCCATTTGAGGATAAGTTATACAAATGATGCCCCTTTACAACTAATACTTCCATGTTTATTTCCAAAAATATTCTCTTTTGTAACCACAATGCATTTGTCAAAACCAGTACTAATATCTAATCTTTAGGCCTTATTTAAATAATGCCAATACCTCCAATAATATCCCATCTAAGATCACACATTACATTTAGTTGTCATATCTCTTTAGACTCTTTTAATATGGAACGGTTCTTCGGGGTTTTTTTGTTTTGGACTGAATGTTTGTTTCCCCCCAAAATTCATATGTTGAAGCCCTAACTCCCAGTGTAGCTGTATTTGGAGACAGGTCCTCTAAGGAAGTACTGTAATTAAAGTTAAATGAAGTCATAGGGTGGGACCCTGTTACAACAGAATTAGAGTCCTTACAAGAAGAGACATCAGAGAGTTTGACTCTCTCTCTGTCTCTTGTTCTGTGCACATACGAGGAAAGACCTTGTAAAGACATAGGGAGATGGTGGCCATCTATAAGACAGGAAACCAGACTCACTAGAAACCAACCCTGCCAGACCTTCATCATAGACTTCAGCCTCCAGAACTGTGAGAAAATAAATTTCCATTATTTAAGCTATCCATTCTATGGTAATTTGTTTTGGCAACCTGAAGCTGACATACAATGACTGACATTTTTGAAGTATACAGACCATTTACAGTGCTTAACACTTAGATTTAATATCCATAAAATCTATATCAGCTAAAGGGCTATTACAATGGTACAGGCAATACATGATTGTGGATTGGTCTAAGATGACAGAAATGGCATGGTGAGATGGTTCATATTCAGAGTTTATTTGATATTAAAGCAAACAGGCTTCCTAATGCATTGGCTATGAGGCAAGAGGGAAAAAGAAGAGACCCAGTTTCAGCAAACATAGCAGAAATCATATCTCCAAATGGGTGCAAAATCAATGACAGCTTAAATACATTACCAATTTCTATTTTGAAATAATTTTCAGTTCTAGTGATATGTTTTTATATATTTCCAATGTAAGTTTATTGAATGAAAGATGGTTGGTAGAGTGAATAAATAGCTTCATTCATAGCAAATTTTTATTTCAGGGTAAATTTAACTTTAGGAGTAATCCAAAAGCCATAGGGTAAATAAGTTAGATAACCACTTTAAGCAATAACATTTTCAGTCAAAAATTTAAGTAATGACTCTGGTTTCTTTGCATTATTCTTAACCTGATTCTGAAAGCAATTCCAAGGGCAAGTTTTCAAAAAAGCTTTTAAGCAATAATAGCATTATTAGCAAAAGTGGCTATATCTTAAAGATTATTTTTCTTTGAAAGAAACAAAACTCAATAATATCTATAGATAATGTAATAGCTATTTATATCTGCTGATATAAATATCTACGTTACACCATTTTTCATTATTTTCATGTCTCCTCTCCCCTTGTAGAAGGCTAAACTCTTTTCCTTCATTTTTTCATTTTCTAGATGTGGCCATCTCTAGGGTACCCTGGTGTGGTACTTAGAGAAATGTCTATACCTATACCTATATCTATATCATCAATCTCTCTCTCTGTATATATTTGTATCTATATTTATATATAATCTATATTTATATACATATACCTAGATATATATGACAATTATAAAGAGGGCTTTCTTTTTCATCTGATAATTGCTATTGCATTGCTTACTAATTTCTGTTTGATTCATGAATCTGGAAAGAACTTAGAAGTCATCTACTCAAACTCTCTAATTTAGTACATGAGGAAACTGATTTTCTTCCCCCAAAGACCTTTAACCAGCACTACATTTAGGATAAGAACCCAGGTTTTCTGTCTCCTGGTGGAGTGCTCTTTCTAATCTATTAGAATGAAGGTTACAATAGTATTCAGAGGAGGAAAATTATTATTAGCATTGTAACTTTGTTTGGGAGTTTGAGTTATGCTAATTTCTGCTATAGATATTTTGGAAAAAAAACAAAATACAGGTCAGTATCTTAACTTCAGAGGATCTACAAAAGGGTCAGAGTTACAAGCCAATCCATTGCTCTAAAGCCTGCAAACTCAGAATCAACAAGTCACAGTAGATAGTGTTAAGACAGGTGAATTGCAATAAATTATGAGCTAACAATAGGGCTTTTCTCACTGAAAATGATTACCTCTGTAATTAGGGGACCCTAGTGTTCTGTAAAGTACCCATTGGATATTCTTAATCTGTAGATGGGTAGAGAGAATGTGGAGAAAAAAGCATTTCTTGAACATCTGTTGTTTGGCAGTCACTTTTCATGCATTAGTATTGAACAAAATTTTAAATTTATTGAAATTCTGGTTCCAAGAGAAAATTTAAATAAAAGTTCTGAGTTGAATATTTATTATTTTAAAGTCATTAATTCATACTTCTACATCAAATAATGGAGTAATGCTAAATGACTGGTAAATTCCTTAAAATATAAGCTAAACATTGTTATATTGAAATTTCCCTATTAGAAATAAATTATGGTGAGTTAAAGTATTATGTCTTTTGTTTTTTTATGAAAAAATTAATCAACACAGTTGATTATTATTCAACAAATATTTATTAAGTATTTGCTCTGAGTCCATCGGTGGCACATGAACTGTTTAGAGCAGGATCCATTTGTCTTAGTCAGTTTGGGCTGCTATTGATTGAGTATTTTAAACAACACATTTTTTTTTCTTATTTTTTTAGTTCTGGAGGCTAGGAAGTCCAAAGCCAAGTTGCTGGCCTATTTGGTTCCTGGCGAGAGCTCACTTTCTGGCTTGCAGATGGCCATCTTCTTGCCATGTCCTCACATGGCTGAGAGGAGCAAGCTCTGTTGATTCCTTCTCTTTTTATAGAGACTAATCCCATAGAGGACCTCACCATCATGAACTCATCTAAACCTAATTACCTTCTGTAAGCCCCACCTCCAGTTACTATCACATTGGGGATTAGGGCTTCAACAGATGAATTTGGGAGGGATATAAACATTCAGTCCATAACACACATCAATGTGTTTTCTTCCTTGATGGAGCTTAGAGTCTTACAGAGAAAAGCATAAATAAAAACTTCTGTGACCACTGTTATAAAAGTGGTAGAATAAGGTCCATAAGAGAGAAGAATGGGGAATCAACTTTAGGTACAATTTTCAGGAAAGCCCACCCTAAGGAAATGTTTGAGATCTGATGGGTCCTGGAGAGCCAGCTTTGCAGAGGGAGCTGGGCAGAGTTGTTCAGAAAGAGGGAATGGAACTTCACTTGCTAAGGCACTGAAGAGGGAGAGATTGCAGTGTGTTTGGGGAATGAAAAGAAAGATTTCTGTCTAGGGCACAGAGAGATGGGCTTGCAAGAAACTGGAGCCCCAGCCCAGATTGTGTAGGATGTCTCAGACTGTGCCAAATGCAAATAGATACTACCAAGTTTGAATTTTCAAACTTCACTCTGTTTGCTTTGATAGACACTAGAAAACTTAACAAACAAGATCAGAATGTTGGATGAGAAAAAGAAAGAAATACAGTTTGCTAATTTATCTCTTGTTTTATATAAAAATAGTCTGTTCTTGTTTTATTGGAGAAACATAGAAAATATTTTAATGATAGGCAAATATTTTTGGAACAAGTGTTTGTCAAGAAGCCACCTAAAAGATCACATAACTCATTAATAGTAGACCCTACTACTTAAGCTTAAGCCCCCAACTTCTAATCTGCTTTCCTTTTTACTATATTTTTATCTTCAGAGTCAAGAGGGGAAAACAAAAAAAAAACCTCTACTGAAAACTGGGCCCCTAAAAACATGGACCCTCTGAGCACAGTTTCCTATTCTTCTCTGTGAAAAAATTTCCATTCTAAAATGGAAACTGAAAAAATAAAAAAAAATAAAAATAAATAAAAATAAAAAAAAGGGGGCTTCCCTGGTGGCGCAGTGGTTGAGAGTCCGCCTGCTGATGCAGGGGACGCTGGTTCGTGCCCTGGTCCGGGAAGATCCCACATGCCGCGGAGCTGCTGGGCCCGTGAGCCGTGCCCGCTGGGCCTGCGCGTCCGGAGCCGGTGCTCCGCAATGGGAGAGGCCACAGCAGTGAGAGGCCCGCGTACTGAAAAAAATAAATAAATAAATAAAAATAAAATGGAAACTGGAGGATGTAAAATGAAAAATCTCACATCTGTGCCCTCAGGAGAACAAAACTTAAAGACTGAGAGACTGATCTCCCATAAAAGCCTGATTTACAGAAAACTGGTAACATTTGAATTTTCTTAAATAATAGGGAGTTGGTCGGGGTTGCCTCATATCAACCTTGGGAAATTTTCCTAATGGTCTCCAAAAGCATGAGCGAGAAATGATCCAAGTTGGGTTGATCTCGCAAAATAAGCAGAAATGAACTTTTGTTTGTATGACTGGACTGGTTTTGTCTGCTTGGGGGACTCTTCAGGGCTGGTCTCCAGTTGTTTTTGATTTTTAACAGATTCTCACTGAATCCCTCTTTACATTCTCTGCCCAAAAATACGACCCCCCTGAAAGTTTAATGGACTCGCCTGCAACTTGCTACAGTTTGTATGTCCCGAATTGCAGTTCTTCTGCTATTCCCGGATAAAGTCATCTTTCTGAAAATTTCGAGCTTGCCTCATTTTACCTTTTTATTTAGGTCAACACTCTCTTATAGACCCTGTTCATGGTGTTCTCTCTGAACCCTGGCAAGCTACTCCAGACCAGCAGGAAGAAGCACTGGTTTTCTCACATAGCTAAGTGCTGGTTGAAATCTCTGGTAAATGGCAAGCTGGGCTCTGCTCTAAGGCACCGTCTATTCTTCTGATTTTGGAAATGATCTAAGGGATTTGAAATATTCCATTACGTCATATGTAAAAAACCAAGTTTGTTACCGAACACAGGTTCTTGTGCCCAACACACAGTGAGGCCAAACAAATCAAAACATTAGAGTTTGGAGCAGAGAAAGGTTTATTGCAGGACCATGAAAGAAGAATGGGTGGCTTATGCCCCCAGAAACCCCCAAACTCCCCAAAGGGATTCAGCAAAGCATTTTTAAAGGCAAGATGAGAGAGGGGGTCACAGGGTTTGTGATCAGCTGGTGTAGGATTCTCTGGCTGATGTTGAGGTAATAAGTTGGTTAACATGGGGCTATGTGCTCATGATCATCAAGTAGTTAATTTCTTCCATTTGGTGGTGACTTTTAGCATCTGAAACACTCAGGAAATATGCATGAGATACCATTCTCTGGGTACTTCAGAAAGGAGCTACAGCAGAGGATACGGGGGTGGGGTCTGTCCTGGGAAGGCCCCATGGGGTCCTGCTCGGTTACAAGTTGATAATTCTTTTTTAACTAGTGACCAATATATTCTTTTTTTTTTTTTTTTTTTTGCGGCACGCGGGCGTCTCACTGTTGTGGCCTCTCCCGTTGCGGAGCACAGGCTCCAGACGCGCAGGCTCAGCGGCCATGGCTCATGGGCCTAGCCGCTCCGCGGTATGTGGGATCTTCCCGGACCGGGGCACGAACCTGTGTCCCCTGCATCGGCAGGCGGACTCTCAACCACTGCGCCACCAGGGAAGCCCTGACCAATATATTCTTTGAAGATGCACAGTTTCAGCTTAAAGTCAAAACAGAGAAACAGCTCAATAAGGTTAATTCTGGGAGGAAAGAAAATTTTATTTCATAATGAAAACACACTTGCAAAAATGTTGTATTTTTCTATCTCCTTTGTTAAATACATTTGCCTAATTGAAGGAAGAGACTTTTTTCTTTTTCCTGAAAGTTTAAATGTCCATCATATCTAAATAGAAGATAGGACTGCTTCAAATGCAGTATTCTGTTTGTGCACAAATCATTTCTTCTGAAAGGTTAATAAAGGCATGTTTTGGATCCATAAGCATGGTGGATGTATATGCTTTCTAAAATGAAAACATTCTATGAAGAATTATATATATATTAAGTCAGTTCTAGTATAAATTGGAGTATGGGAAATTTGCAATGAATTTGAAAAATGCGAGCCTAACTGTTTTATCTTTTCCCTAACTTATCTGGCAAATTGAAGCAATATAAAAGAAATATACTTACATTTAAAAATAACTATCTAAATTGAATTGATATAATTTGAGATTTAAAATGTTTAAAGGGCTTGGCTCCAATAAGTTAATTCTTAATAATTTTTAATCACTTTCTTTTTTCTGCAAAATGGGAAAATAATTTGCATTTTAATGCACATCATATTCCTTAAACACAAAATTCTTTAAACCAATAATGCTCAGAGGGACAGATGTTGTTTATTTCTTCTAAGGGCCCAGAAATGAGACAGCTTGAAGGCAGTGTTTAGATAGTCACCAGCTAGTCAATTTTAGATGTGCTTCCTCTCCACAGTGTTCTTTCTGCTGTAAATGAAATGGTAAATGTATTCAGTCTATGAGTATTTATTAAGCAACTACTACATATCACACATGGTGCTCGATACTACATATATGACTATGACATAGCACTTGCTTCATGGAGTTTTTAGTAAATTCCATTTGGAGTAAAAATTCTTAAAATTTCAAGTGAGTACAGTAATTATCCCTAATTTTTTAAAAATCAGGTTTCTTATGAATTATCCTGTTGTATACTATATTTCTTCCTTTTTATAGCTTTATTGACATAAAATTGAAACATAATAAGCTATATATAAAGTATAAAAATTCTATACATATAAAGTATACAAATAAGTTTTGATAAATGTATATACTTTGAAACTACCACCATAATCAAGGTAATGAGCATATCTTCTGTCCCCAGAAGTCTCCTCTTGTCCCTTTGTGATCACTTCCTCTTGCTAATTCCTTCCCACTCCCCCTACCCCCACCCATCCCCAGGCAACTACTGATATTTCTATTACTATATTCTAGTTTATACTCCCAGAATATTATACAGTTCTAGTATGAGTTTTTCTTTGCTGTGGTTTCTTTTATTGAACATAATTATTTTGAGACTCATTCATTTTGTTTCATATATCAATAGTTTATTTGATTTTATTGCTGTGTAGTATTCCAGTGTATGGATATACTACAATTTGTTCATCCATTCACCTGTGGATGAACATTTGTGCCGTTTCCAGCTTTTGATGATGATTAGCAAGAAAGCTGCTATGAACACCAGTGTACAATATTTATGTTTATGTGCACAGATCTTTTTGTGAACATATGATCTGATTTTCTTGGAAGTAGCTGTTTGATATGGCAGCCGTACATACAAGTTTTTTAAAAATTGCCATACTTTTCTAGATTTGTTGACTATTTCCTGTTTCCACGAGCAGTATAGGAGAGCTCTAGTTACTCTACATTCTCACCAATACTTGGCATAGCCAGTCTTTTTAAATAGTGAACATCTGGGGTTTGAGTGGTATCTCATTGAGGTTTTTAATTTGCATATCCTTAATGACTAATGATGGGCATTTTCCATGTGTTTATTTCCATGTTGCCATCCATATATCTTCTTAAGTGTCTAATTCAAACCTTTTACTTAATTTAAAAAATTTTGTTGTTTTCTTATTATTGGGTTTTGAAAATTCTTTACGTATTATGGATATAAATCCTTTATCAAATATGTGACTTGCAAATAATTTCTTTTAATCTTTGGCCTTTGTATTTATTCTTTTACTGTCTTTTCAAAAACCAGAAATTATTAATTCTGATTATGACCAATTTATCAATTTTTCACTGTATGGAAAATCTTTGCCTAATCCAATGTCAAAAATATTTTCTCCTATGTTTTCTTTTGGAAGATTTATAGTTCTAGTTTTTATTGTTAGGCCTGTGACCTATCTGAGTTAATGTTTATATATGGTGTAAGCTATAGATTGAAAATAATTCTAATTCTTCTTCTTTTTTTAATATAGATATGTGCCATTTGTTGAGAGGACTGTCTTTTCTCCACAAAATTGCCTTTGCATCTCTTTCAAAAATAAATCCATTCTGGACCCTATATTCTTTGTCTATATTGACACCAATGCTATACTGATTTGATTACTGTAGATTTCTTTTAATACTTGATATCACCGACTATAATCCTTCGAATTTTTTAAGTATGTCTTCACTAAAATGTTATTTTCTTAGACCAGTTTTAGGTTCACAAAACAACTGCAGGGAAGGTACAGAGTTTCCATATACCCTCCCACCCCCAAACATGCACAGCTTCCCCCATTATCAACGGCCCCACCAGAGTGGTGCATTTTTTACAACTGATGAAGCTACATTGACACATCATAATTACCCAAAGTTATAGTTTTACATTAGGGTTCACTTCTGGTGTTGTACATTCTATGGGTTTGAATTAATGTATAATGACATGTATCCACCATTATGATATCATACAGAGTATTTTCACTGCCCTAAAAATCCTCTTTGCTCAACCTATTCATCTCTCCTCCAACCTAACCCCTGGCAGCCATTGATCATTTTACTGTCTCCATAGTTTTGCCTTTTCCAGAATGTCATATTGTTGGAATCATACACTATGTATCCTTTTCAGATTGGCTTCTTTCACTTAGCAATATGCACTTAAGTTTCCTCCATGTCTTTTTATGGTTTAATAGCTCATTTCCTTTTAGTGTTGAATGATATTCCATATTTCTTTATCCATTAAGCTACTGAAGGACATCCTGGTTGTCTTCAAGTTTGCCAATTGCAAATAAAGCTGCTATAAACATCTGTGTGGACGTAAGTTTTCAACTCCTTTCAGTAAATACCAAGGAGTGCTATGGCTAGATTATGTGTTTAGTTTTGTAAGAAACCCCCAAACTGTCTTCCAAAGTGGCTCTAGCATTTTGCATTCCCATCAGTAATGAATGAGTGTTCCTGTTGTGCCACATCCCTGTCAGCATTTGGTATTGCCAGTGTTCCAGATTTTGGCCATTCTAATAAGAGTGTAGTGGCATCTCATTTTTGTTTTAATTTGCATTTTCTAGATGACATGTGATGTGGAGCATCTTTTTTATGATTACTTGTCATCTGTCTATCTTTTTTGGTGAATTGTCTGTTAAGGTCTTTGGCCCGTGTTTAAATCGAGTTGCTTGTTTTCTTGATGTTGAGTTTTAAGAATTCTTTGTTTAGTTTGAATAACAGTCCTTTATCAGATGTGTCTTTTGCAAATATTTTCTCCAAGTGTGTGACTTGTCTTCCCATTTTCTTGACGTGATTTTTGCAGAGCAGAAGTTTTTAATTTTAATAAAATTTATCTTATTAATGATTTATTTTATGAATTGTACCTTTGGTGTTGTATCTAAAAAGTCATCACTATACTCAAGGTCATCTAGGTTTTCTCTTATGTTATCTTCTAGGAGTTTTATAGCTTCATATTTTACATGTAGGTCTGTGATCCATTTTGAGTTAAATTTTGTGGAGGATTTAAGGTCTGTATTTAGATGATGATGACTCTTCATTTTTTTTCTTTCTTTCTTTCTTTTTTTTTTTTTTTTGCATGTATATGTCTAGTTGTTCCAGAACCATTTGTTGAAAAGATTATCTTTGCTCCATCAAATTGCCTTTGTTCCTTTGTCAAAGATCAGCTGACCATACTGATGTGGGTCAATTTCTGGGCTCTCTATTCTGTTTCATTGATCTATTTGTCTATTCTTTTGCTGATACTACACACTACCTTAATTTCTGTATCTTTATAGTAAGTCTTGAAGTCAGTGAGTGTCAGTCCTCCAAATTTGTTTTTAGGTTTTTCGTAGATACTCTTTTTCAGGGTGAGAATCACTCTTTTTATTCATAGTATTCTAAGAGATTTTGTTTGTTTATTTTTTGTCTGTTTTTAGGAAGGAATAGAGGTTGCATTTTGTCAAATGTTTTTCATGCATCTATCGAGAAAATCATATGGTTTTTCTTTTTTATTCTGTTAATATGGTGAATTACACTGATTGATTTTCATTACTAAACCAGTCTTACATTCCTAGAATAAACCCTATTTGGTCATGATATAGTATACTTTTTATATTTTTTGGATTTAATTTGAAAAATTTTTCTAATAATTTTTGTATCAATTTTTATAAGAGTTATTGGACTATAGTTTTCTTTTCTTGCAACATCTTTGTCTAGTTTTAGTATTACAGTAATTCTGGCTTCATAGAATTATTTAGTGTTTTCTATTTTCTGAAAGAGATTTTACAGAATTGGAATTACTTCTTCCTTAGATATTTGGTAAAATGGTGAAGCCATGTGGACCCTGAATTTTCTTTGTGAGAAGGTATATAATTATAAATTTAATTTTAAAAATAAATATAGGGCTTTCAGTATTTACCCATGCAGTGTCAACTCCCAGTGTTTCCATTCCTCTGTGTTGATCCAGCTTTTTATCTTATCCCATTGTCCTTCAGAACTCCTTTAATATTTCTTGTTATACAGGCTTGCTGGTGATGAACTTATGAGCTTTAATGTCTGAGAAAGCCTTTATTTTACCTTTGTTTTAAAATAATGTAGAATTTTAGTTGATAAGTTTTCATTCATTACTTTAAAGGTGTTGTGCAAGCAAAGGGAAAAAGTACTTATAAAGAGATTGGGACTATGTAGAGTTTAAAAAAAATTTTTTTTTAAATAAAATATCTTGAGTAAAAATAAATAAATTTTTAAAAAATAAAAGATCTGGGCTTCCCTGGTGGAGCAGTGGTTGAGAGTCCACCTGCCGATGCAGGGGACACGAGTTTGTGTCCCGGTCCAGGAGGATCCCACATGCCGAGGAGCGGCTGGGCCTGTGAGCCATGACCACTGAGCCTGCGCGTCTGGAGCCTGTGCTCCGCAGCGGGAGAGGCCACAACAGTGAGAGGCCTGCGTACCGAAAAAAAATAATAATAATAAAATAAAAAAATAAAAGATCTTATAAGATTGGTTCAAGATAGGGTATTAGAAGGATGTGTGCTTACTCCCTCTGGTGACAGCACCGACATCACAACTAACTGCTGAACAATCATCAATAGGAAGACACTGGAACTCACCAAAAAAGATACCCCACATACAAAGACAAAGGAGAAGCCACAATGAAACAGTAGGAGGGTTGCAGTCACAGTAAAATCAAATCCCATAACTGCTGGGTAGGTGACTCACAAACTGGAGAACACTTATACCACAGAAGTCCACCCACTGGAGTGAAGGTTCTGAGCCCCACGTCAGGCTTCCCAACCTGGGGGTCCGGCAAAGGAGGAAGAATTCCTAGAGAATCAGACTTTGAAGGCTAGCGGGATTTGATTGTAGGACTCTGATAGAACTGGGGAAAACAGAGACTCCACTCTTGGAGGGCACACACAAAGTAGTGTGCACATCGGGGCCCAGGGGAAGGAGCAGTTAACCCATAGGAGACTGAACCAGACCTACCTGCTAGTGTTGGAGGGTCTCCTGCAGAGGCAGGGGGTGGCTGTGGCTCACTGTGGGGACAAGGACACTGGCGGCAGAAGTTCTGGGAAGTACTCCTTGGCGTGAGCCCTCCCAGAGTCCACTATTAGCCCTGCCAAAGAGCCAGGTAGGCTCCAGTGTTGGGTTACCTCAGGCCAAAAAATCAACAGGGAGGGAACGCAGCCCCACCCATCAGCAGACAAGCGGATTAAAGTTTTACTGAGATGTGCCCACCAGAGCAACACCCAGCTCTACTCACCACCAGTCTCGCCCATCAGGAAGGTTACACAAGCCTCTTAGATAGCCTCATCCACCAGAGGGCAGACAGCAGAAGCAAGAAGAACTACAATCCTGCAGCCTGTGGAACAAAAACCACATTCACAGAAAGATAGACAAGATGAAAAGACAGAGGGCTATGTACCAGATGAAGGAACAAGATAAAACCCCAGGAAAACAACTAAATGAAGTGGAGATAGGAAACCTTCCAGAAAAAGAATTCAGAATAATGATAGTGAAGATGATCCAGGACCTTGGAAAGAGAATGGAGGCAAAGATCAAGAAGATACAAGAAATGTATAACAAGGACCTAGAAGAATTAAAGAACAAACACCTAGAAGATTTAAAAAACAAACAAACAGAGATGAACAATACAATAACTGAAATAAAAAATACACTAGAAGGAATCAATAGCAAAATAACTGAGGCAGAAGAATGGATAAGTGACCTGGAAGACAGAATGGTGGAATTCACTGCCGTGGAGCAGAATAAAGAAAAAAGAATGAAAAGAAATGAAGACAGCCTAAGAGACTTCTGGGACAACATTAATCGCAACAACATTCGCATTATAGGGGTCCCAGAAGGAGAAGAGAGAGAGAAAGGACCCTAGAAAATATTTGAAGAGATTATAGTCGAAAACTTCCCTAACATGGGAAAGGAAATAGCCACCCAAGTTCAGGAAGTGCAGAGAGTCCCAGGCAGGATAAACCCAAGGAGAAACTTGCCAAGACACATAATAATCAAATTGACAAAAATTAAAGGCAAAGAAAAATTATTGAAAGCAACAAGGGAAAAACAACAAATAACATACAAGGGAACACCCCTAATATTAACAGCTGATTTCTCAGCAGAAACTCTACAAGCCAGAAGGGAGTGGCATGATATATTTAAAGTGATGAAAGAGAAGAACCTACAACCAAGATTACTCTACCCAGCAAGTATCTCATTCAGATTCGATGGAGAAATCAAAAGCTTTACAGACTAGCAAAAGCTAAGAGAATTCAGCACCACCAAACCAGCTCTACAACAAATGCTAAAGGAACTTCTTTATGTGAGAAACACAAGAGAAGAAAAGGACCTAAAAAACAAACCCCAAACAATTCACAAAATGGTAACAGGAAGATACATATTGATAATCACCTTAAACATGAATGGATTAAATGCTCCAACCAAAAGACACAGGCTCACTGAAGGGATACAAAAACAAGACCCATATATATATGCTATCTACAAGAGACCCACTTCAGACCTAGCGACACATACAGACTGAAAGTGAGCGGATGGAAAAAGATATTCCATGCCAATGGAAATCAAAAGAAAGCTGGAGTAGCAATACTCATATCAGATAAAATAGACTTTAAAATAAAGGATGTCACAAGAGACAAGGAAGGACACTACATAATGATCAAGGGATCAATCCAAGAAGAAGATATAACAATTATAAATATATATGCACTCTACATAGGAACACCTCAATACATAAGGCAACTGCTAACAGCTATAAAAGAGGAAATTGACAGTAACACAGTAATAGTGGGGGACTTTAACACCTCACATACACTAATGGACAGATCATCCCAACAGAAAATTAATAAAGAAACACAATCTTTAAATGACACAACAGACCAGATAGATTTAATTGATATTTATAGGGCATTCCATCCAAAAACAGCAGATTACACTTTCTTCTCAAGTGCACATGGAATATTCTCCTGGAGAGATCACATATTGGGTCACAAATCAAGCCTCAGTAAATTTAAGAAAATTGAAATCATATCAAGCATCCTTTCTGACCACAAGGCTATGAGATTAGAAATCAATTACAGGGGGAAAAAAACCGTAAAAACACAAACACATGGAGGTTAAACAATACGTTACTAAATAACCAAGAGATCACTGAAGAAATCAAAGTAAGTCAGAAAATACCTAGAGACAAATTACAGTGAAAACGCAACAATCCAAAACCTATGGGATGCAGAAAAGCAGTTCTAAGAGGGTAGTTTATAGCAATACAAGCCTACCTCAAGAAACAACAAAAACGTCAAATAAACAATCTAACATTACACCTAAAGAAACTAGAGAAAGAAGAACAAACAAAACCCAAAGTTAGTAGAAGGAAAGAAATCATAAAGGTCAGAGCAGAAATAAATGGAATAGAAACAAAGAAAACAATAGCAAAGATCAATAAAACTAAAAGCTGGTTCTTTGAGAAGATAAAGAAAATTGATAAACCATTAGCCAGAATCATTAAGACAAAAAGGGAGAAGACTCAAATCAATAGAATTAGAAACGAAAAAAGAGAAGTAACAACTGACACTGCAGAAATACAAAGGATAATGAGAGATTACTGCAAGCAACTACAGGCCAAAAAAATGGACAGCCTGGAAGAAATGAACAAATTCTTAGAAAGGTATAACCCTCCAAGACTGAACCAGGAAGAAATAGAAAATATAAACAGACCAATCACAAGCACTGAAATTGAAACTGTTATTAAAAATCTTCCAACAAACAAGTCCAGGACCAAATGGCTTCAGAGGTGAATTCTGTCAAACATTTAGAGAAGAGCTAACACCTATCTTTCTCAAACTCTTCCAAAAAATTGCAGAGGAAGGAACACTCCCAAACTCGTTCTATGAGGCCACCATCACCCTGACACCAAAACCAGATAAAGATACTACACAAAAAGAAAGTTACAGATCAATATCACTGATGAATATAGATGCAAAAATCCTCAACAAAATACTCGCAAACCAAATCCAACAACACATTAAAAGGATCATACACAATGATAAAGTGGAATTTATCCCAGGGATGCAAGGATTCTTCAATATATGCAAATCAATAAATGTGATACACTGTATTAACAGATTGAAGAATAAAACCATATGATCATCTCAATAGATGCAGAAAAAGCTTTTGAGAAATTCAATACTGATTTATGATAAAAACTCTCCAGAAAGGGGGCATAGAGGGAACCTACCTCAACATAATAAAGGTCATATATGACAAACCCACAACAATCATCATTCTCAATGGTGAAAAACTGAAAGCATTTCCTCTAAGATCAGGAAAAAGACAAGGATGTCCACTCTCACCACTATTATTCAAAATAGTTTTGGAAGTCTTAGCCATGGCAATCAGAGAAGAAAAAGAAATAAAAGGACTCCAAATTGGAAAAGAAGAAGTAAAACTGTCACTGTTTGCAGATGACATGATACTATACATGAAGAATCCTAAAGATGCCACCAGAAAACTACTAGAGATAATCAATGAATATGGTAAAGTTGCAGGATACAAAATTAATGCACAGAAATCTCTTGCATTCCTATACACTAATGATGAAAAATCTGAAATAGAAATTAAGGAAACACTCCCATTTACCACTGCAACAAAAAGGATAAAACACCTAGGAATAAACCTATCTAGGGAGACAAAAGACCTGTATGCAGAAAACTCTAAGACACTGATGAAAGAAATTAAAGATGATACAAGCAGATGGAGAGATATACCATGTTCTTAGATTGGAAGAATCAATATTGTGAAAATGACTATACTACCCAAAGCAATCTACAGATTCAATGCAATCTCTATCAAATTACCAATGGCATTTTTTATAGAACTAGAACAAATATCTTAAAATTTGTATGGAGACACAAAAGACCCCGAATAGCCAAAGCAGCCTTGAGGGAAAAAAATGGAGCTGGAGGAATCGGACTCCCTGACTTCAGACTATACTACAGAGCTACAGTAATCAAGATAATATGGTACTGGCACAAAAATAGAAACACAGATCAATGGAACAGGATAGAAAACCCAGAGATAAACCCACACATCTGTGGTCAACTAATCTGTGACAATGGAGGCAAGGATATACAATGGAGAAAAAACAGTCTCTTCAATAAGTGGTGCTGGGAAAACTGGACAGTACATGTAAAAGAATGAAATTAGAACACTCCCTAACACCATACACAGAAATAAACTCAGAATGGATTAGAGACCTAAATATAAGACCAGACACTATAAAACTCTTAGAGGAAAACATAGGAAGAACCCTCTTTGACATAAATCACAACAAGATCTTTTTTGATCCACCTCCTAGAGTAATGGAAATAAAAACAGAAATAAACAAATGGGACCTAATGAAACTTAAAATCTTTTGCACAGCAAAGGAAACTACAAACAGGATGAAAAGACAACCCTCAGAATGGGAGAAAATATTTGCAACGAATCAATGGACAAAGGATTAAGCTCCAAAATATATAAACAGCTCATGCAGCTCAATATTAAAAAAACAAACAACCCAATCCAAAAATGGGCAGAAGACCTAAATAGACATTTCTCCAAAGAAGACATACAGATGGCCAAGAAGCACATGAAAAGCTGCTCAACATCACTAATTATTAGAGAAATGCAAATCAAAGCTAGAGTGAGGTATCACCTCACACCAGTTAGCATGGGAACCATCATAAAATCTACAAACAGTAAATGCTGGAGAGGGTGTGGAGAAAAGGGAACCCTCTTGCACTGTTGCTAGGAATGTAAATTGATACAGGAACTATGGAGAACAGTATGAAGTTTCCTTAAAAGCTAAAAATAGATTTACCATATGACCCAGCAATCCCACTACTGGGCATATACCCAGAGAGATAACCACAATTCAAAAAGCCACATGCACCCCAATGTTCATTGCCGCACTATTTATAATAGCCAGGTCATGGAAGCAACCTAACTGCCCATCGAGAGACGAATGGATAAAGAAGATGTGGTACATATGTACAGTGGAATATTATTCAGCCATAAAAAGGAATGAAGTTGGGTCATTTGTAGAGACGTGGATGGACCTAGAGACTGTCATACAGAGTGAAGTAAGTCAGAAAGAGAAAAACAAATATCGTATAATAACACATATATGTGGAACCCAGAAAAATGGTACTGATGAACCGGTTTGCAGGGTAGAAATAGAGACACAGATGTAGAGAACAAACGTATGGACACCAAGAGGGGAAAGTGGCAGGGGGTGGGGGGGGATAAACTGGGCGACTGGGATTGACATGTATACACTGATGTGTATAAAATTGATGAATAATAAGAATCTGTTTTATAAAAAAATAAATAAAATTCTAAAATTAAAATAAATAAATAAAGTAAACCATATGTATATGTGAATTTTGAGGAAAAACTTAGCCAAACAACTGAAATTACCTGGAGCCAGATGTAAAAATGTTGTCAGGGTGGTGTTAATATAGATTTCTTAAATAGAATCTGGTCAGTCTTCAGCAATACTTATTAAGCTACCCTGTCTATATGACTTTGGGGTATCTGCTATAGACACAAAGGAGACGTACACCTTACCCCATAAAGCTTAACTTATATATGAAGAGAAAAAATAAAATGGAAACTATCTTTTGAAAAAAATAATCATAAAAAAATAAAAGATCTTGAGTAAAAATAAATAAAAAAGTAAAGGTGTTGCTCCTCTGTTTTCTGGCTTACTTGAATTTCAACAAGAAATCTGTTGTTTATCTAATTTTCTTCCTTTGTTTTCCCCTGTCTTCTTTTAAGATGTTATCTTTATCACCAGGTTCAAACAATTTGATTATAAAATGCCTTGGTGTAGTTTTTCTCACATCTCTTGGGGTTTGTGAAACATCTTGCAGTTATGGTTCTATAGTTTTCTTCAAGCTTGGAGAAGTTTTGGCATTAGTTTCTTTAAATAATATTTGCCCACCCCACCTCCTTTCTTTCCAGGACTCTTATAACACAGGTATTTGGCCACTTGAAGTGGTCCCACAGCTCTTTTAATTTTTAGTGAGCTTATGCCTCTGGACTGGGATTTTCCTAAGTGTTTCTCAGTCTTTTCCTCCCACCTCAGGTAGGACAAATGGCTACAGCTGTGGGTATTTCTCTTCCCGCGGTTCAATTAAGCTCTAATGATATCCATCTGGTTAGGCTCTGTTAACTAGCTTCTCCCGAGGTTGGGCCTTGTTAAGAAGAGTGCTGCGGTGTGTTTCAAGATGGTTCCTTTGCTTCTCGGCCTGCGAGGAGAACAAGCGGGTTTTTCCTCAGATATTTGCTGCGAGAACGTGGTTGAGCTCTTGGAAAACTCAACAAAAAGTGAGTGAATGTTTTGCATTATTGAAAGTACTGGATATTTTTGTATTGTATGTGTATTCTTGAGCTTTGTTCTGGGATAGTTAATTTACTTGGAAGTAATTTGATTCCTACTGATTCTTGCTTTAGAACATAATTAGGTAGGATGTGTATCATTACTCTAGGGCCAATTTTGCCAAACTAGTAAGAGAACTTTTCTGAGTAGTCTACATGATGTCACTTAAATTCTGAGATTTTTCCATTCAGCTGATGACTACTGTAGATTATTCCTTCTAATCCCTTTTCTGGGCCCCAGGTAATTTCTTCACATGCATGAGCTCATGGTTACCTGGCTGAAGTCTGTAGGGGAAACCGCCGTAAATCTCTGGAGCTCTCTATGTGGTTTTCTAACCATGTAGTGGCCTTTCTGGTCTTCCAGCTTTACCTGCTCAACTCAGGGAGTCTGCAGAGCCCTCCATGGTTTCCCTTTTCCTTGCCATATCATGTACACTTTGTCCTTAATTACCTGATGTATAATATCTTAGAGCTGTGAAGTTAGAAATGTCTAGTAACTTCAAACTGTTGTTTTATATATTCCCTATCCCACCCAGTTGTTTTTTTTTTTCTTAGTTGTTTAAGTAAGAGGATACATCTGATCCCTGTTACTCAATCTTGGTAAGGAGAAAAAATACCCCTCTTTTGAATTTTGTTTTTAAGAGTTATTTTGATAGGGTGGTTATGAGTTACGTGTATGCTGATTTCTGTAACTCAGTGGCATTAAACATGGATTATGCAAATTTAAGGTAGGATAATTTAAGAATTCTCATTAACTCTCTCCATGTTTAAATTTTACATAATGCAAATTAACTCTCCCGAAAAGAACCAAGAAACTTTGGGAACTGTGTATTTTCAAAACTTGATAGGCCAAATGGATTGTAAGTTATGTTCATGCTGTTGACACATTTTAGCACCATCTTTTGTTTGACTTAGTTGAAGTATGTTGGGTTTGAATTTTGCAAAATATTCAGTAATGAGTCCCTTATAAAATGTTATCTTCTTGTTTATATAAGTTTATCTCTTGAAAGGGAGGCATTATTATCTTATCACATAAGTGTAAAAGCTGAGGTTCGCAGAGCTTTTTTTTTCCTTTTTTGTTTTTACATCTTTATTGGAGTATAATTGCTTTACAGTGGTGTGCTAGTTTCTGCTTTATAACAAAGTGAATCAGTTATACATATGTTCCCATATCTATTCCCTCTTGTGTCTCCCTCCCTCCCACCCTCTCTATCCCACCCCTCTAGGTGGTCACAAAGCACCGAGCTGATCTCCCTGTGCTATGCGGCTGCTTCCCACTAGCTAGCTATTTTACATTTGGTAGTGTATATATGT
The DNA here is from genome assembly GCF_949774975.1 of Lagenorhynchus albirostris. Lineage (NCBI taxonomy): Eukaryota > Metazoa > Chordata > Mammalia > Artiodactyla > Delphinidae > Lagenorhynchus > Lagenorhynchus albirostris. Next base: position 80,236,484 of record NC_083098.1, on the reverse strand, counting down.
CCATGCCACTCTCTTGCTTTGTCACAGCTTACCCTTCCCCCTCCCCATATCCTCAAGTCCATTCTCTAGTAGGTCTGTGTCTTTATTCCTGTCTTACCCCTAGGTTCTTCATGACATTTTTTTTTCTTAAATTCCATATATATGTGTTAGCATATGGTATTTGTCTTTCTCTTTCTGACTTACTTCACTCTGTATGACGGACTCTAGGTCCATCCACCTCATTACAAATAGCTCAATTTCATTTCTTTTTATGGCTGAGAGCTTTTGATGTTTGCTTAACTTTGTGTAGCTGAATCAGAGCATGTGATAAGACTGAAGTATTGCAGAGTTCAGAGTAAATACTTTCTGCTCTTCCACGTTGATTCAATGGTTGCTTTAAATTCTTAAATTAGTGAATTAACAATGCAAATATAATGAGCTTAATATATTTGCAAAAGAGTTGAGGCCACATTATTTATGCTAGCTCCATCTTTTGTTAGTGAGGCTCTAAATTATGTGTATTAACCCCATCTAAAGGGAAGGGACCTCCCGCTTGACCCAAAGGGATCAGTGTCTTTCTCTCTCTCTTTAATCTTATTTGTTGCTCTTCTCAAAAGTAGGAGTGACCTATCTGACTAATGTTATTTGGGAAAGAGAGTCTGAGCCTGGGCTACATCACTCTTCCTTATTTCCTCCTCTCCCTTTTCCTCTCCACCTCTCACTCTTGCTCTGGTTTGCTTCTTCTTCCTACTTGCTATGGGAAATCTGGGTTAGAACACTATTCAGAACCTTTCAGGTCCATCAAACTCACTTGTCCTTTTTCTTCTGCCTCTTAGTTTCTTGGGTTCTTTGCATTTGGTGTGTTGAGGGAAAGGCTAGGATCCTCTGGTGACCGACTGGTAAGGCTTCAACTGGAATTATTAGGGAATTATTTTTGGCTTCAGTTCCTAGTCACATATTGCATCCAGCTTTACCAGCAATAAATCTCATATTTTAAAGTTTAAGTCTTAAAGGTGAAAGAGATGTGATAGATCATCAACCTCACAAACCCCACAGGTGTCTTCAAATCAAATACTTATTTCCGAAGGGTAAGAAGGAAACTTTAAAGTAACCAGGGCCACCCCAATATAACAACTAAAGGGTAAACAGCTGGCATAGCAGAATATTGCCAATACTTAATTCAAACACCACAGCTGGCATCCACTAGATTGTCAGACCCATGGCAAATTGGCTGTTGAAAAATACTATTGCCCTTGCCTAATGCATTAAAAAGAAGGCAAACTTTAAAAAGAAAACATACTGTAAAACATAATAGGGAAGATAAAAACCATTTTTGTTTAGTAAAATTGATATATTACAACTTTTAAAAGTTTTTATGTGAAAACTACATTAAGTGCATCATTTTTCTCCATTGGTTCCTATAAAAATAATGAGATTTAATCTAAAAGAGGGGAAAAAAGTTATTTACTCATAACCTGCCTTTTTGACAAAAGATTTGAAGTAGCTTACAGGAAATACATATAATAGAAACATAAAATGAAGTATAAATTTGAATGGCCACCAAAGTGGGATGAAACGCTAAATATAGATTTATAGGCTTACTGGACTATGCACTTGCTTAAAGAGGGCAATACATTTGTTCTGAGACTCACAGGAGCCAAAGTTTAAAGAAATCCAACAGCAGAAGAAATACAAAAAAGTTCAGTATTTTGATTTCTCTGGGTGAATGATGCTTTTTTTTTTTAGCTTAAATAAAATCAATAAATGAAATCATGATGGAAAAATGGCAGTTTTACTACATATAATTTAAAATTTTTATTTTATCAAAGATAATAAAAATATCTGCCATTAAAGAAACATAATGTGCTCAGAGAAAATATTTCTAGAAAATATGACAATTTGTGGGGGTTTTTTGATTTGCAAAAGCCACTTAAGAACTCAGAAGGATTGTCTGTAGTAGGTTTGCAAGTCTTTCAAATATTTCAAATGTCTGACAGACTTACAAACCTACTAAGTGACCCAATTATTTTTTGCCAGTTCCCATCACCATTCTGGAACTTTGTCCTAAGATGCATTCTTTTGGTAAAGTTCTACTTTGTACAGAAATGTAGAAATCACAGATGGTTTGTTTGACTTCTCATTGCTCAGATATCCCTGTTACCCCACTTGCAGCCACAAATAGTTGATCAGCTGATTTAAGCCAATGAGCCTTTTCCATGAGGACTTTGAAACTGAATCCAGGTGATTCCAATCAGTCAGGCATCACTCTCTTGAAAGGAGAAAATGAGCTGGAGGCTATTAGTGATGATCACTTTCTATCATGAATGCTATAGAGCAGATAAAGCCATTTTCAGAGTGAGAGAAGAGAGGGAGGTGATTTTGTGGTTTTCCTGTAGCTTTTCAACTATTGGTTCCATGCCCTTCTATGGCCTCAGCTGAAATGCTGTCCTTTGCTTCCCTGAGAAACATTTATATCTTTATACTGTCTACTTCTCTGGTTGCCTTAGCTGCCAGTCAGTTTCCATGAAAACTTGGGTCCATAGGAACTGTACATCCTCACCTAAATCATGCCTGAGAGATTGCAACAACTTCCCAGATTCTGTGCCTTTACTTCTGGTTGCTCATCAAGAGTTTGCCTCTGAGACTGTCATCTGCCTCGGCACGTCACTCAGGTGTGCAAATCTCATTTATCCCAAATACCCCTCCTTCTTCTGACATCTCCATGTTAACTTTTAGGTCCCCTGACTTCCATAATTACCCATACTCCCATCTGGCCACTACACAATGAAGTGAATTAAATTTGAGGTTTCTGGTAGACAGCTCTAGAAATTTTAATGAATATTTTTACATGACATTTTAATGAATATTTTTAAGTATGACTTAAAATTCTAAAATTCTTAAAATCCATTATTTTATTGCATCTGTATGCCATTTTGCTATATTTGAATTTGGAAAACACTAGACTATTCTAGTTCACTAATTTAAAATTATGAAAATGTGCATTACTTGAAAGTCCCTTTATGTAGTAGGAATTACAATTTATTCTTGTAGGGTTCCAGCATCTGCTGGGCTTATTAGAACCTAATGTGAAAAAATCAGAACATTTTGAAGAATGACAACTAATTTGTAATTCCTTAAGAAGATCATGCATAGAAATAATGCATTGCTTTTATAATATAAATTCGTATTTATATATAGTACAGTAAGGATTTATAAGGAAAAATACTTCCATTCTGCATAGTACAGTAATGTGTTACCTTGTAGGAAGAGTTCTATACACATTGTTTTAGAGATTTAATGGTCAGGAGGAATTTTCTTATTCAGGCTTCCATCACTGTTGGAATAAAAATGCAGTTTGTCTTTAATCTTGAGTCCTTCAAGAGTACCTTGTTCAACAATTTGATTTTGATTACTGTAGTTAAGATGACTAAGAATCTTTCAAATGTTACATATAATTGAAAAAATTTTGGTATCTTAATTTCTTAGGCAAACAAAGCAGTGCAACAATGCAACATCATTGCTACTTGTTATCATTGATGCAAAACCTTGTGTTCAAAAGGGACCAATGAAAAATAAGTACATTTGTCATTGGCATGCACTCAAGATAAATCTAAGACTACCCCTTCCCACTTACTGCTCCTTAGAAATGCTAGTGCAGTAAGCTGATGAGACCACTCCCCTACTCTGCAGGCATCTGTACTGTAGGGCATTTAGGCACTTAGAAAAACCAAGCAATATCCTGTCATTTGAACCAACACTTTTAGCCTTATTACAAGCCAAAGGTATCTAGGCAAAATGATACCACATTAAGAAAAAAACAAAAAAACTTCTTGTGGTGCTGGAATGACGTTTGATTGCTTTCAGCTGTTTGTTCTCTAACCCAAAGCCAGAGAGCTGCTTACTCCCTCAGGGAAAACAACTCCACAGCAGCTATTTTACACCAAAACGATTAACTGAACTTAATTGGGCATAACATTTAATTAAAAACAGCTTCCTTTGGGAGAAACAATTTTTTATATGTCTGCAACTGCACAGCATAAAATTGCTATGATTTTGTATATGTGTGTGTGATTTAGAAACAACTTTATAAAAGAGTCTAGAAACCAACAACTTCTACATGGTGCTTGTCAAATTGTTGACTATTAGAAAAGTGGTGTCAATTTCTCCTTCTAGACTTTTATGTGAGACTTCGTCTTCTCCTGACCAATGATTTATCAGATTCCACAGGAATGCAATAAAGGTGAATTTTGTTTGAAAAGTCTTCCTCTTTGAAGTATCTCATATTAACTTCTCTAAGGAGACATGTATTTCAAGATATATTTTCTGTGGCATAAGGGCAATTCCTTTCTTAAATCTGAAAAATTAAAAAATAAATTGAAGTTAGGTACCATTATAGATTGTGATACAATTTACTGTTTCTCTTTCTAAGTATTACCTTGTCCATTAAAATTTAAAATATAACATTCTATACCAGGGTTATGATATCTATCTTTTTTGACATAGGTCAACATGTTTACCTCTATGTTATACAGAAATTTCAACTTATGCATCATTTGCACAGTATTATACATTAGTTTAATAATACAATTGAAATGCCTTTGAATTTTAAAAATGCCCTAAAGAAACCATAAATTCTGATGAAAAAATGAAACTTAAAAAAGATAAAATTAGTCTTTTTTAGTGTCAGTGAAGGGATAATGTGCATACAGGAGAAGATATGAAAAATGTGCTTATTTGTCATTATTTATTCATTTTAGAACTCAGTTTGAGTATACTGGAGAAGAGAAGGTCTTATTCTGATTCCCTTGTGATAAATTTAATAGCTCATAAAATTTTGGAGATGCTATTTCAGGACACGTTGGCATAAACATTTGTAAGATTCTTGCCTTAAAGTAAGAACTAAAACGTTTCTCAGAGGAAATGTATTTCTGTCACAGATAAGAGCATTCTAAAATAATCTGTTTTAAAGTAAATATAAAATATAGAATGTTTGGTGCTCTACTGTTTTGTATTCAAATATAAATCTGAGTTCCCTGAAATTATTGAGACCTGCCAACTTTAGCAGTCAAAAATCTCCCACTTGGGCATGTATTCCTTCAACCACAGTAAAGACTAAAGCATGAGCTCTGAAAGAAAGCATATATATAATAAAAGATTCACCCTACTTTATCTTTAAATACGTCTAGGTCTAGTGAGGTCAAATGACATGCCCATGATCAAATTCATAAAAGCCAGGAAATATTTGTAAACAGTTAAAAAAATAATTACTTTTCAGTTGGTCCCTCTGCTTCTTCTGATTTTGTGTTGAACTGTTACTATGATAATTAATTATCTGTGGGGTGACTGCCTGGGTTCAAATTCCAACTTGACTACTTACAAATTATGTGACCTTGAGAAAATTAACCACTCTCTGTCTCAATGTTTTCACTAAGATGGGCATCTAACAGTATTTACTTCCTAGGATTGTTGTGAAGGTGAAATGATTTAAAATCTTTTTGAACAGTGCCTAGAATGAAAGTAGTACATTCAGCTGGGTAAGCCCTGTACATACGTATAATAGTCCTCTACCTTCCCTATGATGGCAAACTTCCATTAAAGGCTTTATTTGTGCTTCTGTTCTTTGGATTTTTGTGTAAAAAATAACTTTTATTTTTAATAGCCAGAATGTGTAATCAACCCAGATGTTCTTCAGTGAAAGAATGGACATAATCCATGGCACATACATACCATGGAATATTACTCAACAACAAAAAGGAGCAAAGTGTTGATACACACAGCAACTTTGACTCTCTAGAGAATATTCTGAGTAAAATACATCAACCACAAAGGTTAAATACTGTATTGTTCCAGTTATATAACATTTTGAAATGAAAATGTTGCTATGAATTAGGGATCAGGGCTGAGCGATTGGGGGCCGGTGCGGTTATAAAAAATCAACACAAAGGATTCTTGCAGTGATGAACTGTTTTGTTTCTTGACTGGTTGTGGATGCATGAACATATAATTGTGATAGTAGTATTGTACAGAACCAAACACCACCCCCCCGTCCCACGCACATACACGTAAATATGCACAAATGAGTACAGGTAAAACTAGGGAAATCAGAGTAAGCTGTGTGGATTGCATCCATTCAATATCTTCATATTTTGCAAAATGTTATTGTAGTTTGGGGAAAGTGAACACAGGATTTGTATATTACTTCTTACAACTAAATGTGAACTATATTACAACTGCATTTGAATATACAACTATCTCCATAAGAATTTTAATTAAAAAATAAGGGAGAAGGGAGCCTGTTTGGTATTTGAAAATACCAATAATTCATGTGTAGGAGATAGACAATGGGAAATTTAAAATGGACTACTCTTTTAAATATATAACATGAATAAAATCATAGATCCAAAAGACACCTGAGAGATCATCTCATTTAGTAACCAGTCCAGGGTAAAGGTTTTGTTACTCGGTGGCAAAAGGAGAAATATAAGGAAAATGATGATGGTGTGTGTGTGATGTTGGCATAAGTTTCCTAACTGTCGTAACTTGAAGAAACTGTTCTTTATTCTATTATACCCTTCCTACCTTTTGATGTTATAATTGTCCTTCTTGTACAGAATAATAGTTAGTGGGGTTTTTTTGTAATGTCTTTCCTTAACAAAATAAAAAGTTGATAAATTTAAGGGAAAAAAAAGCAACTGAGCAGGTACGAAGACAACCCTCACCCCCCCAAAAAAGGGACAGGAAACACAAATGAAAGTAACACCAGAAAAACAAGAAATCAATGTGTACCATTGATCACATGCACAGAATTTCTGTCTTGAAGGACTCATGTTTTGAGGCTGACTCGAGGTCTGGGAGGTTATACTGCATGTATATTGATTCTTTTCAACAGGACCTTTCTGAGGTTCATTAAGAGTTATTCCATGATTTAAAAGTGTCCTGTATTCTTTGTACTCAAGTGTTTTCTTCCTTTGTAAATTTCCACAGTCTGTTTAGGACTGGACTCTAACTAAAAGATTAAACTGTGTTCACAAGCTGATAGGATTATCTTAATGATTGAGCCCTTTTGAATAAGGAGAACCTTCTGGGAAGTTTTCCACATTTGTTATTTTTACATTGTTTCTCACCATTACTAATTTTTCAGATGATTGTTTAAACCTAAATTATTATGGACAACTTTAATATACGAGGCATGCTTATGAAATCATCTTGGAAGAAAGCTGACTGAAATATTCAACGCTGTTTTCCATAAACTCATTCTTCACCCAAACTCTCTCATGAGAAAGAGCTTTCCCTTTGGGTGAATGCCATTCACTATGAATGTCTCTCTTTGTTTCCTGGTGCTTCCTCATCTGATCCTTAACCCCAAGCCAATCCACAGTAGCATGACCAGGACTTTTCCCTTGTTTCCTTTATCTTTTCAAACCATGTAATGGGTCATTATGAAAATTGCCCTATTTGAGGGCTTTCCCTGGCAGTCCAGTGGTTAAGACTCCATGCTTCCAATGCAGGGGTGTGGGTTCGATGCCTGGTCAGGGAACTAAAATCCCACATGCCGCTTGGGGTGACCAAAAAGTTAAAAAAATAAAATACAGCTGCCCTATTTGAGGTTGATTCTTTTATTCTGAGTACATCTACAAAATCAGTACACTACCTATCAGGCTACAGTTCCTCATCCAATGCCTTCATATTTCCCAGGGTAGAGCCTGAGGACCCAAGGCTGCTAGGTGATCTCAAACAAGAAAACGCTGCAGAGATCTTAGACACACACATGCACATGCACATGCACACTGGTTTGTTTCTAACCTCCATTCACACATGACAGCCTACATGTTGTACAGAGATAGTTCAAGTATTATAAAAATTGATAGAGTTCAGTTTTTCCTTTTGGTAGAGTGTCATGGATTTAGTTCCAAGTATGCATTCTGATCACAGTAGATGTTTTGAAAGTAAGCTATACACTCAAAATATAGATATTATCAGTGATAATGGATAGCCAGGAAGAAATATTTAGATGGTTGCTTATAGTATCAAAATTTCCAAATTGGATATCTTCATTGAAGAAAAGTATGATTTCCAAATGAGTATATTGAGAGAGTTTAGACTCAGAATATCTGCTTGTCATGAAATTACCAGTCAACCTTTATGCCAAAGTGATATTTGGTTTGTCTCCCTGCATAGTATAAACTTTCTCATGAGTTAATCTCAAGATGAATTCTTTGCCATTTTGCAGTTAAAGAAGTAGCCAGTTTTACACTTAAGTATACCTTAAATATTTTTGTAAAGATTCTGTATATTGTGTATTATTGTAGTCATTCAGTTGACACCTGATCTGGTAAAATAATTACCATGGTTATTCTTTTTATCTACTAGAGACCGTATTTTTTTTTTTTTGCGATACGCGGACCTCTCACTGTTGTGGCCTCTCCCGTTGCGGAGCACAGGCTCTGGACGCACAGGCTTAGCGACCATGGCTCACGGGCCCAGCCGCTCCGCGGCATGTGGGATCTTCCCCGACCGGGGCACGAACCCGTGTCCCCTGCATCAGGAGGCGGACTCTCAACCACTGCGCCACCAGGGAATTCCGAGACCATATTTTTGATCCATGTAATACTTAGCCTCTTTCTTACTTGCTCACATTTGTCCATGCCCTCTGCTAAAGATCACCAGGAATGCATGTGTAGTCAAACAATTAGGGTTTATTGCTCTTGTAAGGAGAGATACAATGCCATGGGGTACTAGGTAGCACCTCAGTATCAGGGTGTTAGAGACAATTTATTGTAGAATTTGGCCTCATAGTAGGTAGTTTGGGGAAGAGTTTAAAGAAGCTAGATTTTGCTCTGAGTTGGATGCTATCAGGAAGTTTAGGTAGTTCCATGATTCAGTATTTTAAGAGGTCCTGTCTAGAAGGAGGGAATAACAGAGCTAGACTAAAGCTACAATTCATAAAGAAGCAGCAGTTACTCATGAGCCAGGGTAGGGGGATGTTGGGCTATTTTTGTGGTTTAAACAATGTTCACGTTCAGACATGTATAGGGATTGGTCTTTTTGTCTTGATCCATCACAACCACGGGTGGCCTTGTCTGATGTTGATGTTCTATAAAATTATTTATTGTTCATAGTGGAACACGAAGACCTAGCTGTGAATACCTGGTAACCTCCTAGCAACACCAAGGTCCAGCTAATAATATTAGGCCAGCACCTAATGTTGAAGATGGCTTTTCTTTTTCTTAAATTTACTTCCTATATCTTCTTTCCATTTCTGAAAGATAAGGATGCCTACTCTTAGGACTATGTTCCTCTCCTTTGCTCAGTTATCATCTTGGCCATGGCATGAGGAATATTTCAATAGAAATAAGCTATTTTGGACTCCCTGCTTAAATGGCAGAGTCCTCTGCTCAATGGTTCTCTAGTTAATAATTCTTTCTCATAGTGGCACAAGATTCATCACTTGCCAGGCCTTCTTTTGTCATCCTGCAGGATGAGAGGATTTGTATATGATTAAAATTCATTGAGGAGCTACAATATCAAATGCTATATCTCTGAATAATTACTTTGAGTGTGTATTGTCTTGAACTGCCATGACAGTTACGACTAAGTTATGGTCAACTTAGTGAGGCTGTGGTGCCCAGTTGTTTGGTCTAACTAAACACTAGTCTAGATGTTGCTGTGAGGCTATCTTGTAGATGTGATTAACACATAATTAGGAACTTTTAAGTAAAGTAGAATGCCCTTGATAATGTGGGTGGGCCTCATCCAATCACTTGAAATTCTTAAGAGCAAAAATAGTTTTCCCAGAGAAAAATTAGTTCTACCTCAAGACTGTAATATAGAAATCCTACCTGAGATTCCAGCCTGCTGGCCTCCCCTACAAATTTCAGACTTGCAGCCTTCCTACAATTAAAACAAATCTCTTAATATACGGTTACACATATCCTATTGGTTCTGTTTCTCTGGAGAACCCTGCCTAAAACAACTGCTATTTAGCATTTTATAATTGTAATTTTTATGTATTTAAGTACATGATAGGGACATTGAGTGCAGGGAATTTTACATTCTTCATGCCCTATGAATACTTATTGAGTGAATCAATGAAAATTTGGTGACACTTTCCCCATAACTTATAATGCTCTTTATTTCATTAGCTTTCACTGATGGTTAAAGGACCTGAGGGTCAGCTTAGTTTTTCTAAATCAACATAAAGTCATTTATATGTTAATTTAAAATTCAGACTTTATCTGTATTTTGAGTAAGACGATACAGGAGCTAGGTTAAAAATGACTGGGTTTGCTCTGAAAACTGAAATTGAAATATTTGAAAATGCAAGCATGCTTCTCATTCTATGCCCTAATCTATTCTATTTATTAACACATGCTATTGAGAAGTAGACTAGTCCTAATTTATATGTATGACCAAGGCCAGAAACTTAGAGTGGTATTTAGATGTTGCACAGTAGATATTTTGAACTGGCCACTACCTTGGTTATCACTATATTGACTAGATATTTATTTACTTTCTATTTATATGCATCATCCCAACTTCAATTTTTTTGGCTATTTCATGCCTTCAATCTTTTTTTTAAAATATTTATTATTTTTATTTAGTTATTTATGGCTACGTTGGGTCTTCATTGCTGTGCATGAGCTTTCTCTAGTTGCGGCGAGCGGGGGCTACTCTTCATTGTGGTGCGCGGGCTTCTCATTGCGGTGGCTTCTCTTTGTTGGGGAGCACGGGCTCTAGGTGCGTGGGCTTCAGTAGTTGTGGCTTGCGGGCTCTAGAGCGCAGGCTCAGTAGTTGTGGCGTGTGGGCTTAGTTGCTCCGTGGCATGTGAGATCTTCCCCAACCAGGGCTCGAACCCGTGTCCCTTGCATTGGCAGGCGGATTCTTAGCCACTGTGCCACCAGGGCAGTCCCGTGCCTTCAATCTTAATATGAATCTTAAAAGTGGTAGTTGTTTGAGGACAAATAATTCTAAAATTTTAAGAAGCTCAGGATATGAGTTGGCAGAAATTTGATTCTATGTTTAATTTTATTAGCATACATATAATTGAGACAAGACAAATCATGACACACACTTTCTTTACACCTTTTTTTTTGAACTCGTACTTCCAACATCTACGGTAGAGCATTCACTGTATCTTTTGCCCTTCTATCTTAATGTCTTAGTAGAATTCCCTGATGTCAGAAGAACAACTGTTTTATTCAGAATTTTAAAACGGAGTTAAATATAATCATTGAAAGCTGAGTTTTTAGGATCCTAGCCATCAATGATAAATGGAATTCTAACAGCTTCTATAATAGTGACTCCTGAGTTTTCCAGATTCTGTCACTTCTGAACCCCGCCCCCCGCTTTACTTCCTTCACCTACTCCTTCAGTTTTAGCAAGGTAAGAGCTGCACCTGTGTGTGATCAAAATGGATTCTCTCCCTAGGACTAGATAGTATTTTGCCCAATCTGTGCTCTCTGCCTAAGTCACCTTTCCTCTGGCTTCTTTTCCCTTAATTACTTCAGAATAAGACATTGATTTTATACACACACACACACACACACACACACACACACACACACACACACACACACACACACATATTCCTAGGCTGGCCTCAATGTTCTCGCTCTGTGGTTCTGTGGCACTTGGGACTTCCATTATCTTAGCTATTAGCATACTGCACAGCCGCTGTACACACTCGTCTCCTCCCATTCTGTAAGCTCCATGTCACTATGTTCAGTAAGTCACCAGTGACTAGCAAAGAGCCTGATGCATTGTAGGCAATAATAGTAAATTAACAATCAGATTTGACAAACATTTTTCATTCAGGGTGGAGAAAAAGAAGGCCAGAGAGTTTAGCAACCAAAAGTTAGTGAAGTGATATTTGCAGTTTTGCAAAGCTTCATGAGATATTTGACCAATTCTAATTCCTCCTCTGTTTTCTTCAAGCCTCACTTCTAGTTGTAATCTTAATTCAATGTATTATTTTTCTATGTTGGAAAATATAACTTAATGGATCTATACAGTATATGCTTATTAAGAAAACTGAAAAATTAAAACGAAGAACCTATGTCTTTTTTTTTTTTTCTTTTTTGCGGTACGCGGGCCTCTCACTGTTGTGGCCTCTCCCGTTGCGGAGCACAGGCTCCGGACGCGCAGGCTCAGCGGCCATAGCTCACGGGCCTAGCCGCTCCACGGCATGTGGGATCTTCCCGGAGCGGGGCACGAACTCGTGTCCCCTGTATCGGTAGGCGGACTCTCAACCACTGCGCCACCGGGGAAGCCCCGTCATTTTTATACTATGAATTGTGGCACTGAAGTTTATGTATATGTTTTCATTTGCAAAATATCATCTGTTGTAGTATTTGAGTGATGAAAATAAAATATTTAAAGATATAAACCAAATATGAAATTACATATATCAACAATATATGTATATTTTGCAATCATGTATGTATGTTTGTGTATATATGTATTTATATGTGTATAAAAAATGGTACATATTTCACAGGATCATTATGAGGATTGAATATAAAGAGCTTTGAATAGTGCCTGGAACATAAGAAACATTATATAAATTTTGTTAATATTATGATTGTCGATGACTTATAAATATTTTTGGATTGAGGAAGATTTTTCTTTTCATTCCTAGAGAAAATGAGAGATAAAATATTATTTTTTGGTCATCAGAGCTATTAGGGTGTAGTAACAACTTGGGTTTTGGGCATCCGTAGACCAGAAGTGGCAGCCATGTCAGGTCAAGCTGAAAAGATCATGCATCAGTGTTGGCAGTCAGAAACCTATCACACTTCCATCCTTTCTTTGTCTGGACAGAGGCAAGTGCTCTCTCTGGGGTCACACTCGAACAGGGGCTTTACCTCTAGTGGCAATCTTTTGTCCTTTAAGTTTCAGAATTGCTGCCGTGCATCCTCTGGAATTTGAAAGCTTTTTGAGATTTTCATCTAAAATAAGTTTTCTAGAAAACTCACTCCAGTTTCATTTCTCTTCGTGTGTTTCTTTGCTTTCTCTCTCAAGCAATTGGGACAAACTTTTGGAATTGCAAAAATATTATTACTTCCACAGGTACTTCTACCCACACTCTACACCTTCATTTCTACATACTCATCAGCATGCTTTTTCTACTATATTTCACTTAATGGGGTGTTTACTCAAAAAACTAAAGACAATAAATTGTCACTATAATGAAAATATAGTTTAAGTAGAATAAATGTATTTGAATTCTTGACATTTTTCTTTTATGAACTTAAAAGTATATTTTGCAAACTCTGAGCTTCTTCCCTCTTACTCTTTCTTCTTTGGAAAAAATAATTGTATTCAGTCTCTCCTTTCTATTTTTTATTATTTTTTCCATTCTCAATTTTTATATTTCTAAGACACAGCTGGACTTAACCCACTATGAATTATAAGTTGTACAATGATTTACAATTTTTTAAGCTCTTTTCTGCTTTTCATCCTTACAAAGACCATATGAAGTCATCATGTCAGGGAATAATGCCCTCCCTCCCTTTTTCTAAAATAGAGTAAAAATAGTAAAGCAACTTGACAATGTTAAACTTCCTAGTAAATATTACGCAGTAATTTGGTCTTACATCATCACTCTCCCAAATATATTTATTGCACCATTGTAACCTCCGATGCTGAAAAGGGCTTAATTTAGAGACAAGATTTTGATCTAAAAGTAAAAATGTACAAAAAGGAATTAAAATCCTAATTTTTTTTTTTTAAAGAAGATGTTGGGGGTAGGAGTTTATTAATTAATTTATTTATTTTTGCTGTGTTGTGTCTTCGTTTCTGTGCGAGGGCTTTCTCTAGTTGTGGCAAGTGGGGGCCACTCTTCATTGTGGTGCGCGGGCCTCTCACTATCGTGGCCTCTCTTGTTGCAGAGCGTAGGCTCCAGACGCGCAGGCTCAGTAGTTGCGGCTCACGGGCCTAGTTGCTCTGTGGCATGTGGGATCCTCCCAGACCAGGGCTCGAACCCGTGTCCCCTGCATTAGCAGGCAAATTCTCAATCACTGCGCCACCAGGGAAGCCCCTAAATTTTAATAATTACCTTGTCCTAGGTTACTACTTGCTGTTAAAAAGAGGAAGCAAGGTAAGAAGACCCAGCTTCTCCCAACTTACCCTCATGAATTCTTGAAATTCATCAATATTAGTCAAAATAGGAAAAGAGGCCCATTTGTCTGGTGAAGGAAAAGGAAAAAGAGGAAACTTGAGATTGCCTATTCACCCAGTTTTCTCATTATGGAATCTTGGCAGGAAACTGTCCAGACAGTATACTCTTTCAGGGTGAGTGTGGTTAGAGGGGACTGTGGTCCTTTTGCCCACTGACTTATTTCAATTTTCTCTTTCCTCTGCCCCCACCCCCTCTTCTCCTGCACAGAAGAATCAGTTGATCCTCACTGGTGCCTCAGAATTAGCGCTCTACGTAATGCCTTTTCTTATTTTCTTCCTGGATCTACTCAGAGAAACAGAATTCTGTTACTAGATCAGCTGCTTTAGATTGCTTCAGAAAACAAATTTTAGAAAAAAAAAATGGGGCTTCACTGGTGGTGCAGTGGTTAAGAATCCGCCTGCCAATGCAGGGGACACGGGTTCAAGCCCTGGCCTGGAAAGATCCCACATGCTGCAGAGCAACTAAGCCCGTGTGCCACAACTACTGAGCCTGAGCTCTAGAGCTCGTGAGCCACAACTGCTGAGCCCACATGCCACAACTACTTAAGCCTGCGCACCTAAAGCCTATGCTCTGCAACAAGAGAAGCCACAATGAGACAATGAAAAGCCCACACACTGCAATGAAGAGTAGCCCCCGCTCGCCACAACTAGAGAAAGCCCGCGCACAGCAACGAAGACCCAATACAGCCAAAAATAAAAACAAATAAATTAATTAATTTTTAAAAGCGTGAACTGGGTCATTTTTGTGATCAGTTATCGATGACCAGCTCAAAATTTTCTCTGAGTCATTTATTCAAAGTGATATATTCAAAGTCAAATTATATTAGAATAGTTCTGTTCTATTAATTTAAATTATATAAACAACACATTAATTGCATTGCCTTTGTTAGTCATTAAAACATGCCACATAAATCTAAGTCCCCTTCATCATGACTGCAATCTTGGCCCCCTTCATCCTTCAGAACTAACTACAGAACTAACAAATAACTTATGTGTATCCTCCAGTGTCTTCCTTATATTTGAATTGCATAAATATACAAAACTGTAGAAAATAAAAAGTATTGTTTTGTTTTTGACATCAAATACACTGTTCTGTAATTTGCTTGCCTTCTTTACATTTAACAATATAGCTTCAAGATTTCTTTATGCTAGAACATAAAGATCTACCTCATTCTTTTTATCTATTATACTATATTCCATAATACAGTATCCTCTTCCCTACTAATAAACATTCAGGTTATTTCCAGTTTTTACTGTTACAAATAAAACCACAATAAGCATCCTTGAGTATGACTTCTTAAGTTGAAATGCCAGTATTTTTCAAGAATGTATATGGATAATTTAAAATGGAAGATTATAGGGTACACATAGTCTCACTCATAACAGATCTTGCTAAATCCCCCATAAACTTACTATCACAAATACTATTCAATTAACAATGCCCATTTTCCACAGTCTCAAAAACATATGGTATAAAACTTCAAATTTTTGCCAGTTTGATAAGGGAAAATGGTTTCAGATTAACTTTTACTGCTTTTCCCAGGGTGGGAAAGTCATCATAAAAATCCTCTTTAAAATAATTTTATGTGATGCATTAAGTAAAACTCAAGTTGATATATTAATTTTTTCTGTATTTCTATTTTATTATACCATACAATCAGATGTCCTTATTCAGGGACTATTTAAGACTCTGTCTTTAGGGCAAAACTCCCTTCTCTCACTGAAGTAAGACTGTTAATTGGTTTTTGAATCTGATTACTGATACAAATGGGACCAACAGTAAAAGCACTAAGCAATTTACTTTATTTTCACAGTCCATTGCCAAGTAAAACAGCTGATAAGTTCCCATGAAACTAAGAGATTGTCCATCCTCCTAAAAGGCAAGCCAATAAAAAAAGAAATTCCTAAGCAGACATAACTGACACCTTGTTAAAGAAGCCTTTCCTTATAGTCAGTTCTTCAGGCTTGGGATTATGGGAAGAGTCTGAGCATATTCAAGCTCTCACTGTACTTTATATTGTACATACCATCTGCTTTTACTCAGGATAAAAGCTAGAGGTGAGCTTTAGGGTCTCTCAATGCATGGGCTTGAACAATCAAATCCAGTTATTTTTAGAACTAGGGATACATGCACAGTTTCACTGGCTGTGCTGTGATACTGATAAGGAGGCCCAGTAGCCCAGAGAGTCTGACTTTTGAGCAGGAATAAAAAGAGAAGCCCCTATCTCAATAAAGAGTGTCAGGGAAAAATGTGCTGAACTCTTCATTCTCCATAGCAGTGCCAATGCAGAGGAGAAGTAGTGGGCTCTGAAGTGCATTCAATGGACAGACATTTTCCATGTGTGTTGTATTTATCCCAGGTAAAAGAAAGACACATTTTATAAAGATAAAGGCTTTTCATTCAATGAATGAATGATGTGGTAATATAGTTTGAAGATTAAACCATACTGAAATTGACACCAAAGTAATATGTAACCATTTTTAGGTCATATACCCTATCTATATGGCTTTAGGTGAGAATTTAATCTCTTTAATTTTTTAACTGACTCATATATAAAATGGAGTTACTAATATGTCACTGACAACTTCATAGGGCTATGAGAGTCAGAAGAGAGCATTGTCATGTTGGGAAACCTCCAAACTACAGTTATGGATTCATTCATTTTTTAATCTATTCAACAAATTGTTATCGAGTATATAGTAAGTTCCAGAAATGCACACACACGCACGGATACTTTAATATATATGATCAATTTGGATAAATGCTGGGAAGGAATGTGGGCTCTTAGCTATTATGTCGACCTTAAGCAAGGATTCTTGCTCTAGAGGATAAATGCAGGCTAACGGAAGAGAATAATATTTCAAACAAGCATAGGAAGGTGAGTTCAAGTTATTTGAGCCAAGGGTCTGGGAGTTTAAGGGGGCAGAGGCAGAGCAGCGCTTCCTGTAGGAAAAAGAGCATGTAAAATGCCTTAGGCAAAAAATGATTAACTAGGAAACTCCTTGAGCTTTTCTTTAGTTATTTTTACAGTAAATTCCAACTCTTGTAAAGTAAAATGTATATATAATATAATTTAGGATATTTGCTCTAAAAGCTTTCATTTTAGAAAAAATATTATTAAAATGGGCTAATTACTTGAATTAGTATGTTCGGTGGCAGATGGAAGGCTTTTAATATCCCTAATTCACATCCTATTGTACTTAGCACTTTTATGCATATATGTGCATTTGTTCTCTTTCTTTAAAACTAAAAACAAAATGTCCTTTAGCACTTCCAGCCTATCTTCAGTAATGGCTGAACCTATAGCAGCCTTAACTGGTCCCTTTCCCAAATGAAAACTTACATGAGGTATAATTTTATAGGCATATTGAGTTAGTAATTCTATCTGTATTCGTTTACTATGTTACATGAGCCATTTTGTTTGTAGCTATACCCACTTAAAATATTTTTTTCTGAGTATAAAAATAACATAGATATTATAGAACACTGATATCAGGCAAAAAAGTACAACATTAAGTAACAATCACATGATACTACCAACTAGATTTAGATGTTACTAACGTTTTAGAGCATACATACATTTACAGTCTTTTTGTTCTAAACATATATGTGTACTTAAACAAAATGGATATTATCTGGAATATGCATGAATGTATTCAGCTATTTCTAATATCTATACTATTTCTCCTGTTAGTAAATATTCCTTAGAATTATTTTAATATCTGCAAAATGTTCAACAAAGTTTATCTAAACACAAAGCTCACTTAAAAATTTACCTAGTCCTAAATATTTAAGTAGTTTCAACTTCTTACTAATCTAAATCATGCTGTCATAGATCTTCATGTACATGAATGTTTGGTTATATATTCAATTTGTTACTGGCAATTAATTCCTAGAAATTTAATTGCTAGATTAAAAATAACATGCATTCTTGATACATATTGCCAAATTGCCCTCTAGAAATAATGTACAAATTTATATTTCTACCAATAATGTTTTCATGTGTTTTCACATATTCAACAACACATATTCAGCCAGTAGGTAGTTGGCTATTTTAAAATTCTCTGTCATTATGGTAGTCTTCAAAATATACCCTTAAATTTCAATTTCTTGAATTAAAAGACTGAATTTTAATTAATTTTTGACCTATAAAATTTGTGCATAATTAATGTATAAAACTTTGAGTTTGGAACTAAGTCTATACTAGTGAAACCATCACCACAATCTATGCCATAAACATATCCACACCTGTAGAAGTTTCTTCCCACCTTATTATATTTATGTTTAAAGATGAGAAGCATTACCATAAGATTTACACTCTTAACCAAGTGTTAAGTATACAGTACATTAACTATAGGCACTATGCTGTACAGTAAATTTCTAGGACTTCTTCATCTTGTATAAACAGAACTTTGTACTCCTTGTCTAATATCTCCCCATATATCCCCACCCTGGCCCTTGGAAACCCCCATTCTACTCTCTGCTTCTATGAGTTTCATTATTTTAGATTCCTCATAAAAGTGATATTTGTCCTCCTGTGTCTGGCTTATTTCACTTAGCATAGTGTCCTCCAGGTTCATCCATGTTGAAACAAATGGCAGAATTTCCTTCTTTTTATATAAGAATATTCCATTATCTTCATCCATTCATCCATTGAACATTTAGATGGTTTCAACATCATTACTGTTGTGAATAGTGCTGCAATGAACATGGAGGTCTTAATATTTTTTGAGACTCTGATTTCATTTCTTTTGGATAAATACTTAGAAGTAGGATTGTGGGATATGGTGATTAAATTTTTAGTTTTTTGAGGAACCTCCATACTGTCTTCCATAGTGGTGGTACCTGTTTACAGTCCCACCAACAATGACCAAGTGTTCCAATTCTCCTCATTCTTTCCAAAATTTGTTATTGTTATTTTAATAGCCATCCTAACAGATGTAGGGTAATAAATAGCTCATTGTTGTTCTGATTTGAATTTCCTGATGATTTTGTGACATTGAACACCTTTTCATATGTTTGACATCTGTATGTCATCTTTGGGGAAATGTCTATTCAGTTCCTTTGCTCATTTTTGAATTGGGTTATTTATTAATATTTGCTATTGAGTTGTAGGTGTTCCTTATGTATTTTGGATATTACTCCTTTATCAGATACATGGTTTATAAATATTTTCTCACATTCTATAGGTTGTCTTTTCATTTTGTTGTTTGCTTTGCTGTGTGGAAGCTTTTTATTTTGACATAATCTCACTTTTGTATTTTTGCTTTTGTTGTCTGTGTTTTGATGTCATATCCCAGATATTCATTGCCAATGTCAATGGCAAGAAGCTTTTTCTTCTAGGAATTTTAGGGCTTACATTTAAGGCCTAATTTCAAGTCTTACATTTAAGTCTTTAAATCATTTGAGCTGATTTTTTGGGTATGGTGTGAGATATCCACTTTTCCCAGCACCATTTATTAAAGAGACTCTCCTTTCCCCATTGTGTATTCTTACCACCATTGTGAAAAATCAGTTTGCTGAATATGCCTAGGTTTATTTCTGGGCTCTCTGTTAAGTTCCATTGGTCCATATGTCTGTTTTTACGCCAGCACTATACTATTTCGATTACTGTAACTTTATGATACATTATGAAGTTAGGAAGTGTGATGCCTCTAGCTTTGTTCTTCTTACTCAAGGTTTTTACTTGGGCCATTCAGGGTCTTTTGTGATTCCATATGAATTTTAGGATTGTTTTTTCTATTTCCGTAAAGAATACCATTGGAATTTTGATGGGAATAGTGTTGAATCTGAAGATCACTTTGGTTAATAGGGACATTTTAAAAATATTAATTCTTCCAATTGATGAACATTTATTTGTGAAGAAAGACTGATTTTCCCTCATATTTATTTTTGCTTGTATATGTTCTTTTGTGATCTGTTACTTTTCCACTTTTCTTTCTGCTATTCATAATGTTATTATTGACTTATGAGTCCTGTACAGATTGAAGCTTTTAACATTTTTGTGTGCTGTATTTGAAAAGAGTATTCCTATTTATTGATTTGTGGTATTACAAATTGGGAAAGAAAGGAATATTTGATAAATGGTGATGATAAATTATTTTGGTAAGAATACAAGGAAAAGAGGCTTAGAATAGGTATTAAACCTTTACTCTGTACATTCACAAAAGTTCACTTCAGGTAGGTTGAAGAGGCAAATGTAAAAAAATATTAAATTAAGAAGAAATCATAGGATAATATCTCTGATTTAGAACTGGTGACATCCTTTTTAAGCATAAAGGTAATAAAAGAAATTTGTAAAGGAAAAAGTTAAGATTTGGCCATAGTGAAAAAATAAATAAAACCTACAGTATAGGTTTAATATCCTTTTTTTAATATAAATTTATTTATTTTTGGGGGGCTGCATTGGGTCTTCATTGCTGTGCGCGGGCTTTCTCTAGTTGCGGCGAGCGGGGGCTACTCTTTGTTGCGGTGTGTGGGCTTCTCATTGCGGTGCTTCTCTTGTTGCAGAGCACAGGCTCTAGGCATGTGGGCTGCAGTAGTTTTGGCACTCGGGCTCAGTAGTTGTGGCGTGTGGGCTCTAGAGCACAGGATCAGTAGTTGTGGTGCATGGGCTTAGTTGCTCCACGGCATGTGGGATCTTCCCAGGCCAGGGCTCGAACCCGTGTCCCCTGCATTGGCAGGCAGATTCTTAGCCACTGTGCCACCAGGGAAGTCCCTAATATCGTTTTAAAAAAAGATTTCCAAGGGGAAATGACTGACTTTAAATGTAAAATCATCCTAATAATGGGTGAAACCAAACAACATAAAAATACTGTTTAACTCTTTCCTGGAGTCAATATTTTAACTCATATTCTAAAATGCGAAACCATTTTTATAGTAAGATAAGATTCAAGTAAACTGGAATTTCATATATAAGAATGACAATCATTTTGAAGTAAAAGTTTGTATTTTGGTGGTGTTTTATTAAAGAACAATATTGCCTTTCTAATTGGCATGCATTTAATTCCAGAGAGTCCTTCTTCTGTTCGGCCTCTCTTGAGCTGAAGCCCAGGTGGCAGTACCTACTATGGAGACCACACTAATGTCACCCATGTTGTCTGATGACTCATGACCAGAGCCCCAATCTCTTTCTTAGGTTCAGAGCTGATGTTCCTAACTGCATATTAGAGCACCACACCTGGATGTCAGGCTGTAAATTAATCAAGCAGAAGTGATCATTCTCTCTCTCCAATCTCCTCTTCCTTAGTTATCTCCTCTGTCAGTTAATGATATCATTGATCACCTAGATGCCTGTTCTTGGTGTCATTCTGTACTCCCCCTTGTTTGCCATTGCACAGACCTAATTCTCAATAATCATTTGTGATTCCACTTTAGAAACCCTCCTAATTTTCTTCTTTTCTTTGTTTCTTAATGGTATTTGTCTAGTTTAGGCTCTTCTCATTGATCACCTCACTCTTTCAAGAGCTTGCTAATTTGTCTTTTTATCTCTTTTCTTTTCTTCATTCCAAAACCTAGTTAGATGCTAAAAAAAATATCTGTAAAGAAACCCTCCTTGTACATTCTGGAATATTCACAACTATGAAGACAACTTTAAGAAAGTGTGCTCTTCATACATCTCTTTCAAACCTCCATATGCCGTCACACTTTTTTTTTTTAATCTTAAAAATTGCAAGTGTTTCCTAAGCAGAAGTAGTTCTGCCAAGTAACATATAGAGCTCTGTTAAAGCAATGACTGGGTGCTTGCCAATGATTGTGGGTGAAGGACAAGAAGAGGAAAACATGAGAGGAGAGTTAATAGTATTCACTCCTTTCCTCTACCTCCTGCTCAGTTTGCTCTCATCTCCTCCCTCTTCTTCTCTCAACTCTTAACTTTTTAGATCAAGGAGTATGGTGGCCTCTACTCAGTACGCTGGCAAGGGATACAGAAATAAATAAGCTGAAATTTAATCAAATATGGGTCAAACACTGAAATGAACCACTAAAACAAAGAAAATCTTTCACTTATAAATTGTCTATCTTTAGATTTGCCATAGTCAAGTACTACACAGATATAACTTCCCTTAAATAAGGTTTTTTTTTTCTCCCCAAAGTGAGGAACCCTTGTATTATTCAAGAAACTGAGATTACAGTGATTTTTTATGTTAATTGTTGAGTAATTATGGCTTCATCATTGTAGTAAAATGTTGGGACAGATGTCTAATTAAAGCTGATGAAATTATTGAAGTTAGCCACTGAAGGGAACAAAATGCTTAGCAATTCTTCTTTGACGTCAGTGTACCCACCGTGATTCTGCAGTGAAATTATCAGCAGAACAAAGATGGGAGTATATACTTAAATATAGTAATTCTATCAAATAATATATTTTCTTAATTGTAAAGGGCTTTGATTTATAAATATATCAAATTCTTCAAAAACTAAATAACCAGCTTGATAGTTGGTCATATAGATGTAATTAAAATGAAATGATCTCTAATTCTCATTCATTACACTGAAGACTTTTCTCTATAAAATGGAAGCTAATGCTCAGTTTGATAAAAAATTTATTTTGGTAATAATAAAATTATTAACTCTCCTGTATGAGTTTCTGTGGAATTTTTTATGAGAGCTAAAGTCTACACTTTCGTAAGCACATATTTATTTGATTGGAAAAAAAGAAACTGAAAATTTCCTTCAGAATAAAGCTTGGAAATAATAGAAAGTGATATTATTGAGGTATTTTTGTGTAGCATGTTTCAAAAGTATATTTCTTTGGGACAGCCACCCTGTGAACATTGAAGAACTTAGGGCACTCTCTCGATAAAGTATTTAAAGGAAGGAGGTTATTCTGGCCTCTCCCTAATGACCTTTGGTATGGTCTTAGAAGACTGGGGCTAAGCTGTCCTTTACTTTTGTTCTTTGAGTCCCATGTGCTTATCATGATTGTGACAGAGTTTAATTTTCTCTAAGTCCTATAATAAAACAAAACTGTAAATAGAAACCAAAAACCATACAAAAAGAAAAAACAATCTTTCGTATCCTTCTTAATACACACAGCATTATGAGGATTCATTTAGAAGCCTGGTGGGAAATTCAGTATAAGAAGGTATTTAAATAGAAAAAATTAAAATGCTAAGAATAACTGTTTATTGAGAACCTGCCATGTGCCTAGCACCATGCTAAATGCTTTACAGACAATGTCTCAATTAATCCTCACCACAACTCTTTTTTAACGCATTATGAAAGAAAAGTGATAATCTGGCACCTACTAAAACAAATGAACCAAACATTCAAATGATTTCTTTAACTACACTTAAGGCAGTTATTGAATACCTCTATGTGTTGGATGCCAAGGCTAGAAGAATAGTCTGCTATTGTCCTCTAGTTCGTGAGGAAAATGTTATCACAAAGAAAAAGTTGTCAGTTGAATTTAGGCAAATCTGTTTCAGCATAGGCAAGGAACAAAAGAAGATCTGGAAAAAAACTGAAATGCTTTTTTTCGACTGCCACCCCTGACTTTATCCACTCTGCCACTCCACACTGGTTCCTGGTACCACACCTAACTCACCCCTTCTCTCCTCCCAGTAGAACTCCTCTCAGATAACTCCATCCTGTAGCTCCCCTCTTCACAGTATCTTCATCAAGCATGTCTGGTCTCTGTCCTATTCTGTTAGAGCACTTTTATCTACCATCAACTGTGACAGTGAACTAATTGGATAAACGAATCCTTACTTTTGTGTTAATAAGAAACAATAGCTTATAAGATATTCTTCCCAGGTAACAGGTAATTTTCTCACTGAACTCCTCTTGCAGTAAAGTGTCAAAGTATTTCTAGGAACTGAGAAAGGGTGATAGGAGAGCAATTTGGGGGCAGAGTAGAAAGGGCATTTCGTTTCCTTCAGTGTACTCACTCGTAAATTTTTCACTTGATAAATTGTCTTTCCTTAATTCAACAAGTGTAGCATCTTTCATATGTAAGGCTAGTTTTAGGTGCTGGGGGTACAATGGTGAATGAGACAGCATAGCCCTCACCAGGCCCCACCTAGGGCTGTTACATATTTCTAGGATCGGTAAAGTGCTCAGAGGAGAATAACATACAGACTCTATGCTCAAGAAGTTTATGAGCTCAGAAGCCATAACTTAAATACTTCGATGATGCTTTTTCTTTACTTATAGAATTGGTCATATATAGGTCAAACACTGACCTCTACTTGCTCTTTAACAAAGCGTGCTAAAGGCTGTTGAATGAGATCACCCAAGTGTGCTTTAGGAAACTGTCTTCTCTGATCACTCTGTTAGGAGTATAAATACAAAGCAGGTTTCACAAACTCAAATATGTACACAGGCCCAATATGTTAAAAAAAAAAAAATCAGTGATGTCAATTGAGTGTAAGACAAGATAGGTTGATTGGGACTGTGTTCATTTGAGAAATATGTATATTACTTGATGACATTCAAATACAAAACTTAGAAACATAGTGCCAGCCAACTAAAGCACAGCCAAAGACCCCAGAATTCAATCTCCATGTCACTACATTTTTATCTCTGATTGGTAGGATTGACTGTGATATTCAAAAGATGAAAAACCTTAACAAATCAGTGAATTAAAGTTCTATTTATGCTTCCGTGGGCTAACTAAAATTAGCTTAAGAAATGTTATATTATTCTCTTCAAAACTAGTTATTTCATGCCTACAATGTCTTGGACTCTGTTCTAGGTGCTTGGGATACATTTGTGGCAAGCTAGATGAAAATATCTGTCTTTGCGGGGTTTACATTCTAGCAAGGTAAAGAAGTAAATAACAAATGATTTTTAAAAGTACTCTGGCAAAAGAGAAAATGGGGACAGGTTAATGGTAAATAGAAGATAGTTGTAGTGGTTGCAATTTTTCATAGGCGATCAAGGAGAACATATTTAAAAGGGGGATTTGAGCCATTTCTTCAGAGTCATGGTTGAGTTGCCATGTGAACGGTCAGTAAATACTTTTCAAGCTGAGGAAAGAGCCACCTGGGAAGATAATTTGCGATTGTTGTGAGGCCTGTTCAAGTGACATTTAAGGGGGCCAGTGGTTGGAGTGAAGTGAATGAGGGGTACAGTAGAACGCTAAGGGACTTATAAACCATTTTAAAGCCTTGCTTTTCTCTGAATAAAATAGGGATTGTTACATGTTTCCCCCCACCCCAGAGGAAATTATCTAAATTATGTTTTGAGGATTATTCCAGCTATACTGTTGAGGATAAACTCTCTGAGAACAAAGGTAGAAACATGGAGACAAGTTTGGAGGCTATTTAATAATCCAGGCAAAAGATAATAGCTTATAAAATATTCCTTCTTAGTAACATGTAACATTCTCACTGACCTCCTTTGGTGATAAAGTGTCAAGGTATTTCTGGAAACTGAAATGGCTCAGATGGCGGTGGTAGCTGGGATTTATAATTGTTAAGAAACTTGACAAATCTATTCGGGTGGTAATGACAGCAATGGTAAGTTATCCCCCTGATGACATGTGATTAAAAGCTATTGTTAGGGAAGAGGGAGCAGGAATGTTCTGAAAGCAGGAATGAGGACTAAGGAAAATAAGAATATTATCTTCAGACCCACTTGTACAAAGGCTGTGTTTGTAGGTTTTGGCAATGGTCAGTCCATAAGAGAGCCCATAGGGAAGCACAGTCCTCAGGAAAGAGCCAGATTTCAGCTTCAGAAAGAAAATAAAGGGAATATTAAGAGAAGAGGCTGAGAATGAATATAGAGCATTTTGGCTGGTGGTGAACCATATATCTCAGAAGGTACAATGGAAGTTTGAAGAATTGATTAGGGATAGGCGAAAGATACAGAAGGGGCGGGGTGAATATATAATTTATCTTCCAAATGGGGCATTTCTTAAAGTGTGTGGGACACCACTGATACATATTCCAGGATAACAGACATATATCAGAAACACTGCAGGCCCACCTGGACTCACGGTAGAGGTGGTAACCCTGATTGCCTTATGAAGATTAGAACGTGAGAGATGAAGGGTACTCTGGCATCTGGGGCTTCCTTAAATGACAGTCATAAATAGGGTTAAAGAGCCTAATGCGGTTTGCTGAATTCAAGGCAGATAATAGCAGCGGAGTTGGAGTGTAGAGAGGAAAGTCACACATTTGAGCTGAGATCTGAATTGTTACTGAACACAAGTTCATGCGCCAAGGCACAGTGAGGACAAACAATACCAAAATATCTCACTTTGGAGCAGAGAAAGTTTATTGCAGAGCCATGCAAGGAGAACCGGGTGGGGGGGCCTCATGCCCCACCCCAAACCCTGAACACCGCAGAGGGTTTCAGCAAAGCATTTTTAAAGGCAAAGTGACGGAGGGGGTGGTTCACAGGGTATGTGATCAATTTGTGCACAATTACTCTTTTTTTCCTTTTTTGAATTTTATTTATTTTTTTATACAGCAGGTTCTAATTAGTCATCAGTTTTATACACATCAGTGTATACATGTCAATCCCAATCTCCCAATTCGTCACACCACCATCCCCACCCCCCAGCGGTTTTCCTCTCTTGGTGTCCTTACGTTTGTTCTCTACATCTGTGTCTCTATTTTTGCCCTGCAAACCGGTTCATCTGTACCATTTTTCTAGCTTCCACATACATATGTTTATATACAATATTTGTTTTTCTCTTTCTGACTTACTTCACTCTGTATGACAGTCTCTAGATCCATCCACGTATCAACAAATGACTCAATTTCGTTCCTTTTTATGGCTGAGTAATATTCCATTGTATATATCTACCACAACTTCTTTATCCATTCGTCTGTCAATGGGCATTTAGGTTGCTTCCATCACCTGGCTATTGTAAATAGTGCTGCAGTGAACAATGGGGTGCATGTGTCTTTTTGAATTATGATTTTCTCTGGGTATATGCCCAGTAGTGGGATTGCTGGGTCATATGGTAATTCTACTTTTAGGTCTTTAAGGAACCTCCATACTGTTCTCCATAGTGGCTGTATCAATTTACATTCCCACCAACCATACAAGAGGGTTCCCTTTTATCCACACCCTCTCTAGCATTTGTTGTTTGTAGATTTTCTGATGATGCCCATTCTAACTGATGTGAGGTGATACCTCATTGTAGTTTTGATTTGCATTTCTCTAATAATTAGTGATGTTGAGCAGCTTTTCATGTGCTTCTTGGCCATCTGTATGTCTTCTTTGGAGAAATGTCTATTTAGGTCTTCTGCCCATTTTTGGATTGGGTTGTTTGTTTCTTTAATATTCAGCTGCATGAGCTACTTACATAATTAGAGATTAATCCTTTGTCCATTGATTCGTTTGCAAATATTTTCTCCCATTTTGAGGGTTGTCTTTTCGTCTTGTTTATAGTTTCTGTTGCTGTGCAAAAGCTTTTATGTTTCATTAGGTCCCATTTGTTTATTTTTGTTTTTATTTCCATTACTCTAGGAGGTGGATCAAAAAAGATCTTGCTGTGATTTATGTCAAAGAGTGTTCTTTGTATTTTTCTCTAAGAGTTTTATAGTGTCCAGTCTTACATTTAGGTCTCTAATCCATTTTGAGTTTATTTCTGTGTATGGTGTTAGGGAGTGTTCTAATTTCATTCTTTTACATGTAGCTGTCCAGTTTACCCAGTACCACTTATTGAAGAGACTGTCTTTTCTCCATTGTATATCCTTGCCTCCTTTGTCATAGATTAATTGACCATAGGTGCATGGGTTTATCTCTGGGCTTTCTATCTTGTTACATTGATCTATGTTTCTGTTTTTGTGCCAGTACCATATTGTCTTGATTACTGTAGCTTTGTAGTATAGTCTGAAGTCAGGGGGTCTGATTGCTCCAGCTCCGCTATTTTGCCTCAAGACTACTCTGGCTATTCGGGGTCTTTTGTGTCTCCATACAAATTTTAAGATTTTTTCTTCTAGTTCTGTAAAAAAAATGCCATTATTAATTTGATAGGGATTGCATTGAATCTGTAGATTGCTTTGGGTAGTATAGTCATTTTCACAATATTGATTCTTCCAATCTAAGAACATGGTATATCTCTCCATCTGCTTGTATCATCTTTAATTTCTTTCATCAGTGTCTTATAGTTTTCTGCATATGGGTCTTTTGTCTCCTGAGGTAGGTTCATTCCTAGGTGTTTTATTCTTGTTGTTGCAGTAGTAAATGGGAGTGTTTCCTTAATTTCTATTTCAGATTTTTCATCATTAGTGTATAGGAATGCAAGAAATTTCTGTGCAAGAGATTTCTTTAATTTTGTATCCTGCAGCTTTACCAAATTCATTGATTAGCTCTAGTAGTTTTCTGGTGGCATTTTTAGGATTCTCTGTGTATAGTATCATGTCACCTGCAAACAGTGACAGTTTTACTTCTTCTTTTCCAATTTGTATTCCTTTTATTTCTTTTTTTTTTAACTGATTGCTGTGGCTAGGACTTCCAAAACTATGTTGAATAATAGTGGTGAGAGTGGACATCCTTGTCTCGTTTCTGATCTTAGAGGAAATGCTTTCAGTTTTTCACCATTGAGAATGATGTTTGCTGTGGGTTTGTCATATATGGCCTTTATTATGTTGAGGTAGGTTCCCTCTATGCCCACTTTCTGGAGAGTTTTTATCATAAATGGGTGTTGAATTTTGTGAAAAGCTTTTTCTGCATCTATTGAGATGATCATATGGTTTTTATTCTTCAGTTTGTTAATATAGTGTATCACATTGATTGATTTGTGTATATTGAAGAATCCGTGCATCCTTGGAATAAATCCCACTTGTTCATGGTGTATGATCCTTTTAATGTGTTGTTGGATTCTGTTTGTTTGTATTTTGTTGAGGATTTCTGCATCTATATTCATCAGTGATGTTGGTCTGTAATTTTCTTTTTTTGTAGTATCTTTCTCTGGTTTTGGTATCAGGGTGATGATGGCCTCATAGAATGAGTTTGGGAGTGTTCCTCCTCTGCAGATTTTTGGAAGAGTTTGAGAAGGATGGGTGTTAGCTGTTCTCTAAATGTTTGATAGAATTCACCTGTGAAGCCATCGGGTCCTGGACTTTTGTTTGTTGGAAGATTTTTAATCACAGTTTCAATTTCATTACTTGTGATTGATCTGTTCACATTTTCTATTTCTTCCTGGTTCAGTCTTGGGAGGTTATACAATGCTAAGAATTTGTCCATTTCTTTCAGATTGTCCATTTTATTGGCATAGAGTTGCTTGTAGTAGTCTCTTAGGATGCTTTGTATTTCTGCAGTGTGTGTTGTAACTTCTCCTTTTTCATTTCTAATTTTAGTGATTTGAGTCCTCTCCCTGTTTTTCTTGATGAGTCTGGCTAATGGTTTATCAATTTTGTTTATCTTCTCAAAGAACCAGCTTTTCATTTTATTGATCTTTGCTATTGTTTTCTTTGTTTCTGTTTCATTTATTTCTGCTCTGATCTTCATGATTTCTTTCCTTCTGCTAACTTTGGGTTTTCATTTGTGATCCAAGATGTGATCAAACCTGTGTGCACTTAGAATGATCTGTGTGCACTTGAGAAGAAAGTGTAATCTACTGTTTTGGGATGGAATGTCCTATAAATATCAATTAAATCTATCTGGTCTGTTGTTTCATTTAAAGCTTGTGTTTCCTTATTAATTTTCTGTTTGGATGATCTGTCCATTGGTGTAAGTGAGGTGTTAAAGTCCCCCACTATTATTGTGTTACTGTCATTTTCCTCTTTTATAGCTGTTAGCAGTTGCCTTATGTATTGAGGTGCATGTAGGGTGCATATATATTTATATTTGTAATAACTTCTTCTTGGATTGATCCCTTGATCATTATGTAGTGTCCTTCCTTGTCTCTTGTGACATTCTTTATTTTAAAGACTATTTTATCTGATATGAGTATTGCTACTCCAGCTTTCTTTTGATTTCCATTGGCATGGAATACCTTTTTCCATCCCCTCACTTTCATTCTGTATGTGTCCCTAGGTCTGAAGTGAGTCCCTTGTAGACAGCATATATATGGGTCTTGTTTTTGTATCCATTCAGCAAGCCTGTGTCTTTTGGTTGGAGAATTTAATCCATTCACGTTGAAGGTAATTATTGATATGTATGTTCCTATGACCATTTATTGTTTGGGGTTTGTTTTTATAGGTCCTTTTCTTCTCTTGTGTTTCCCACTTAGAGAAGTTCCTTTAGCATTTGTTGTAGAGCTCGTTTGGTGGTGCTGAATTCTCATGGCTTTTGCTTGTCTGTAAAGCTTTTGATTTCTCCACTGAATCTGAATGAGATCCTTGCCGGGTAGAGTAATCTTGGTTGTAGTTTCTTCCCTTTAATCATTTTAAGTATATCATGCCACTCCCTTCTGGCTTGTAGAGTTTCTGCTGAGAAATCAGCTGTTAGCCTAATGGGAGCTCCCTTGTATGTTATTTGTCATCTTTCCCTTGTTGCTTTCAATAATTTTTCTTTGTCTTTAATTTTTGCCTCCTTGATTACTATGTGTCTAGGTATGTTTCTCCTTGTGTTTATCCTGTATGGGAGTCGCTGTGCTTCCTGGACTTGGGTGGCTATTTCCTTTCCCATGTTAGGGAAGTTTTCAACTATAATCTCTTCAAATATTTTCTCGGGTCCTCTCTCTCTCTCTTCTCCTTCTGGGACCCCTGTAATGCGAATCTGTTGCATTTAATGTTGTCCCAGAGGTCTCTTAGGCTGTCTTCGTTTCTTTTCATTCTTTTTTCTTTATTCTGTTCCATGGCAGTGAATTCCACCACGATTCTGTCTTCCAGGTCACCTGTCCATTCTTCTGCCTCAGTTATTTTGCTATTGATTCCTTCTAGTGTAGTTTTCATTTCAGTTATTGTACTGTTCATCTCTGTTTGTTTGTTCTTTCATTCTTCTCGGTCTTTGTTAAACATTTCTTGCATCTTCTCGATCTTTGCCTCCATTCTTTTTCCGAGGTCCTGGATGATCTTCACTATCATTATTCTGAATTCTTTTTCTGGAAGGTTGCCTATCTCCACTTCATTTAGTTGTTTTTCTGGGGTTTTATCTTGTTCCTTCATCTGGTACATAGCCCTCTGCCTTTTCATCTTGTCTATTTTGTGTGAATGTGGTTTTTGTTCCACAGGCTGCAGAATTGTTTACCTGTGCACAGTTCTGTTAGGTTGATGTTTAGGTAACAGGGTGGTTAACTTTATCAGTCCTTAGGCACCAGAATGTCCAGGGTCTGTGTGCTCATGATCATCAAGTAGTAAATGTCTTCCATTTGGTGATCGTTTTTAGCATCTGAAAAACTCAGGAAATATGCATGGGTCCTTCAGAGAGGAGCTACAGCAGAGGATATGGGAGAGGGGTCTGTTCCGGGAAGGCCCCCTGGGGTCCTGCTCTGTTAGAATGACAAACAGAAGCAACCTATTTCAAAACATGGGAGACACAGGAGAGAGGGGATAATTGGATATACGTATACATATAGCTGATTCACTTTGTTATACAGCAGAAACTAACACAACATTGTAAAGCAATTATACTCCAATAAAGATGTTAAAAAAAAACAAGCATAAAAAAAAAAAGCATGGCATCAAGGCCAGTGTGCCCTAGAGTGTAATAAGCAAGGGAGGCTAGGTGAGTAAAGTAGGCAATGGCTGGATGAAGTGTCTTTTAGGTAAGCCTCTGTTTATTAATGTTATGAATTGTCATCTAAGCTAGGAATATTTTGAGAATAAAAGGTGTTTCTAATATTGAATATGCTGACAAGAATGTAAACCTGTCCTTTCTTGGGCACACTGGGTCATCTAACTTTTTGAAGGCGGTAAATGACTTTAAATTGCTGTAGTGAGACAGTCTTATTTATATTATCCTCCTGATGGCAGTATAGGACAAGGTAGGATATTTTCCTGCCCCTCTAACCTGATAGATATTTTCAGGAAGCCTCTGTGTGTGTGTGTGTGTGTGTGTGTGTGTGTGTGTGTGTGTGTGTGTGTTTCCAGAACTCTCTGCAATTTGTTAATTGTATTCATGGAATACATCCATGCATTTTTATTTTGTGGGAACATTTATAGGGACTGTAAAAAAATAGAACATCCACCCTAATATAAAACAGCCTTTTATTCAAAATAGATATAAACATTTCTTAAAATGCTAGTCATACTTCCTTAAAAGGAAAGCCTTGTTGCTTTATAACGAGATTATGAACAAGGTGTATACATTTAAAAGTCTATTATGGGGCTTCCCTGGTGGCGCAGTGGTTGAGAGTCCGCCTGCCGATGCAGGGGACACGGGTTCATGCCCCGATCTGGGAAGATCCCACATGCCGCAGAGCGGCTGGGCCCGTGAGCCATGGCCGCTGAGCCTGTGCGTCTGGAGCCTGTGCTCTGCAAAAGGGAGAGGCCACAACAGTGAGAGGCCCATGTACCACAAAAATAAAAAAAGTTTTTAAAAGTCAATTATGAACTATGAGCTGACTCTTCTTTGGGTTGTTGGTGAGTCAGCCTGACATAGCAAATTTAGGCTTGTTGGAGAGTCAAGACTTCTAAATCAACATGCCTTTAAGCTCCATCTTAGAAATTTAATGCCAGACTTTCCTTAAATGGTAGTGTCTAGACTCTGCTACTGGTTGTGAGATGAGCCAGCTTGGGAATCAGAGCCACCAAGAGCCTCTTGATGGGAAGTGCAGACAGATCAATTGTCATCACCAAGGAAGTCCAGGGACAGCCAGGCAGGCAGGTGGCTTTCTTGGCAGGTTAGTGAAACATGGCAGGAGAGGCCTTTGGCAGAAAGTTATAGAGAAAGCTCCAGGAAATGTATTTATGTCTGGGAACCTTGGTGGTAGAGAAGGGTCTTAATCACATGAACAGGGATTTAGTCCTTAGATAAGGAAAAAGAACAGCTATTTTCAATCACATCTCTCCAACTACTATGCTCAAGGGTGAGAGTTATTGAAATACTGACCGATTCCTTCTAGTTGTCTCTGGGAGAGGCTCAGGATGACCTCTATAGAGCTGGATGTGGATTCTGAACAGATGGATGGAGGCTAGGACCAGACAAACACTGATAGACCATTACACTACAGAACTAATAACTTCTGCTTAAATAGCTATGGGCTTTGCGCTGGTACATTAACCTCCGAAGCCACTAGGACTCCCTTTTTAGTGCAACAATAATCAGGACTCATTCTCTCGTCAGTACCATGCATTGTAAGGATCCAAACACTAGATGGAATCTTTAGGAGTTAACTAAGACACTTAACTGACACCAGGAAATTGACTAAGGGGCTCGGAAAATGGGATTTCTAAAGCCCTAGAGCTGAGCTGACCTAGAGTCACCAAACCTACTTTTTACTTCTTTAACTTATCTCCATATAAGTCAGGTAAGAGAAAAATAAGATTTTTTTTCTGTAATATATTCGGTATTATCACATACACAGAAATCTGCGAAAACCTGACAAAATGTTGAACAAACATAAAAGCAACTTTAATGAAATTTAGCCTTATTACTGGATTCACCTTCAGCTTGCCTTTTCTTCCTGGCATTGGGCAGGTAGGCATGAAAATGCTCATAGCTGTGTTAAATGTTGTTATTAATAGCAAATCTTTCCTTAGTTCTTAGCTAGAAACAACCCTTTCCCTTTGCAGAAGCTCAGTAGTTAATTTTATCTTTCATTTACTGCCTAAGACTTTTGTCATTATGATTGTGATTATTATTAGCTATAAAAACAATCAGTGTGCTTATAAGTGCAAAAGATATTTTGGGGAGGAAGACAGGGTAAAAGTAGTATGTCTCAGGAATTGTAGGATGCAAAGTTCATTTTTTCTCTTGCAAACTCATATGTATTTTTGAAGTTTCTTCCATTTTCAGTTTCAGGTAAAAGAGTAATCCTGGTTGTACAAATTCATTGTTCGTGTGATTTAAAACAAATAGATAGATATCAAGAGTTTTTCCATGTTGGCTTAGGCTTGACCTGTGATGGGAGCCTGTTATAAATTACAGAAGTTTTAGAAAATGTTCATTCCGGTTACATAATATGCCCATTTTTGAAAGTCATACAAGGCTTTCTTCTAGAAAGATCAAAATAGTGTTCAGAGAACTATCATAAAATGAATGCTACCTCCTTTCATGCCATAAAGAGTCTGATGACTAAATAGGGGAAAAGACACAAGACATAGTGAGTGCTGAAAGGGAAGAGGAATGTAGAAAAGCACAGAATAAGAGAAGGAAGGAAAGAAGTATCTTTTAAAAGGCACTATAGAACATCTTTTAGTTTTCTTTGTATATTTGAAAAGCTGTACTTCTGTGTAATAGTGAAAGAGGTAATTGAAAAAGGTAATATTAGGTTATTGAATCATGACATTACAGTTAAAAGCTGTTCACTTTTTAGGCAGCAATTCTGACAGGGACAAAAATCACAAGATAGGTGCACAGCAATGACTTTTAATACTGAGAAAAATAACAACAAAAAAAGTCGAGAAGGAGTGGTCAATTCGCCTTATTGCTTTACCTCAAGGCTAATAATGCATCTTTATGGTAACAATGCTAATGATTAATCTGTCCCTCCAAAGAAAACTGAAAGCTACATTCCTATAAAATAAGCTGAAGTGAATGAAGCAAAATTGGGAATTCTATGGCCATTTTCATATTGGCTTCTTTTTAGGTAGGCTTGGAAATTCATAAATTACTAGCTGTTTTCTATGAACTGCTTTCTCTGGAAATGTCGATAATGTGGATGTTTGTGAAAATTTTATTTGCTTAACAGCTGGCACCAGAATTAACTTGGGAGGACACATTTTTTGTTTAGAATAGTGGTTTCCTCTGGTTACCCACAGGCCTTAAGCAGCCTACAGACATAATGACCTGAACGATAGATATTAAAATAAGCTCGTATTTTAAACTTAGGAAATTGTACATCAATTTTGGATTCTAGATTTCTTATAAAGCCAGATCGGTGTGCTCACATATCAAACACTTTTTGTAGCTATTACAGCTGTACCCCTAGACTGGGCATGCCCTTTTCATTTTGTTACTGTTGCAATCTGTTCCTGTTAGCTTCCCAGTACTGAAGTAACATGTTAGTTGCCATATTTCATTGGATTTGCATTCCTTTTTACTGACATCCAGTTTGCTTTAGTCATTCATATTATCATTCCTCCTTGGTAAGCATATGTATTTTTACCCTCTTCTATTTTAGAAAAATACCTGTATAGAGGATCATATCTTAAGGACAGGAGCCAAAGCAAATATAGTTCAGTTGAGAGAGGAAACGAAGAGAATTTGATTTCTGTTTCTAAGAAAGAAGAGGGGAGGAAAAGGAAGAGGAGAAGAGAGATAATTCTAAAAGATTTTATAGCACTAAGAGTACAATGGGGCATGGGGTGGCCTAGGAAACTTCCCTGGTGTTAGAAAGGCCAGGGGTCATTTCAATAGGAAGATTATCTAATTGTCAATTTCTCATTTATATTAGTTTATATGGGATGGCTGGATAGCCCATTAACTGAGAACCTTCTGTTGAACCATAAAGCTAGAAGCCAAGGAAAGTAGGGGGAGGCCTTTTGTCTTGTACAGGGTTTAGAATGGCATTCCAGAGAGATGTAAATTTCAGGAAGGTAGCAGATACCTTTTGACATGCTTTTACATTATGATTTTGCTTTGGATTATAAAGTCCTTTGCATAAACGTGCAGTTTGAGAGCCCTGAGAAGAGGAAGTAGTAAAGAACTAGATTGACTAAAAAGAATCCATTAAAAAGGAGTCATGTTATATTAACCTTACTACTGTCTTCATGGGTGGATTAGGGAAATGTGGCAGATACAATGTATCTGGGCATCAGCTTTTGCAAAGATTCATGATATCAAATAATAGGCTGGAAGTTATGTTTACATAGTTACTAATTATTCAGAAAACTGTTAGAGTTCTTCTCAGCTTATTTTTGTTGATTAAATATCGAGTCAATGGTATCTGAAGGTGGATAGTTATAAAATTGTGTAAAAAGATTTCCCAAGCAACAAGAATCTGTTGAGTTGAAAATATTTATTAATTTATTTGAAGAGATAAAAATAATTCTTGTCAAATTTTTAGATGACTTCAGGCTGAAAATGAAATTGAAATTTATTGTATGAGAGCCTGATTCAAATGTCTCTATAGGTTTAAATACAACTAACATTAGAGCTTCTCTAGAAAGATAAAATTCCATAATGTCCTGAACTTGCTAGTATGGCTTTATAGCAACATAGATGAAAAAAATGCTTACATATATTGTAGAAAGATAGGCTCACCATGAGCTAATAGTTTTATATGATTGCCAGAATGGCTGTGTTAGTCTTAGAATCTATCAGAAGAAATATAGCATCTATAACAGGTATAAAAAATTGATTTCATCTCACATGTCAACTCTGATTAGTGACAGGTTCTGCCTAGAATGCAGTGTTGAGGGGGAATCTGAGGCTGTATCTGAATTTGGCAGGAGAGCATTGCCATCAACTTGTGACACCTGCCATGGTCACATCATGGGGAGGTGGTACTTTTATGCACCTGCTGTCTTAGGTGGAGAATGAGGGAGATGGTGGGATAAGCCTCATTTTGCTCTGTAATGGTTATACAGCATTTGAAACCTTTATTTTTTGTGACAGTTTCCACTCTTAAAGCTGGTTTGAGTTTTCACGATGTATATGTGTATTAAATCATCACATTGTACAACCTAAATGTATACAATTTTTATTTGTCAGTTATACCTCAGTAGGAAAAAAAAATAGTTTGAGTCCTTGTCTTTCTTAGATGGGGGTGAGTGGAAGAGAGAAATGAGACCTTGGAATTGGAGATAGTGCCTTTCCTTTTAAAACATCCTTTTGTTTGTTTCTGGGTGTGTATCAGTTACATTTGGTACTTTTAAACTTTTTTTTATCAGATTCCTGGCTACATACTGCCTCTCCCTTTTTGGTATGTTTTTGTCTTCTGTAGTCTTTTCTTAGACCTCAAAACTTCTACTCTGGTAATTTTTCTTCTGTATCAAGAGGGAAAATTCTCTATCCTTGTCCCCAAAGCAGTGGATCTCAACCCAGGGTGTTTCTTACCTGCAGAGGATGTTATTTTTGGTTATTACAACAGAGTAGTTGCCATTGGTATCTAGGGACCAGAGGCCAGGGATGATGCTAAATATCCTGAAATGCAGAGGGGCCTCAACAACAGAGAATTGTCTAGTCCCGAATAATTGTGCAAATGTTGATAAACCTTGCTGTAAAGTACTGATCCTGCTTTCTCAGTCAAAAACACGCTGGCCAGAGTAAATCACTGTTCCTCTTCCTTGGGTTCTATCTAGTTCAAAAGCTAAGATGAGCTGGCATATATTCTTCTTATTATAATCTACTATCCTTTTAACATGACAGACCTTCAACTATTTAAACAGCTGTATTATGAAAGACGGTACAATATAGAAGACTGTGAACCAGACTGTCTAAATTCAAATCCAAATTCCCCTCTCATTAGTTGTATACCTTAGTTTCCATTTTTGTAAGACAATAATAATAAAGTAATATATAATAGTAATAACAACACTTAACACATAGGGTTGTTTAAGAATTAGTGGATATACACACGTGTGTATAATGTGTATACATAGCCAAGATGTCTATATTAATCTTAGACTGCATCAAGAGAAGTGTAGCATCTTTAACGAAGATGAAAAGTAGATTTGCTTTAGGGCAGTAGATGGTATGTAAGTATTATTATTATCCATCCTGAGGTTCTTTTTTTTTTTTTTCCTAGATTAAAAAATTCCACTTATTTCAACTCTTTAACAAAGAACATAAGTTGTGGCCACCATCATGGGGTCAGTAATTTCAAGTTACCCTCTAGTCTGTCAGCATCTTTTCAAGATAGATAAATCAAGATTCTGCACTGGGTTCTAAAGTTAATCTGTTAGAACGACTTACTTGTTAAGCTTATCAAGTAGAATTTTTTTTTTAACAAGGAGAAAGACCTTAAAACTTTTCTCTTAAGTGAATGTGCCCGATTTCCTGTAATTGATTAAATTAATATGCAGTTAGTAAGGTCAGAGCCAGTGGGTTAATATTTACAAGGTTGGTGAATAAAATCAACCTCCTGTGATTGAGAAGATTTACAGCTTGAAAATTTTCTACAACGAATTTTAATAAATGTAGTATTTTTTACTACAGAAATTAATATTCTCAAGGATAGGTCAATACTTTTTAGATGACATCACAGATTTTGCCCTTTTAATTTTTTTAACATTTTTTATTCAAACAGAAAGTCACAAAAATTATGATCATCCTCATCAGTTCACTCAGACCCATGTAATTAATTTTTTTCATCTTGATCTTTTGTTAGCACTTTTATGAATTCATCAGTGTTCATTTAGAGTTCTGAAAATGCTTATTCATTCAGTTCAGCAGTATAGTCAGTTACCAGAAACCTGTACTTGTCAGTTTTTTCCATGAATTCCTTGAAGATGAAACCCTTTTATAGGAACATTTTTGCAAAAGCATCAGAGTACACCCACAACTGTCTGTAAATGACAAAACACTTAAAAATGACCACGGTTAAAGATTTGATGAAAGTTCATAATAATGCAATTGACAAGGAAATTTACTTATTTCTCAGATATACATTTTAAAGTAATAACTAGAATTATGACTTATAAGATTATACCAGAACATACAAGATTTTTAGGAATTTCATGTAATGTCTGAAACATTTCTATTAACATATTTCCATACAAATAACCCAAAGAAAGTTTAGTATTATCTTTTAATTTAATTTTATTTTTTATACAGCAGGTTCTTATTAGTCATCCATTTTATACACATCAGTGTATACATGTCAATCCCAATCTCCCAATTCATCCCACCACGACCACCACCACCCTGCGGCTTTCCCCCCTTGGTGTCCATATGTTTGTTCTCTACACCTGTGTCTCAATTTCTGTCCTGCAAACCGGTTCATCTGTACCATTTTTCTAGTTTCCACATACATGTGTTAATATACGATATTTGTTTTTCTCTTTCTGACTTACTTCACTCTGTATAACTGTCTCTAAATCCATCCACATCTCAAAAAATGACTCAGTTTCGTTCCTTTTTATGGCTGAGTAATATTCCATTGTATATATCTACCACAACTTCTTCATCCATTCGTCTGTCAATGGGCATTTAGGTTGCTTCCATGACCTGGCTATTGTAAATAGTGCTGCAATGAACATTGGGGTGCATGTGTCTTTTTGAATTATGGTTTTCTCTGGGTATATGCCCAGTAGTGGGATTGCTGGATCATATGATAATTCTATTTTTAGATTTTTAAGGACCATCCATACTGTTCTCCATAGTGGCTGTATCAATTTACATTCCCACCAACAGTGCAAGAGGGTTCCCTTTTCTCCACACCCTCTCCAGCATTTGTTTGTAGATTATCTGATGATGCCCATTCTAACTGGTGTGAGGTGATACCTCATTGTAGTTTTGATTTGCATTTCTCTACTAATTAGTGATATTGAGCAGCTTTTCATGTGCTTCTTGGCCATCTGTATGTCTTCTTTGGAGAAATGTCTATTTAGGTCTTCTGCCCATTTTTGGATTGGGTTGTTTTATTTCTTTACTATTGAGTTGCATGAGCTGTTTATATATTTTGGAGATTAATCCTTTGTCTGTTGATTCGTTTGCAAATATTTTCTCCCATTTTGAGGGTTGTCTTTTCATATTCTTTATGGTTTCCTTTGCTGTGCAAAAGCTTTTAAGTTTCATTAGGTCCCATTTGTTTATTTTTCTTTTTATTTCCATTTCTCTAGGAGGTGGATAAAAAAAGATCTTGCTGTGATTTATGTCAAAGAGTGTTCTTCGTATGTTTTTCTCTAAGAGTTTTACAGTGTCCGGTCTTACATGTAGGTCTCTAATCCATTTTGAGTTTATTTCTGTGTATGGTGTTAGGGAGTGTTCTAATTTCATTCTTTTACATGTAGCTCTCCAGTTTACCCAGCACCACTTATTGAAGAGACTGTCTTTTCTCCAGTGTATATCCTTGCCTCCTTTGTCACAGATGAGTTGACCATAGGTGTGTGGGTTTATCTCTGGGCTTTCTATCTTGTTCCGTTGATCTATGTTACTGTTTTTGTGCCAGTACCATATTGTCTTGATTACTGTAGCTTTGTAGTATAGTCTGAAGTCAGGGAGTCTGATTGCTCCAGCTCCGTTTTTTTCCCTCAAGACTGCTTTGGCTATTTGGGGTCTTTTGTGTCTCCTTACAAATTTTAAGATATTTGTTCTAGTTCTATAAAAAATACCATTGGTAATTTGATAGGGATTGCATTGAATTTGTAGATTGCTTTGGGTAGTATAGTCATTTTCACAATATTGATTCTTCCAATCCAAGAACATGGTATATATATCTCTCCACCTGTTGGAATCATCCTTAATTTCTTTCATCAGTGTCTTATAGTTTTCTGCATACAAGTCTTTTGTCTCCCTAGGTAGTTTTATTCCTAGGAATTTCATTCTTTTTGTTGCAGTGGTAAATAGGAGTGTTTCCTTAATTTCTCTTTCAGATTTTTCATCATTAGTGTATAGGAATGCAAGAGATTTCTGTGCATTAATTTTGTATCCTGTAACTTTACCAAATTCATTGATTAGCTCTAGTAGTTTTCTGGTGGCATTTTTAGGATTCTCTATGTATAGTATCATGTCACCTGCAAACAGTGACAGTTTTACTTCTTCTTTTCCAATTTATATTCCTTTTATTTCTTTTTTTAACTGATTGCCGTGGCTAGGACTTCCAAAACTATGTTAAATAATAGTGGTAAGAGTGGACATCCTTGTCTCTTTTCTTATCTTAGAGGAAATGCTTTCAGTTTTTCACCATTGAGAATGATGTTTGCTGTGGGTTTGTCATATATGGCCTTTATTATGTTGAGGTAGGTTCCCTCTGTGCCCACTTTCTGGAGAGTTTTTATCATAAATGGGTGTTGAATTTTGACGAAAGCTTTTTCTGCATCTATTGAGATGATCATATGGTTTTTATTCTTCAATTTGTTAATATGGTGCATCACATTGATTGATTTGTGTATTTTGAAGAATCTGTGCATCCGTGGGATAAATCCCACTTGACCATGGTGTATGATCCATGTAATGTGTTGTTGGATTCTCTTTGCTAGTATTCTGTTGAGGATTTCTGCATCTATATTCATCAGTGATGTTGGTCTGTAATTTTCTTTTTTTGTAGTATCTTTCTTTGGTTTTGGTATCAGGGTGATGATGGCCTCATAGAATGAGTTTGGGAGTATTCCTTCCTCTACAGTTTTTTGGAAGAGTTTGAGAAGGATGGGTGTTAGTTCTTCTCTAAATGTTTGATAGAATTCACCTGTGAAGCCATCGGGTCCTGGACTTTGGTTTGTTGGAAGATTTTTAATCACAGTTTCAATTTCATTACTTGTGATTTGTCTGTTCATATTTTGTATTTCTTCCTGGTTCAGTCTTGGGAGGTTATACCTTTCTAAGAATTTGTCCATTTCTTCCAGATTGTCCATTTTATTGGCATAGAGTTGCTTGTAGTAGTCTCTTAGTATGCTTTGTATTTCTGCAGTGTGTGTTGTAACTTCTCCTTTTTCATTTCTAATTTTATTGATTTGAGTCCTCTCCCTCTTTTTCTTGATGAATCTGGCTAATGGTTTATCAATTTTGTTTATCTTCTCAAAGAACCAGCTTTTCGTTTTATTGATCTTTGCTACTGTTTTCTTTGTTTCTGTTTCATTTATTTCTGCTCTGTTCTTCATGATTTCTTTCCTTCTGCTAACTTTGGGTTTTGTTTGTTCTTCTTTCCCTAGTTCCTTAAGGTGTAAAGTTAGATTGTTTATTTGAGAGTTTTCTTGTTTCTTGAGGTAGGCTTGTATAACTATAAACTTCCCTCGTAGAACTGCTTTTGCTGCATCACATATGTTTTGGATCATCGTGTTTTCATTGTCCTTTGTCTCTAGGTATTTTTTGATTTAATCTTTGATTTCTTCAATGATCTCTTGGTTATTTAGTAACATATTGTTTAACATCCATGTGTTTGTGTTTCTTACGTTTTTTCCCCTGTAATTGATCTCTTATAGCATTGTGGTCAGAAAAGATGCTTGATATGATTTCAATTTTCTTAAATTTACTGAGGCTTGATTTGTGACCCAAGATGTGATCTATCCTGGAGAATGTTGTGTGCACACTTGAGAAGAAAGTGTAATCTGCTCTTTTTGGGTGGAATGTTCTATAAATATCAACTAAATCTATCTGGTCTATTGTGTCATTTAAAGCTTGTGTTTCCTTATTAATTTTCTGTTTGGATGATCTGTCCATTG
Source organism: Lagenorhynchus albirostris (assembly GCF_949774975.1). Taxonomy (NCBI): domain Eukaryota; kingdom Metazoa; phylum Chordata; class Mammalia; order Artiodactyla; family Delphinidae; genus Lagenorhynchus; species Lagenorhynchus albirostris. The sequence continues at coordinate 80,194,055 of NC_083098.1, read as the reverse complement.
ATGTAAGTGAGGTGTTAAAGTCCCCCACTATTATTGTGTTACTGTCGATTTCCTCTTTTATAGCTGTTAGCAGTTGCCTTATGTATTGAGGTGCTCCTATGTTGGGTGCATATATATTTATAATTGTTATGTCTTCTTCTTGGATTGATCCCTTGATCATTATGTAGTGTCCTTCCTTGTCTCTTGTAACATTCTTTATTTTAAAGTCTATTTTATCTGATGTCAATATAGCTACTCCAGCTTTCTTTTGATTTCCATTTGCATGGAATATCTTTTTCCATCCTCTCACCTTCAGTCTGTATGTGTCCCTAGGTCTGAAGTGAGTCTCTTGTAGACAGCATATATATGGGTTTTGTTTTTTGTATCCATTCAGCAAGCCTGTGTCTTTTTGTTGGAGGATTTAATCCATTCACGTTGAAGGTAATTATCAATATGTATGTTCTTATTACCACTTTTAAAATTGTTTTGGGTTTGTTTTTATAGGTTCTTTTCTTCTCTTATGTTTCCCACTTAGAGAAGTTCCTTTAGCATTTGTTGTAGAGCTCGTTTGGTGGTGCTGAATTCTCATAGCTTTTGCTTGTCTGTAAAGCTTTTGATTTCTCCACCAAATCTGAATGAGATCCTTGCCAGGTAGAGTAATCTTGGTTGTAGGTTCTTCCCTTTCATCATTTTAAGTATATCATTCCATCCACTCCCATCTGGCTTGTAGAGTTTCTGCTGAGAAATCAGCTGTTAACCTAATGTGAGTTCCCTTGTATGTTATTTGTCATTTTTCCCTTGCTGCTTTTAATAATTTTTCTTTGTCTTTAATTTTTGCCTCCTTGATTATTATGTGTCTAGTCGTGTGTCTCATTGGGCTTATCCTGTATGGGACTCTGTGCTTCCTGGACTTGGGTGGCTATTTCCTTTCCCATGTTAGGGAAGTTTTCTACTATAATCTCTTCAAACATTTTCTTGAGTCTTTCTCTCTCTCTTCTCCTTCTGGGACCCCTGTAGTGCGAATGTTGTTGCGTTTAATGTTGTCCCAGAAGTCTCTTAGGCTGTTTTCAGTTCTTTTCATTCTTTTTTCTTTATTCTGTTCTGCAGCAGTGAATTCCACCATTCTGTCTTCCAGGTCACTTATCTGTTCTTCTGCTTCACGTATTGGATTGATTCCTTCTAGTGTAGTTTTCATTTCAGTTATTGTATTTTTCATCTCTGTTTGTTTGTTCTTTCATTCTTCTAGGTCTTTGTTAAACATTTCTTGCATCTTCTCAATCTTTGACTCCGTTCTTTTTCCAAGGTCCTGGATCATCTTCAGTATCATTATTCTGAATTCTTTTTCTTGAAGGTTGCCTATCTCCACTTCATTTAATTGTTTTTCTGGGTTTTTTTCTTGTTCCTTCATCTGGTACATAGCCCTCTGCCTTTTCATCTCGTCTATCTTTCTGTGAATGTGGTTTTTGTTCCACAGGTTGCAGGATTGTAGTTCTTCTTGCTTCTGCTCTCTGCCCTCTGGTGGATGAGGCTATTTGAGAGGCTTGTGTAAGTTCCTGATGCGACAGACTGGTGGTGGGTAGAGCTGGGTGTTGCTCTGGTGGCCAGAGCTCAGTAAAACTTTAATCTGCTTGACTCTTGATTGGTGGGGCTGGGTTTCCTCCCTGTTGGTTTTTTGGCCTGAGGCAACCCAACACTGGAGCCTATCTGGGCTCTTTGATGGGGCTAATGACAGACTCTGGGCAGGCTCACAACAAGGAGTACTTCCCAGAACTTCTGCTGCCAATGTCCTTGTCCCCACGGTGAGCCACAGCCACCCCCCGCCTCTGCAGGAGACCCTCTGACACTAGCAGGTAGATCTGGTTCAGTCTCCCTTGGGGTCACTGCTCCTTCCCCTGGGTCCCGATGTGCACACTACTTTGTGTGTGCCCTCCAAGAGTGGAGTCTCTGTTTCCCCCAATTCTATCAGATTCCTGCAATCAAATCACGCCAGCCTTCAAAGTCTGATTCTCTAGAAATTCCTCCTCCCGTTTCCAGTCCCCCAGGTTGGGAAGCCTGATATGGGTCTCAGAACCTTCACTCCAGTGGGTGGACTTCTGTGGTATAAGTGTTCCCCAGTCTGTGAGTCACCCACACAGCAGTTATGGGATTTGATTTTACTGTGATTGTGCCCCTCCTACCATCTCATTGTGGCTTCTCCTTTGTCTTTGTATGTGGGGTATCTTTTTTGGTGAGTTCCAGTGTCTTCCTTTCGATGATTGTCCAGCAGCTAGTTGTGATTCTGGTGTTCTCGCAAGAGGGAGTGAGAGCACGTCCTTCTACTCCGCCATCTTGGTTCCTCTAGATCTTTGCCCTTTTTAAGCATTAGTGAAATTAGAAACTTAACTTTGCATTGACAATATCCATAAGATGAATGGATTTAATGTAATTATAGTGGTAAGTGATAGGGAATAAAGGCAGTGAATATTTACCTATTAATCTAAAGTTAATGGTTAAATATGTGCTCTGTGCTTTCAATATCACTTGCATCAACAGCTTCCTAATATATTTTTGGTATCACCTCACACTGGTCAGAATTTCCATCATCAAAAAATCTACAAACAATAAATGCTAGAGAGGGTGTGGAGAAAAAGGAACCCTTTTGCACTGTTTGTGGGAATGTAAATTGGTACAGCCACTATGGAGAACAGTATTGAGGTTCATTAAAAAACTAAAAATAGAACTACCATACGACCCAGCAATCCCACTACTGGGCATATACTGTGAGAAAAACATAATTCAAAAAGAGTCATGTACCACAATGTTCAATGCAGCTCTGTTTACAATAGCCAGGATATGGAAGCAACCTAAGTGTTCATTGACAGATGAATGGATAAAGAAGATGTGACACATATATACATTGGAATATTAGCCATAAAAAAGAAATGAGATTGAGTTATTTGCAGTGAGGTGGATAGACCTAGAGACTGTTGTACAGAGTGAAGTAAGTCAGAAGATAAAAACAAATAGCACATTCTAACACATATATATGGAATCTAAAAACAAAAATGATTTTGAAGAACCTAGGGGTAGGACAGGAATAAAGACTCAAACATAGAGAAAGGAGTTTAGGGCACAGGGAGGGGGAAGAGTACCTGGGACAAAGTGAGAGAGTGTCATGGACATATATACACTACCAAATGTAAAATAGCTAGTGGGAAGCAGCCACATATCACAGGGAGATCAGCTCAGTGCTTTGTGTCCACCTAGAGGGGTAGGATAGGGAGGGTGGGAGGGGAGACATAGGAGGGAGGAGATATGGGGATATATGTGTATGTATAGCTGATTCTCTTTGTTATACAGCAGAAATTAACACAACATTGTAAAGCAATTATACTCCAATAATGATGCTAAAAAAAGAAAAGAATTGAGACTTGTGGCCTCTTGTTTAAATTTATTTTTAGTCAGGATTAATTAAAAAATGTTAAAGTTTGTAATAATTTATTTTTGCATCCCAGAAATGTAGGGCCAGACCAACATATTACACTATTGAATTAAAGCCAACATTTCTAAGTTTTTGACATAAATATGACTCTTAAGCCACCCTTCTTATCTTGTAGTTTGACATTTAGTTATAAATAATGCTACCTTTAGTGATACTATTTGCATATATTTTTCATATAACTGAATTTTCCTTTGTAGTAATTGAAGCACTGTGCAGAGTAAATGGTAAAGGTGTCCATACTGGAGCCAGACAGCCTGAATTCTATCCATCTTACCTTCAGCAAGTTACGTGATACCTCTTTGCCTCTGTTTTCTGATACATATATGGTGTGTATATATGCTATATGATGATTATAATAGTGACTTTTTAATAGGATTTTTGTGATGATTCAATGCATTCATATATTTAAAAGCACTTAGAACACTGGCTAAGTTACTGGTAAGTCTTAATTATCCACAATTTCAGAAAATTATATTTCCTGTAAACTCAGAACAAAAACTATATAACTGTTTCATGCAAGACCAAAACTCTCCTTTTTTAAAATCAAGGGTCACCAGCATTTTTCCAAGGAGAAGGAAAAATAAATTATGGAAAACTCTTTGTCTTCTTGGCTTGAAGCCTCAAAACACTAGACAAGAATGCATTTATGAGTTAGTGATCGGAAACCATTGATTATCAACTGTTATCAAATATTCGGGATTAGGGAGAATAATAGCACTGACTTGGTAAAGAGAATAACTTTTAAATCTAACTACATCATTCTCCTGACCTTGAGATGCCTGAAATCACTGTAATAAAATGTTTAAATGTAATTTGAACTCAGAACTATGGCTGCAGGCCTCTCACTGTTGTGGCCTCTCCCATTGTGGAGCACAGGCTCCAGATGCGCAGGCTCAGCGGCCATGGCTCACGGGCCCAGCTGCTCCATGGCACATGGGATCTTCCCGAACCGGGGCACGAACCCGTGTCCCCTGAATCGGCAGGCGGACTCTCAACCACTGCGCCACCAGGGAAGCCCACTACTAATCTTTTAAGATCACCTGCGGGCTTCCCTGGTGGTGCAGTGGTTGAGAATCTGCCTGCCAATGCAGGGGACACGGGTTCGAGCCCTGGTCTGGGAAGATCCCACATGCCACGGGGCAACTGGGCCTGTCAGCCACAACTACTGAGCCTGCACGTCTGGAGCCTGTGCTCCGCAACAAGAGAGGCCACGATAGTGAGAGGCCCGTGCACTGCGATGAAGAGTAGCCCCTGCTCGCCGCAACTAGAGAAAGCCCTCACACAGAAGCGAAGACCCAACACAGCCAAAAATAAATAAATAAATAAATAAATAAATTTATTAAAAAAAAAAAAGATCACCTGCATTATGGTGAAGTTGAGGTCTCTCAAGGGGGCATGATCAGTAAATTTGTATTTTTCTAGCTTAGTATTTCTATGTAAGCTGAACACTAAACTGTTTTCTTTTTCACTGTGTAGCAAAATGATAAGACATGTCTAGGATCAGTAATAATGGGCATTATTAATTTACTAATAGAGATTTTACTTCTAAGCACTGGGTAGTTTATATAGTTGTTCCATTAGTAATTATTGAATTGGTTTTTGACAAAGTCTTATGACTTTCAAGAACTTTCAAATGAAATGTGTATGTATTCCCATATGCATTTCATATCTATTTTACATGTATGTAAAGAGATAACCTTAGTTATCTTGTGAGTGAGAAGACTTGGGTTGAGTTCCCTCAAAGCAGAGCCTGAGGAGACGGGATTTGGTGCCTCAGCTTTACTGAGGCTGTGCTCTCTAGGGAAGGTCTATAAAGAAGGAAGTTAAGCAAGATAGGGGAGTGGAAAATAACATGTTGCCTCGTGTAAAGTGGAACTGGCTTGATCCACAGAGATGTTTCTGAAGCATAAAAGGCCCATACAAAGTTGTCTCCCCTTGAGGCAAGATGGCCACCCATTTGTAAATTGTATCACTCAGACATTGGCTATAAGTCACCTTGCGGGGGCAGTGAGGCATAATCCCCATGCTGAGGCTGCTCTGGGGCCATCTCTAGAGAAGTGAGCAGTTTTATTTGATTAGCATGCAACAATCACAGCAGCTAGGGTGTGAGTGCACCAGCTAATAAAGCATCTACTCTAAAAATCAAATTATTCTTGAAGTATTTTCAAAGCAGCTAGCCTACTGAAATATCCAAGCAACACATACTAAAATTGACCTAATTTTTTAAAAAGATATATTAGGAAATGTTTTTAATATGCTCATATTTTCTAGAGCAATTTATTTTAGAATGCTGTTGACGTAGAAGGAAAAGAAATTATGGAAGAGAAGGTATTGATTGTGGAGGTACCCTCCTCAAGAAAATGCCAAACTATGGGGAGAATGAAATGATGACATTAAAACTTGGTAATAGACCTAATGGGGTGAATTAGTATTGTTCCTTTAATGTTTATTTATTTAAAGTTCTTAAAGTGGTTTTAAAGCCAGTCATATTTGAGGAGTTTAAAGATTCCCAGAAACAGAATAAATCTGTTGTGTAGCAGGGCATATTTTGGGTTTACCAAAGGGGAACTCTGAAGATTTATAAACTAAATTATTTGGCAATCATTGCAGCTGAATCACAACTCTTTTCGCAAAATACTTCTTTTTCACACTGCCAGTTTCAATCATCTATCTTGAGAATCTAAATGTACTACGGCGATCATTTAAGAGAGAATGAAAAGTTTTGTTGAAGTGGGAAGATTTTTTTTCAGTTAGTGCTTGTGCTGTATATCTTCTGGATCTAGGTTTTAAGTGTAGAAATACAAATGATGATTGGGCTGCTACTACTTTTGAATACATTACAGAACAAACACTATCCTTGGGAATTGATGTTATTGGAGAGTCAGTTTTAGATAATAAGTCATATTAATAAATACCATTTATACTTTAGAGTCTTCAAAATGCACACACATGAAATATATATATGCATATATATATATATGCATGTATATATATTCCAATTTGATATTTATAGCAGTCCGGGGAGATGGACATATTACTTTCATAAACCTCTTAGAAATGAGGAATATCTTTGAGACTCAGTCATTGGTAATCAACGGTTTACACAGAAGTAAAGTGACATGATTGCTGATTTCTCAATGCAGACTATGTTGGTCAAACCACACATTAGGTTTATATCCTCTGTTCTTTCCTCTTATATCCATCTATCTCTGCACTACTTCTATCTCCACACTGTTTTCAAATTATCTTCTTAAAATACAGTCTTACTTAAAGCCTTTGATGCTTCCCCATTACCCATGGAATGAAATCTAAACTCTTAGTAGAATAGTCATCACCCTGAGGATTGGGCTTTAATTTGCCTACTCATCTTTACACAATTTATAAGACATCCTGTACTAGTATAAAGTCAAAATCATCTTCGATATTTTTATCAGATTAAAATATGCCTGTTTCTATTAAGCTATGTTACCTCCTCTGACATACTCACTACTATTCAAGCTCTTTATTTCCTAGGATATCATTCATTTCTTATCCATGGCTTGTAGGACCTGATATTTACATAGGGCTCAACACAAACCAGTATAAGTTATTTTGATAGAGAGAAAGCAGTTCTGCACTTAAAGAGAAGTCAGGAGACTTTCATGTTGAGTTACAAGCAAGTTCAGTTGGTGGAATACAGTAATGGGGGAGACAAAGCAAAATGGAGCCACCCAGAAAGAATTATCTTAGTAAATCCTTATATAGCACTTACTGTATGGCTGGCACTATCTACGTACTTTGCGTGAGTTAACATCATTTAATCCTCAACTCTATTTCCCTATTGTTAAGTTGAGGAACCTGAAGCAGAAAGAAAGTAAATGACTTACCTCAGGTCTATGGAGTAGGTAAGCTGGAATATGAATCCAGGAAGTCTGGTTATATTGGTACAGTCAATATCCAAGATATGATGAGAGAAGCTTCTGTTCCAATTTCTAGTTCCAGTTCCTGCCAGACCCAGATGTACTTTGTTTCTTATCTTTGGGTTTTTGTGAGGGTCTGTGGTATATGATACAGCCTTTTTTAGTTGAGCTGATTTAAATATATTTCTATTTATTTCATCCAAAATAGCCTTAGTGAGACTTGCCAATTTCCATTTTAATAAAGTTCTAATGTAATCTCTGATTGAAATGCCTTTTCCACCATTTTTGTCTGTTAAAATGTACTAATGCTTCATGATCTAGCTCTAGTCCTGCTTATTTGTGGCTTTTCTGAATTCCCACCTCCAATTAAGATTGTTTTTCTTCCTCTTTTTCTTAGTGCACGTCTTATTCTGTTTAAGGACTTGAGACATTCTAATTTTGATATTTTAAGTTCTCTACCTATTTTCCATAATATTAGTTTGAACCATATGAAACTGTCAACCCTAAAGTAGTTTTAATTTACTAAAATGGCAATTTCATGTGATTCAATTTAATATGTTGGAAAGAAACTGATTGACCAGTAGGTATCTTAATGATATTTGTATCCTGGATATCTGATAGATGGTAAGATCTCAGTAAATTTTGATGGCATTAAACACTTCTTGGATATAATAAAATTTTAGTAATTTGACAGAATTTTCCCCAAATAGTTTCTGTGGATAATAAAATGTTTAAAAGTATAAATACATCATTTCCCCCTGTTTTCTACTTCTGATATTATATGTGTCCATTTCCAAGAAAATCCTAAGAGTAGTTAGTGTTCTTGTGTGTGGATAATCACAAATGGAGACTAATTTCACTGCAAAAAATAAAACAAATTTGCATTTACTAAAAGTAGATTCATAAGGATTTTTGAGTTGTTATTTTCTAGTGATATCCAGGTACATGGGTCAGAATATTACAAATAAACAACCTCCCAATCCTCAAAGTTTATGGAATAGTAAGGGACCACATGTAGATGCAGTTATTTGGAAGGTCAAAGAATGGATCTATATCAGGCAGTTATGGGAAATTTCACAAAGAAGTGGCTGAGTAGGAATTAATCAGAACAGGAAAGAATGGGCTGTTGCAGAATATGATAGGCAGTGTGAATACAGAGTTTATGAAAACTTGGGAGAACTGGGTATAGAACCATGTTGGTAGAGTATATAGGATATGAGATGAGTTGGGGGAAGTGACAAAAGGAGTCATTTGAACATTTTAAGTAGGGTATTAACATTGCCAGATTTGAACTTTCTAAAGGTTAAAAAGAATCAGGAATTACAAGAGAATGTAGAAACTGCTGATTTAAATGAAGTGACCACTCTGGCTACAAAGGACTGCAAAGGATGATGGAAAGAGAGCTATGGAGACCAGGTAGGAGATGACTGATGTGATCTGAGCAAGGATGACAAGGACCTGGAATAAGGATGTTGATGTTGAAATCAATAGGAAAGTGGATTCAAATAATATAGGAAAATAGAATTGGTAGGAACTGGAGATCAATCAGGGGCTGGGAGTAATCCCATTTGTGTCTCCTGTCAATTTTATCTAAGTGGTTTATTTATTTAGAGTAGGGCCAGATTACTTTGAGCTCAACTTAATTGTGAATGAAGCTTCCAACAAAGTCCTCTGTGAACTGAATATTCAAAATATAGACATAGTCCAGAACAAATTGTTGCTTCTCCGGAGGTACTCTTTTGAATGAAGTTTCATATAAATTAAACATTCCATGATGGTGAGCGCAACACACTTCAAATTAAAACATGCAATAATGTTAATTAAACAGAAAGTTGTAAATTGATGTTGGCATACATCTTCACCTTCATTCATTTTTATGAAACTGCATTATTAATGTCCCTTCTAAAAATAAAGATTAAATAGCATTTTTGTCATTAAAACATGTGTACCTAGACTCCTGTTGTCAGATAACAAGCTAAGAATGATGAGAGAGTTTGTTTTGTCAGATTCATGTATTTTTTTTTTTTTTGGTATCAGCATTATGTGATAATAAGAGAAAGGTGTTTCATAATATATTCATATTTTTTGGCCTTTTATTTATTTGAAGCTGAACAGATTTAAAGAGTTTAAAAAATTTATAGGTGTTGGAGAATACTTTTCTTTTAAAAATCAAAATGTTTATTGCAGTGTTGTATGAAATGTCATAAAATGTGTATTATAAATCATTGGGGAAAAGGGGGTACTTCTTTAAAGAATAAAGTCATAAAGTCATAAATCTCATGCAAATGTAAGCATACATTTGACAGTTCATTAGTAAGTTCAAAGGAAAATTTAAAGAACACACATGAAGGCAATCAAGAATGTTGACTGTGTTTGCCAATAGATGCAAAATAGGTCCATATATATAGGGAAATAATTGCAATCCACTGGGAAAATTCATTTGTATTACTCTCAGCTTTCTATATCTTCAGAGTTTTAAAATAGCTCAAAGATGATAAAAGGCACATTTCAAAGTCTTTTACAATTTTACTTGACATAGGAAAAATCACAATAGAAATGAAAATCTGAGAAACATACATAGAGACTGCTTCCCCATGGCACTTCCCAGAGCTCTCAACAAATCACCTTTTTCCTTGCTTAGAGGTCTGTAGTACATCTTAAAGCCAAGTCCAGTTTTGAGTAGGAGAATAAACATTTATCACATTGTTCATTTTGTCAAAAACTATATATTGAGAATTTAGTCTGCCAATTGCTGAGTGACTGCTTATTGGTACTGTAACAGTGTAGAAATAATATTGTGTCTGCCTTCATGGAACTTACATTCTAGAAGGGAATATAGACAAGTAGGGAGGCAATCATATTGCCATGATAGGAGCAAGGTGATAGATCAGGGAGGTCTCTCAGAGGAAATAAACTTAGGCAAGCACCTGAAACATGAGTGAGCATTATGCTGGTTACTAAGATACAGAGGCAAGAAGCATTCCAGAAAGAGGAGATGTGTGATGGATGGACTGGGGTATAATGAGCACCAAGATTTAGGAGGGCTTACAGAGCTTCAACATCTCACAACTCATTTATTTATTTAATAAATTTATTTTGTTTTATTTTATTTTTGGCTGCGTTGGGTCTTTGTTGCTGCATGCAGGCTTTTCTCTGGTTGTGACGATGGGAGGCTACTCTTTGTTGCGGTGCAGAGGCTTCTCATTGCGGTGGCTTCTCTTGTTGCAGAGCATGGGCTTTAGGCATGCAGGCTTCAGTAGTTGTGGTACATGGGCTCAGATGTTGTGGCACGCGGGCTCAGTAGTTGTGGCTCAAGGGCTTTAGAGCGCAGGCTCATTAGCTGTGGTGCACGGGCTTAGTTACTCCGTGGCATGTGGGATCTCCTCAGACCAGGGCTTGAACCCGTGTCCCGTGCACTGGCCTGTGGTTTCTTAATCACTGCACCACCAGGGAAACCCTCACAGCTTATTTAATGCCTCCAAATCATGTTGCCAGTTTGGCACATATGTGTTACAAAGGCTAGAAGGAAAATTTCAAACGTCACGTGACATTTTTCTTTGACTTTGTTAAACTTCTAAATTACCATGATCTCTATAATTTATCTTGAAATGAAGAAACAATGTAGGGAAAATAATCCAAACATTTAGAATTTAGGACTAGTTAAATTCATTTTAGTTTTTCCATAGTAGCCTATCCTTATCATCAAATAATCTGTCCTCTTCAGTTCTTCCACAAATCCCTTAATCCCTCTACCCCATGACCAATGACTCATTTTGTAAGTAGAGAGAGCTTCCTTTTTTTCTTTTTTTTTCCTGTGCAGAGACTATTTTTGCATCCCTCTGTGTTTTTACAAAAGTAGCCATGTAGGAGAGTTCATTTCTTAACATAGTTTACAGTGCAATAAGAAAATAACCAGTTCAGGTTAATGTTGTTGCAAAAGAAGTAAGTGTAGAAGCTACAATTTTGACCATAGAAATAATATGAAATAATGAAACTCCACTTTTCACAGTAGAAAGTTAGATACGTCCAAGTTGACATACTGTATTTAGATGAAATCTCTAAGGCCATTTTTTTTGTTTATTGCTTTGGGGTTTTCAAACTATTTTGATACGCTTGGCTCTACATTTATTCACATGATAGATTAGGAATCAGAGATTATGAAAGTCAAGTAGGTAGTAAATAAGTGGATCAGCATATAGGTTAAACTATGTGGGAAAGTGCGGGAAAAAAAAGCCCACTCTACTACAACAGAGTGCAATAATTAATGGCTGAAATTATGCCCTTAATCCAAGGGAAGGGTAATTATTTTCAGTATCTTCTATTTAAAGAAAATATATATGCATTTTTTTTTTAATTAAACATTGTCAATTTAAAAACGTACACAGAGAATTAACGTTTAGCTGCCTTGGTGATTACATTGGTGATGCCTCCTAATTCCAGTCATATGTGATATAATGACCCTTGCTATTAATAGTATAAAAAGGCAGAGAGCAAAGCTGTAGAGTGCTTGGGTTAAAGGGTGTAGGATCCTTAGGAGAAACTAAGAACACAGGACAATATTCAAGTTAAGAGAGCAAATAAGGAAACAAATAGGGAGAAACATATTTAGCAACAGTAATTAGGGGGTTTCACCCATCCCTCATGCGGATTTGGAAAGGGTTTGTTGCTGGGGTTTGAAGAAGATCCAAATAAGCAGCCAGCAATGATTGCAGGGACTTAGCTCTTCTGGCAGGTGGCCACTAGAACAGATTGCTTCATAAGTGCTCAGGAGATTGCTTTGTGCCAAAAAGGTGGTGATGTCTTGAAGAAGATAAAAGTGTGTTGGAGTTCCATGGTGGTCTGGTCGCCATGGGGAGTCTGTAGGACAAGGCACAGGTTTTGACTAAAGGTGGGTGATGGCGCTGTAGGCAGTGAGTGACACCGGCCTACACTTCAGATGTTTGATAAATGTTATGTCATATTTTCAGTTTATTTCATTTAAAATCTGTGTGAAAAATACTAATCTGACATTTTTAGATATTCCCAGGAGAGCTAAGTAAAGGGAATGTGGCCCCATGTCTCTCTGGCTGCTTTCACCCTGCTTTATTTTTCTTCATAGCCTTCATATTCTGATAAGGTGAGGTAGGAAGAATAATGGCCCCCAAAAATACCTGTGTCCTGATCCTCAGAACCTGTGAACATGTTCTCATACATGGCAGAAGGGACTTTGCAGATGTGATTAAGTTAGGGAGCTTGAGGTGGGGAGATTATTTGGGATCATATGCGTAAAGCCAGTCTAATCCCATGGGTCCTTAAAAGCAGAGAGAACGTTTCCTAGCTGAAGTCAGAGGGAGATAGGACTGTGTAAAGATAATCAGAGGGGTACAACGTGGTTGCCCATGAAGATGGAGGAAGGGACCCACGTGAGAAGTTTCTAGAAACAAGAAAAACAGTGAAACTGATTCCAAGAGCTTCCAGAAAGGAATGCAGCTCTGCCAACACCTTGATCTTAGACCAGTGAGACCTGTGTTGAAATTTTAACATAAAGAACTGTAGGATAATAAACTCATGTTGTTTTAAGTTTGTGATAATTTGTTACAGCAGCAGTTGAAAACTAATACATATGGTATATATTTTTCTCATTGTCCTTCCACTCTCTATATATACACACTGGAATGTAAACCTCAAAAGGGCATGAAATACCTATTTACTTAGCACTCTCTCCCTAGGATATTTTGAAATGTAGCAGATGTGCAATAAATACTTATTGAATGAACTGATGATTGAATGTGAGAAAACTATTTAAATAGGATTTATGAAATTTTGCTCCAATAAATGTGTTAAAATAACAACGTTGAAAGATACATTCTTATAATTTTGAAGCACTGTTGTCTATATTTTATTTGAGCTTCAAAAACACTTCTATCATGTTTTACAAATGTGGAAATAGATTTTCACAAGTAATGAAAATATGGGAATTTTTCTTAATATTTATTTATCAAGACTAACAGCAAACTAACATTTTAAAACCCATTTAAATGTCTCGGAACCATATAAGTACCATATAATTCGATAAAGCTAAGAAACTGAGAAATTTTATGTAAGGAAGACAGCTGACATCCCAGAGGTGCTTCACAAATTGGTAGTACTTTGGGGTCCTTTCTGTAGTCCAAGGCTTTGGCTTTGACCTTGCCATTTCAAATCTAGACAAGGGATACAGTTGTTGCATTTGGAAGCAGTCAGATTCTCAAGGGACAACCCTCATTCATTCATTAAATAATATTGGTGAGTGCTTGCTATGTACTAGGCATGGGTCTAGGTGCTAAGGACATAGCAAAGTACAAAGTAGACAAAAATTCCAGCCCTCATGAAAACCCATTCTAGTAGGGGAGGTAGACAGTAAAATAATGCAAATATAAAGTATAGATCTCCCCCACTTTTTGAAAGTTTGCTTTACACCACTTCACTTTTGCAAAAACCCTGCATTAGTACCTGTTTTCACTAATGGAAAGAAATCCAAAGAGAATTTTCACTTTTCCAAAAAGTGAAAAGCAAATATAACATTCAGCCTTTGTTTTGCATTGAGCCCTTATAGAGGCAGCACACACCTTATGCAGAGAGAGAGGCACTGCCAAGTGCCTTCCTGGGAACCAGACTCAGCATCAAGCTGCCATAGCTTTGAACTGTGTCTGTGAGCATCTGTGCTTTATCTTGATTGATTTTGTGCATCTGTTAGCAAGATGTGTCCTAAGGTAATTGCTTCTTCACTTTATGCCAATTCAGCTTAGGAAAAGTTTCATAGGAATGTTACATGGCGATTAGATCTGTGGAGGAAAGTATGACAGGGCAAGTTAAACAGGGAGAGAGTGTGTGTAGTGTTTCTTTTATGAAGAGGATGTCTAGGGAAATCTTCAATGAGCAGAGGAAATTAAACAAAGCAAGAGGGTGGGCTATGAAACTCTGGAGGAAAATTATTCCAGGCAGTGGGAACAGTAAATGCAAAGCTTTGAGGCAGGGTCAACCTGGTGTATTTGAGGACTTGCAAGAACATTTCTTATTTATAATACTTTAGTTAATTTTAATGTATAAATTTGAACTTTATTGAAGACCTCTAAACCAGACAGCATAGCATGACCTGAAGAAGTACTTTCCAATTTAGTGTATCAAAATGATTCAGTTTTTTAGTTATATCTGGGACTATTGTTTACTTGCTGAGTTTCCACCTGGCAGGTCAGACTTTTCATTTGTTGGTATTCTGGGATGCTTGGACCAAAAGTAGTATTTAAGTGACCTATCAACAGAAAGACCGTTCCTAATCATCTGTCTTAGGATTCCTTTATCATCAATATTGAAGTGACCTCTAAGAGTATGGCCTGAATAGTCTAGATATACCCATAATCCTTTGAAGTCTGTTACGTGAGATCTGAAGGAAGTGAAATCATCCTTGTTCCAAGTCTTTGTTCTGAGAAAGGATGATGCAAGTCAAATGAGCATCCTGTGAATCAAGAGAACATGCCATTTCTTATTTATATATCTGAATCACTCAATTCTATCACAAAAAACAATAATTTCATTTGGACATAAAATGTGAAATCAAGTAAGTAAAAGAAAAAATTCCAGGGTTGTACACAATAATCAGTTCACATGAGCTCTTCTTTCTCAATAAGGTTCTGGCTTTGAGATCTTGGTTTTGCTGATGTGTATGGAGTGGCCAAATACCAATACCAGGGAGGCTTCCCTGAGGTTAGGGAGAACATATTTTGAATTATTGAGTAATTAAATGAAATGACAACTACATAACTTGTAATGGAGGCTAAAACTATCTAGTGGTTACATGTACCACTTTTGCCTGGAAGAATGGCTCACTAATGGTAAGGCTCCTTGGACATGGCATGGGATCAAGGTCAGTTAGCATATCAAGAGAAATATTTCATCCTGGACATCTGTACTTCTGTGCCCCAAGTGTGAATCCTACTCATTCATTCATTTGATGAATATTTGCTGAGCATCTACTTAATAAAAGGCACTCTTTTCTGGGCTAAAGATATGGCAATGAAGAAAGTAGTTTGAAGTCCCTAACCTTCACAACGCTTATACTCTAGTAGGTTTTGGTTGTTAAATAAATTCTTTCTTTTCAGGTTATCAGTTGAATTCTATAGTGTCTCTCTGACTTGGGCAGTGCTGAATAGATAAATGTTTTTCTGCTTGGTCCCTCTTTTAGAGTTGTTATGAAGGTAATTTATTGTGTTTTGGCTTGGCTAAGTTTTTTATATTCCATTTGTTTATGTTATTGGCTTTAGCTATGTTGATACACATGTGTCCACGCTTATGTGTTCCTACACTTTCTCAATAAATTACCCATTTATTGACTGCTTTTTTAGGGTATATTCTAAAAATGTCAGCTCTCAAATACTACATTGAAAATACTCTTTTAACGCTGAAAACAGAATTTATAGGCATTGTAAAAAATTTAAAATATAGAGTGTATAAGATATAAAATAAAATCTACTTCCCCATTTCCCTATCTTCTCTAACCAGGTTCTCTGATTAATTTCTCTCCTTAGAAATAGGACCTTTCTTTCTATATCTCTCCTCTGAACACGCACCTCTTTTTTCCCCCAAAACAAAAATCCTACATTATATTTTTTTCTTTTTCCCAGTTTAATCATTATTTGACTTTTTTTGGAGTATAGGAATTTCCTCCCTTATTAAATATATGTTCATGTCTATATTCACATGTTAACACCTCTTTCCTCCATTATAAAGATGAAAGAAGGAAGACATAATTCTCAATCCAAAAACTTTATGGTTCTCCAGTAATAATTTTATGGGAAGATGATTTTTAAATATATAAAGCTTCTCTAGATCAGATTATTTTAACTAATTTTCCTTACCTCGAGTTTTATCTTTATTACATGTAATTTGTTAAAGTAGAATTTTAAAATTTCTAGTTACTTGTTATAATTACATGGACTGTATATAGTTATCAAATTGCTTCAGTAGATTTCAGAATTGCAGATAACTGTCCAATATCATGAGCTAAATGAAGCTTATGTAGATTCTCAAATAAATGTCATAGAAATGTAAGCAGTAAGAACTATTTAGCCATGGCACAGATGTTGTGATCATTACAGGAGTGTGTCTTTAATTAAATTTGTTCTCTAGTGCCAGTTCAAAAATTTTGTTTTTCACACAAAAACCCAATTATACAGGCAAAAGATGTCATGCTTCCATGAGTTGAAAGTCAAGAAGAAAAATGTTACAAAATTAATGCAAGCTTTTTATTCAAATGTTGTTACTGTACTATAATAGAGAAACTTTCTGTTATTGCCAATATTGAAATGTACAGATGACCACAATTAATGGGAGAGGGAGTTAAAGATTCTTTATTCTAAACTTAGGTAACTTAAGGGTATAGAGCACTAATGTTTTTTTACTAGATGATTAAAATATCTCAAGAAAGTCAGAGTTTATTCTGCAACAATAAAATATGATTCAAACCAAATGGAAATGAAAATTTAAAACCAAGTTTTGAATATATTGACATTTTGTATTTTTCCATCTATTTAGATCTGCTTATGATATAAGGCATGCTATTTTACCATTTGGATTTGTATTTTAGGTAACAGAAATTCTCCTCACTCACATTTGAATCACTTACACTTTCAATTCAAATAGCCTAAGTCTTTTAGAGAAGATCAAATAAACTGAAAAGCAAGTAACATTTCTATGCTTTGATCCAGAATTAATACTATGAAAGGTAAAGTAGCAGAAAAATTATAACATTTATTTAATGTAATGTGAACAAAAAGGCTGAAGATATTGTCCCTAATGCAGTTATTAATGATGTCCGTCAAACTTATACAACACAGCTCTGTATACAGTTATGTCCCAAAATGTATGAATGAAAATTTAAATTTTTAAATATTAAGCTCAAGTTATTCCTTGGACTGTTTTCTAAAGAATGTGGAAATTCCAATTGCTTTTGCAGCAGTGAAATTTATTTTAAAAATATTACAATTCTATAATGTCAAAGTCTTGAGCCTTTTCATTTGCATGGTTTTCATGTGAGTAGATTTTCCAGGAAAGTAAAAGTAAAAATTAAAGAAAAATGAAGAATATTTCAGTGTTTTAAAAAAATTTCTTGACACAAAAATCATTCAGTTATGTTTGTAAATCCAGTTTCATTAGATTGATACTTTTTTTTATTCTTTTGAGGATTTTAGGATGGAACGATCTAGGTTCACATAACTTCTTGAGCCAATTTACTAATGTTTCTTTGTGCTCCAATTCATATTCTTGTGTGTGTATGTATGTATTTTATATATATATATACATATATATATGTGTATATATGTATGTACTTGACCAATTCCTCTAAAGCTGGCTAGAAAAGTCCATATAGAAATTAAAGTGAGATGAATCTGAGAAAAGTACAGGTTGGTAAATCTAACTCTTGAATCTCAAGTGATTCAAAAAGAACACCTGAAGGTGTCTCTATTTCCAGGAACGATATAATCATCTCACTCCACCACCCCAATTATTATCTGCTGCCCTGCAATGGACATAAAACTTACCTTTCTTTTAAAATATATTCTTTATATTTGAGGATGGAGAAGGGGAAAATTAAAGTGAAAACAACTTACTCTAATCCCCTAATGTTGGTAATCATAGCCTAATTCTATCCCTATCATAAAAGGAAATAAGTGTACGAATAAAAGATTTGGTATTGCTACTGAATCTCTTCAGTACCTTTTTGTGTGTTGAAAGTGAGATTTCTAGATTTGCAGTTGGGTTGTTTCTCGCTGTGACTGTTACGCTCGCCTTCCTGACCAGAGATGCACAGTCCGGAGGCAAGTGATCAAATGATTCAAAACCCTGGGTGTACATGCAACGGGAAGCTGGCATCCTCAGCTGGCTGTAATTCGCTAACCGCTGACTTTCCATTCTCTGCTTAAACCACATCCATTTTCCCCTTGAATTTTGGAAAATTTCTGTGTTACTGGCACTGTTTCTTTTCCCAGCTTTGAAGTCCTTGAGAAGAACAAGGTCCTCAATTGGTTGCAGAATTTTAGGAAGTATTATTAACCTTCAAATACTTAACTGATGTCATGGGAATGTTAATTGCAATCTCAAACTTACTTCCAAGGGATTAAATCCCTACCCAGTTTACACAACAGCCTCTCAGTTAGCTCCCTCCAAACATCACATCAATCTCAATAGGCACAGAATTATCACAGAAGACCAGAGGCACCGGCCTGCAAATGCAGCCTGCCTTCTCTACCCTACAACCTTGCCTGTCATCTGGAGATGCATGTCCTCAGTGGGTCTCATTTAAATCTTTGGGGTTTTTTTGTTGTTTTTTTTTTGTGGTACGCGGGCCTCCCACTGTTGTGGCCTCTCCCTCTGCGGAGCACAGGCTCCGGATGCGCAGGCTCAGCAGCCATGGCTCACCGGGCCCAGCCGCTCCGCGGCACGTGGGATCCTCCCGGACCGGGGCACGAACCCGCATCCCCTGCATCGGCAGGTGGACTCTCAACCACTGCGCCACCAGGGAAGCCCCTGTTTTTTTGTTTTCTTTTTGACTTATACAAAATTATGACATCAGGGTCAGTCTACTAATGCTGGAAAACTTCACAGCTAGTTTGAGTTTTTTCTAGACATGTATGTCTTCCCCGATTTGTCTTTATCCCTTATATCAAATTACAGAAAGGCACCACGTACATGACCAAAAGAAACAGTTTATCCGTGAATGTCCCTATCTGTAAATATTGAAATACAGCATATGAGAGAACAAGGGCAAATATTTATAAATTAGAATAAAGAAAGAGGTTCAGGCTGTGGCTGTGTTTTAGGCATTAGAAGTCTGCTTAGTTCTGTTGCTTTGGTTGGTACTTACTATATTGCACTTCAAGCTTGTTCGGTTGTCCCTTGTTTTAAATGTACTTCAGTCTTTTATTGTTGCTACTACCACTTTTAGAGCTCACCAGGCATCCTTGTATGTAATGGAAGAAGATACTTTGGCAAAAACTTCTACAAAATTCACTCAAATCCATGTTCTTCTTGTTGCTTCTCTTTGGAGACATAGGTAGATAATATTTCCCAATCTCATTTACTGTCAGGTGTGGCCATGTGACTGGCTTCTAGCTAAAAGTCTGAGTAGTAGCGATGTGTGCATTCCAGATCAAGCCTTTGTGAAGGTAATGTGCCTTCTCTTCACTCTCTTTCCCCTTCACTGGTTAAATGCAAATGATGAGAGGCCCCTAGGGGATTTCAGAATAAACCAGAAGGAGCCTGGATCCCTGAATCACTTATTGAAAAGAATCCAATGTTTTCCAGGAACACCTCTTTGGATTGTTAATGTGAGCAAAAATTAAACTTCCATCATGACTGAGTCACTGTATATTTTGGAGACTATTCATCACAGCAGTTAGCTTCCTCTAATAGAGATCAACCTGGACAATTTTATTAATTGGGTATTCTCATTAATACTGAAATAAAAGAGTAAAACCACTAAAGTTATGAATGTAATATGTATATTGTTGCAACCATAAAAAAAGCCGTAGATAGACGATTTCTGAATTGATTTAAATGCTACAGAAATAAACTCCTAGTGCCAAGTAGAGTTACTAAGCAAGTATTTTTTTTAATTTGGTGAAAGTCTCAGCTCTCTCCAGGCCCTACTTTCTAATCTAATCCTGAATATTGCACTTTAAGACTATAACCATCCCTGGAGCTCTATTCTTGACTTGGCCCATCTGTCCCTGAAAGTCTGTTTTTGATTTCTGGGGCTACTGTGAGTGACGAAGGCACTTTTCTACTGACTGCGTATAGGACTTTGTAGGTTTCAGCCCATCTTGTATGATGCTTCCTTTTCTGCCCTTTAATATGTCTTTGCCTTTGGTCTCATAAATATCCTGTGCACAGTTAACTTTCCTCTTCTTTGAGTATTTTATTTTTGCTAGTTGTATTCAATAACCAGTTCTAAGGACGATTCCCATTTTGGCTGAGCTAGCATTTTTACTCAGAGCTCTCATTGAGTGATCTAGAACATGGCTTCTGTAGGCATCATGTGGACTCTATGAAGTTTGTTCACTTTATTTTCCTAGACCCTTCCAGACTGTGTCAGATAGCTTCTTACTGCTTTAAAGCTAGGATTCCCATTTCCTATCTGAGTGGTGGTGCCGTTCTTAGATCTTCTGCAAAGTGGACACAGTCAACATAACTGAGCTCAGTTAATGAGAGATTTTTCAGTTACTTGTTCATCCACTTCTCTGATTTCTATTCAATATTGAATCATATTGCAAGTGTCAGAGAGGAACAGCCAGAAGTAGATGCCTAGACTGAAATTTAGGCAACTTGGGTTCGATTCAGACCCACTAACTACCAATTAATAATATTCTAAAATATTCCTGATATTTTATCTCTGCTAAAAATTAGGAATAAAAATACTTCTTACTGCAAGTTAAGAACGAACTTGGGTTGCTTCAAGGACTAAATAAAATCATGAACATGGAAGCACTTAACAAATATTATACAAATAGATTATATAAGTGTAGGTATAATGTTTCTAAAGTTCCTCAAATATATCATTAGAGTATATACTGTTTTGAACACATGATGATATGTAAGAAATTCAGAAAATATAAAGTTCAGTCTCTCATCTTTTATGTTGTGGAGTCTTTTTCTCTTTGTATAATCAAATAATTGCTCTGGCTTTTCTTTTTCACATATATTCTAAATAAAGACATAAAATAGAGGACATTGAGTGGATGAGGAACAGTGTGATGAATCCTGGGGGCCCAGTGAATTTCAGCAGTAGAAAAGCAATCCCTGAGGTCTGCTGGCCTCAGACACATCTGTTTGCCTGTTTCATAGCCTCTTGGTATACAGAATATTGTTTTGGAGGGATAATTTTGTGGTTGAGCATCAAGGCCTCCTGTCTCGGGATATGAGCTGAGACATTTTAGGAGATGACTACTACAACCAAGAGAATAAGCCGATGCTATTAACTCA
Source organism: Lagenorhynchus albirostris (assembly GCF_949774975.1). Taxonomy (NCBI): domain Eukaryota; kingdom Metazoa; phylum Chordata; class Mammalia; order Artiodactyla; family Delphinidae; genus Lagenorhynchus; species Lagenorhynchus albirostris. The sequence goes on along the minus strand of NC_083098.1, from coordinate 80,172,701 downwards.
GTCCAGCAGGAGCCATGAATAAATTACATACCATGAAAGCTTTTTGTGAACTGAATTTTCCAAAGACCCTTCTTCACTTTATGCTCCATTTCTTTTAGCTGTCTCTTTTACTTTTCCCCTGCCTTAGAAATACTGAGGGTTTTTGCCTATGATGCATTTGATTAAAAAATATATATAACACATGGGATCTTTAGATGAGGCAAAAATGAGATATTCTATTTTCCACAGATAGCAATTGAATTATTACACTATTCTGTGTTGTAATATATCACATAGGTTTAATATTGTACACCAATTATCTAACCTGGGCCCATAGCATAGTTTCTAACACATAGAAAGCATTTACTGTGTAATTTTGAATAAATGAATGATGTAATATACAGTATTAGTTCAGAATTATTGCTTGCATTTTTTCTACACCCAAAAATGATAAAGGAAATTTTCATATCTTTAAAATTTTTTTTCAGGCCAAAGACCTATGCTTCAGATAATCTAGATACTTTTATAAAGATATTCATTGAAAAATATGTCCATTCCCTGGAGGACAGAATATAAGATTTTCTTATAGCAGCTTTAGTGCACCTCCAATAATTAATTAAAAATTGACCTGCTTATTTGAGGCAGATAAATATTTGCCTAAAACCTTAATCTTAAATGAAGGAGATTCATTAAGAAAATTAAAGGGTAGTTATTTTGGTGGTCTAACAGCCTTCTGTCTGCAGAATAGACTTTTGTTGTTGTTGTTGTTGTTTTGCGGTACGCGGGCCACTCACCGTTGCGGCCTCTCCCGTTGCGGAGCACAGGCTCTGGACGCGCAGGCTCAGCGGCCATGGCTCACGGGCCCAGCCGCTCCGCGGCATGTGGGATCTTCCCGGACCAGGGCACGAACCCGCGTCCCCTACATCGGCAGGCGGACTCTCAACCACTGCGCCACCAGGGAAGCCTTGCAGAATAGACTTTTAAAGAAAGTATTTGTCATTCAGAAGATGGTTCTTCTATGTGAATTTTTGGAAACAATTTCTAAGATTGTTTCATTTTCTGAATTTCATCATAGAGATGGTACCTTGGATTTCCTTTGTGGAAGATTTCTTTAATACCATATCTTAACTCTAGACTATTAGAATGAAATATTTGAGTGACTTGACAACAGAAATTTATTTCTCACAGTTCTGGAGGCTGGGAAGTCCCAGATCAAGGTGCCAGCTGATTCAGTTCCTGATGAGGGCCCTTTACCTGGTTTGCAGACAGCTACCCTCTTGCTGTATCTTTGCATGGAGTGGGGGAAGAAGAGGGAGAGAGGAAAATAAGGTGGCTCTTTTTATAATCCCATCCTGGGGCTCCACCCTCATGACCTCATTTAAGCCCAATTATTAAGGCTTAATAATTAAGCCTAATAATTATTAAGGCTTAAATAATTAAGCCTAATTATCTCCCATAGACCCTACCTCCTTATATTATACCATCACATTGGGTATTAGGGCTTTAACATATGATTTGGGAGGACAAAAACATTCAGTCCATAGCATATCACCAGGGAACCTGTGCTATCACTTTACTGAAGGAGAAATGGCTACATCATGGTTAATAGTAAGTGCTCAAATACAACAAATCAAGTTTCAGAAGAGCTTCTAAGAGTTGTTCCTTGAGAAACTTGATCAAGATTATCTGGTGTTTTACAATAAAGAATCAGGTGCAGGGGAAACATGTCTCATATTTCACATTGTAAAGTCAGCACACAGTGATATTAGTGTAATTATCAGTGATGGTCCTTGAATTAAGTAAATAAAGTGGAAAAATTAATAACATTGATTCTTTTACCATACTTACTTTTATTACCTTCCATTTATGCCTAATGGTGCTAGTTTTCCATTTAAGGTATTAATTTAACAGTTCCTCTTGAAAGCTAAACTTATTTTAAGTCATTTGATTTAAAACATATTAAATATGTTCTTAGCTATGACAAAACTCTAAAGTTGGTATATTAGAAAATAAAGTAGAGGAACACTGGGTTGTCATAATTTTAAAGTGTTCCTTCTATAAACACCCCTAGCAATTTATTTTGTGACCTTTTGCAACACTCAGCAATTCTTATGACAAGAGCTCTTATTCAAATTTCATTTGTTGTACTTTGAGCTAATTTCATTTTTGTTTTCCATCATGGTTACCACTACTCCCTATTACATATACTCAACCATGGTATCTACTATTGGAATTATGGAAAATTATATAAAACCAACTCTACAACCTGGTTGGGTTGGTAAGACACATCTGCAAGGGAGGGTAATTACCGTGAATTGCCCTTTACCCAGTTGCAGAATACTAGGAAGATGATAAGTCTTAGTGTCCACATGCAATGTGTACATTTGATTGTCTTTGGCGGTTACTTAAAATTTATGAAGGGATAATCACCAAATGCATAAAATCTTCTAAATATGTTTCTTTTGGCCTGAAATTCTAACCTTTAAAATAATTTATAAAAAGCATGTCATTTTATGTAAGTTAAAGTCTTACAAGAAATAGTAATTAGTTATAACAGTGGTTCATATTGGTCTTTCTAAGAGGGAAATATGGTGGTCCAGATACAGAAAGTAAGAGAAAAGAGAGTGTTGAAACAGGAAGTGGCAAGCTTGAAGGAGAAAAGCACACTTGGCCTTTTTTTTAAATTTTGTATGTTGGTGGCATCCTTTTCTTCCAAATTGTCTCTTTCCCTGGAGGTATTTTCAAGTTTCTTAAAAGATGGTTTGAAGAAACTTATCTTAATTTAACTTAAAAAAAGAATGTCACATATATCTTTGGGAAAGAGAGAAGGCTTTACCAGATCAAATACAGGATGTCAATTTGCTTCAATATACAAGTTGATAATGAAAGGTTTTTGACATTGTATACTAGAAGAAAATAATCTTTAGCCATAGATTTCCATAATAATACATTTGTTTTTATTGATGAGCTAGATCTCAATTCTTGATGGTATCCTACTGGCTTAAAAAAAAGAGATTTTATATCCTGGGGTAAATATTGTTGAATATTTTTTCTTATGCCTCATTTTCAAACAGCTATATCTGTAAAATACATAGGTGTTAAGAAAAATACCTAGCCTAATGATGGTCTACTGCTATATAACCGCTACCCACAATGACAAATAGTTCTGCCTCATTGCGACCAAAAGCCACATTTAACTTAATACAAGAAGAAGAGGATTATTCCCCAGTTCCTCCTCATACCCAGACACTCCACTGCTTGACCAGGTTGTGTTATTGTCTTTAAAGGAGAAGTTCATGCCAGTTTGTTAGTTCAAGTTCACAATAATTAACTGGGCAACATTGGAGTGGATGCTGTGCCCAAGTGGGAGATCACATCATCTGATTGCTCACTTCTACTTCATGTGAGCTAAAGTGGCCAAGTGGGTCAAGAAAACCAGTAAGGATCTTTCTCTTTTGCTTCCTTCCCTTTGCTTGTGAATAAGCGATTAGGTGGGACTGGGGACTGTAGTGTAATGTTGAGTATGTAGTGATGAAGGTGTCATGATGGTAATGATGATAATGATCCTTATTATAACTAATATTTGAGTGCTTACTATTTATCATCCATTATTTGAAGCATTTAACATTAATACGTTCATTACAACTCTAGTATGAAGTGGATATGATTATTATTCCCATTTCACAGATGAGAAAAATGAGGCACAGAGAAGTTAAGTGACTTGTTCCAAAAGTTGGCATTGCTAAGATTGAACCTAGCCATCTTGCTTCTTTATTTTTTACTTCATTCCTCTGTTCATCTATTAGGAATGAGCCAAGATCTCAAGATTTGAATTTGGGAGAGGAGGAGATGTGAAAATGGTGGAGAGAGTAGATCCCAAGACTAAAACATGTGTTTGGACTCAGCTTTTAACAGAGTGCTAAAATAAGGGTATCGGGTGGTATTAGATTCTCATCTTGCTGCTGTTCCTTGTGTATAATTCTTTGAGAAAGCTTGTGGGTAGAATTTAGGAGTGCAATAATTTAATTGATAAGAGCAATAATTGGTCATTTCTTCCTTTAATGTCAACTAACTTCACCCAATACCCATCATTATTTCTAACTTAAATAATATTAATTGCAGCTTTATAGCATGCAACTAGCTTAAATTGACCTTTTTATTGCTTCCATTTATTAAAAGCAACACAAGCAAAATTTACCTTCTTTTCCACAATCTTCAAATATTTGAAACGTCATTGTGGTGGAGTGACCAAAGCAGAGTGACTGCTTGGTCCATACTTTTCCAGTTCTTTGACACTACAAAACAGTAAAGGGGACAGAAAAGTCATTGTGTTAAGGTCCATGTCGCTTTCAGCCTAAGCCTAAGATGTGCTCGTTTCAGGGCAGATAATGAGGATGCTGTAAGGAAACTGTTTTCATAGAGGAACTTTTCAGAAGATAATTCTACCTTAAAAGAATTAGACACGCTTGGTCATATCCCACATTTTTAGAGTTCAGAATTGAGTCTGCTCACGTGATGATGTTTATTTATCAGATGTGTTCCTTGACCAGCCACTAGGATCTTATTTATATAATCTGGGGAGCAGGGAGAAGAGCTGGGAATGTAAGCGAGAAAAGGGAGAAATCAACCAAGAGATGTAGAAACTGATGGAGATGTTTTGCCTCAAGAGTTCTTAACATTTAGAGACTCAAATCAGTATTTCCTAGATATTCTTAAAGGAAACATGCATTTTTTTTTCTTTCCTGTTGAACATACCACCTGGGTTTGGGACGCTAACATTGGATAGAGTTTAACATTGCTTTGTTATTGGCAGTGTTCTAGGGTGTGTAGCTACAGTGCTGCTCAGCAGAAGTAGCACTGAAAGTACTTGGAAAAAAGGAGGCTCTACTTAAGTAGGTATGAAGTGTCTTCATGTAGCTTTGGAGACAGTTGAGGCCTCAGAAACAGTACAAAAAAGGGCCAGCGTAGAAGAAATCATTCTTGGATGCCCTGTGGTTGCTAATTGACATGGTCGTGATGTCCAGGAAATACCCTGCAGGGTGACTGGAGTGATTTTGGAAGGGAATGTTGTGCTCAAAACTGGAAATCCTGCAATAGCAGGTGGGCAGTGAAGGAGCAGAGCCAGAAAATATTTTTTTCTAAATCTGATACTTTTTCAAACGCTGGTCTTTCTTGGCTACATAACAAAGGGTTGCACATGCTTGGAAATCATTTCTAAACTCTCATTGAATTATATGAGCCTCCCTTTGCTAGTTAGTAAATAAGAGAAATATTAATAACAGGTATTGCATATTTAATTAAGGAATCATTTATGAGCACACTATGTATACAGTACTGAGCTAAGTTGGTGCCTCGGGCAATTGAAGGTTCCAGTGCTTTTAAGGGGAAAATGGTAGGCAAACATGAAAGTTTTACACGATGTGCCACAATTTATTGTTTAGGAACATATGTCCTAAATGTTTTTCTAGAGAAGGAAAAAGTAAAAGTGGTTTGGGATGTGTTATAGAAGGTGGCATTAGGGACAGAGTACTTGATAAAGAATTTAAAAGATAAGTACGATTTGGATCAGAAGAGAAAAAAAACAATAGCCCAGGTGAATTTAAGCTTCACACACTTTACAGGCTAAGTTCCACAAAGACAGTTTTTTTTTCTTCAGCACTATATGCTCAGAACCCAGGACAGAGCCTGGCACATAACAAACATATTCAATAAACGTTCACTAAATGAATGAATGCTGAATTGTTAAAACACTTTAAAACTATTGTATTCCTTTTGTGATGACATTTGAGATGATCTAATTAAAGAGAAGTTTTCCTCCTTGGACTTAAACTTGGCAGTGAATGTGGCTAAGGTTGACCAATTTCTGTCTCATATCAATTAAACCTTTCATGGGTTTTTTACTCGAAATTCAGTCATTAATGAGCAGCTGCCCAGGGCAATGATAATGATGATGATAATACATTGCCCTTACACCGTCTCCCTTATCCATGGGAACCTAAGTGCTTTACCAACAATAATTAACATAGCTCTTATGGGAGGTAGGAAAGTATAATTAACACCATTTACAGATGAAAATGGAAATAGAGAGATATTAAGCGACCATCTCAGAGAGATGTAGTAGGTCAGCCATTTATTATTTTCAAAATGTCAGCCTTCACATTTTATTAAGGCTTGAGAACAGTGAATGACCAATATCTGTTAACTGTTCAAACCATAAGTTTGTCTCTCTTTTAGAGATGTTAATAAAATGACAGAAATGAAGGTAAATTTTGAAATTCATCAATCAATGCACTCCTTGAGACCTAATCTGAATTCTTGTTCAAACTGATGGGTGCTAATAGGTTAAGGAAAGTATGCATCTCTTGAAAGTCTTCTACATAAGTTCCCTTGGCTCATGTAAATTTAGGAGTGTAATAATTATTCAATTCTCAAGTCAAAATGATTGTTTTATCACATGTTTTGTTCCCTGTTCCCAAAACTCTTTTGCTTTTTTCTCCTCATTTATAAAAATGGCCCCACCCCAGACACTAAGATCAATATGGATTCTGTCAAGTGATCTGAAGAATAATTGAGTTACAGTGATTCACCATCAAGATAAGCTTATTTTGTGTTTGATTTGATCTTGTTTTCTCCTCATAGTGATGGAAACTCTCCATTGATTTTGTGTGTGTGTGTGTGTGTGTGTGTGTGTTTCAGGAACACTAAGTATTTGTTTCCCTCTTCTTTTGTTAATAGTATACTTGCATCAGGATATTTCTGACACAAGTGACAGAAAACTACCCCCAAATGGATATAAGCAAGAACGTTTATTGGCTCTGTTAATTAATTCAGTGGTAGAACTGGCTTCAAGTTTGGTCTCCCTGAGGTCAAAAAGTGTCACCAAGATCTAGTTTTTTTCTCTCCTCTTGTTCAAGTCTCATCGGTGTATTGGCTTTACATGTGGTGGCAAGATGACAGCTACTCCTATTACAAATTTTCAGGTTCAAGTTCAGTGGAGGAGAGTATTGCCAACATCCTCAAAGCCTCAGAAGAATTTCCATTGTACCATACTGGCTCTGATTGGGTGACCTGTTCATCCCGACCAACCCTTGTCCAAGACATGCTATCCAGTGCATTAGGTTGGAAAAATTAGAGCCCACCCTTGATGAGGGGTTGGAGTAAATCATCACTCAAACCATATCTCTGGTTGTAACATTACAATACTTAACCTTTCTCCTAACCTTTTGGGACTTGATCCTTCACCCAGTGCAACTCTATGATTGGTCATACAGCTGTCAATCACAGTACTCCACAGTAGCAGTGCCTCCACCCCCCCACCCCCACCCACAGAGGCTTGATCATAGTGCTTATCCTCCCATCTAAAGGATAGGTCCAGTGAGTGACCAATGCCAGTTAAATCAATGTCTATCCCTGAGAGTTAATCTCTTTTAAGAGGCAGATAGAAACTCAGAGATAAGCTAAGGTGAGAGTTTGAGAAATGCATTCATAGAATGTTGGCTTCGTTTTAGGCACGGAGATTACCAGAACTTCCCTGGTTTCTGCAGCTTCTCCACTGATTCTGTGATTTATCCTAGTATCCCTACAAAATCTTGTTGTTGTTGTTGTTTGTTTAAATGAATTTTAGTTATATTTCTATTACTAACAATAAAAAGTCTTTGGTAACACTCTTTTGTTCTTGAGACTTCAGTTTCTTCCTAGTTCCAGTAAGTGGGCCCTTATCTTGCTTTCCTAGGTCTGAGTACCTGCTTTGAAACATTGCCTAGTTGAAAAGCCCTTTTGTATTTTGACTGTGACATATTTTCAGACTTACAGAAATAAATTTGTATAGTAGTCCAGAGAATTTCTTTATACCCAGATCACCCAAATGTTAACATTTTACCATGCTTGCTTCATCCTTGCCTTTCTCTATGTATACATGATTTGTATAAATTCAGACTAAGCTGCATACTTGATGCCCCTTCACCCCTAAATCCTTAGTGTGTTCTTCCTAAAGAAACGGTGTATCATCTTGCTTAATTGCCGTAAATCAGGAAATTATTGTAGGCCAATAATAGTATCTAACCTATAGTTTTTATTCAGATTTTGTTGTCTCAGTTATGGTATTTATAGCAAAAAAAAAAAAACAAAAAAAACAAACAATCCTGGATCATACCTCCAGTAGTCTTATTTCTTTAGTCTCCTCTAATCTCATACAATTCTTTACTTTTTCTTTTTTTCCTAGCATTGGCATTTTTGAAGATACAGGCCAGTTATTTGTACTATGACGAATGATGCTGATTTGTATCAATGTTGATGTGAATCTTGATCACTTGGTTAAGGTGGCATCTGCTAGTTTCTTCACAATAAAGTTTACCAACTTTTTCTTTGTAATTAATATATATGTTGTGGGAGGTGCTTTGACTAACATTCTTTCACTCCTCATACTTTTACTCATTTTTGCCTCCCTAGGTCTTTATAAATGATGTCCCTTCTCTACTTCACCAGTTTCCTCTGAGTGATCATCTACTTGCTCTCACCTTGCTGTCCCTGCTACCACTCACTCATATGCACAACAAATGTCCTGTTTCTGGTGCCCCTTCTGTAATCGGAGTCTTGCTATGCACTAGTGCTGACTGCCCTTTGCCTGGCATAATCTTAGGCTTTTGCCATCACCTGAGGCATCTTGTCACTCATCTGCTGGATTTGCCATTTTGCATTTTATTGAAACTAGCCTCTATTAATGCCTACTTATTTCTGGCTTTATCCTCTAAACAATTGACTCTTCCTAACCAATTTGATGACCTTCTATCTGTAGCTATAACCTCTCCCAATTGTTTTGTTTTGCTTTTATTTTTAGACCTTCCAAGTCTCCTAGCTATCCTAATCTAGCTAATCTTATCTTCTTCTGATAATAGAGAAATACATGTCAGCCTCTGGCTGCTCTATAGCTGGTAATTAATAAACATGCAAAATATTGTAGAGCGATTCTACTGTCTGGCAGTAAAGATGATACTATTTCCAGTAGGCAACCTTTGTATCGTACTGTTTTTAAATTTGAATTTTACCATAAACTTGTGAAATCTAATCTATATGGTTATATAAGTTACTTGCACAGAGGAATGCGCGATATTCAATCTTGAAATCTTCATGAAGAAAATTGACTAGCTGAAGCAATGGGGGAAATCAAAGTTTGTTCTGGATACATTTTCAGTTTCTGTCTTAAATTCAAGACAAGGTCAGGATACTGGGATGGTGGAGAAGAAGGGTTCTGCTAACCCAAGAAGACAAGTGTAATGTAGAAATAAGAACGCTTTCTATCACTATCATAGCAAGGAAATTTAAAAAAAGAATTCACTTGGGATTATTTCTGTAACAGTTTAGTAACATTTCTTAGGATTTGTGAATTCTTGATGTTATTTTTATCATCTTTTATTTCTTTGTGACAAATAGCAATAAAACTCTTAGTTACAACTGTGACCCTCTGTAGAGGAACAAAAAGGGGAAAGCCTAAAGAAAAGGGCTCCTGTTCTAAAGAGTGATACCGATGACAGGAGGAAAGAACAGGTTATGTCCCTGATGCCTGAGAAAAGGCAGAAAAAGACATTGCAGAGAGTTGTTCTGGTCTGAGAAGCTGTCCTACGTTTACCCATAAATGGTCCACAACGGCTTCCAGACACTGAACACTTATAGATGATTTAACACCCAAAGGATTATGACTTCTTTATTCATGTTTGTGCTTTAGCTACAACATTATCATAGATTCTAGATTCTGTGTACTTGCCTTTTGGAGAGTTTTATAGGCATTTTTCATATTCTCTCAGCATCAGTGAAAAAAGATAAATGGTGTTTTTATTTCTATAGGGTTATTATTGCAAAAGTGAAGAGTTTTGGAGACTACTTTTCAGTCTGTATACTCCATGAGCACAAGAGCCTGTATTGTTTACTACAGTGATCCAGACATAGTGCTAGTTACATGGCATATGTAGCCAATAAGTATATGGTTACTCACTAAGAGGCTTGGTGGCTGCAGATTATAGCACTTTGCCTTTGTTTTATTTCCCCCTCTAGTAAGGATCTCAACAAATCATAGTTTTAACTTTGTGAAAAGACATGCAAGAACTTAAAGAACTTGACATACTCATTTTTACAAATTGTTGAAAAAACTAGTTTAGGAAGGTTATAGACCGAGTCAAACATCTGTTTATTCTAAACTCTGGAATCCCACTACATACTGAAAAAAAAAGGATAACTGGAGCATATTAGGGTGGGCTGTAAATTAGTAGAATTTGGAGGCTGATTTCTTGCCCTTATCCCCAGCGCTCCCTTTCTACAAGGGCAAAGAGGAAAACCATGCCAAATACCAGACCGAATGGATGATGTTCATGTCTGTTCTCTTTCCTACTTGTAATGGAGCTGCTCCCAAACTTCACAGAGAGCAACCTTGTCTAGATTTATACTTTTAGTTAAGTGCAAATTCTAACCTTAACTGTTAAGAAAGTTGCCATATTATCAATATTAATAACATCCAGCCTTGAGAAAAATATGAAGAGTCTTCATGATTGACTCTTCCTTGGCTGACCAGTGTTCAGAGACAGACCCTAAGGGTTACATTAGCGCTCTCCATACTCACCTCCAGGATTTGATCTCAGTGCCCCCATTTGGGAGACCGCAATCACAGATTTGTAAACCTATTGTTGCATTTTAACCCTTCTCAAATCCTCATTAAGTTATGGTTTTAATGCAAAGTAATTATGTTTACTTACAGACCTATGATTAATGCAAGCCACAAAGCAATTAGCTGAAGAGAGACAAAAATATGGTTAATATCATTGACATACTGGTCCTAGGCAGAATTAACATTATCTGTGAAATGTGGACACTTCTGCACAGATGGTTGACGTGGTTGTCATAGAAACTGCTTGTCTTGTCATTACTGCAGTCTCCAGACATCTGTTCTAAGTTCAAACACTCATTGACATGTGCATTCATTTGGTCAGATAAGATGTCTTATCTCAGGCACCTTTATCATCCATGAGTATGTTGACTCCCTTTAAATAATGAAACACCAGTTATAAATTCGTAACCACAGGTGTATCAGCATCTAGAGCTTTGGTTGATAATCGCTAATAGCATCACTGAGACTTAATTGTGTCTACTGTTATATGGATTTTATAGTCAACTATGAATTATTTGCAATAACGGATTAAAGCTCTGGGATTCAAGAAATATGAATAGTTTCATTTTTTACCTAAATGGAAGAATTCTTGAAATTGAGTTTTTACAGATATGCTCGAATATAGCCCCAAAGTGTTTGATGTTGGAAAAATTCACCACACTTCAAATAAAGAACGAAATTATACTAGGAAGATCTAGTCACAGAGAACTAGGAAAGATATTTATTTCCCCCTTATTTATTGGCTTAAATTTGCTAACTGTTTCAGCCATTTCTAGGAAAAGATAACATTAGCCTTCACCTTAACATATTGAGCAGAATAATACTTAATTTTGCATGACTGTATGTAGCATTTTAGGAAATTTAGCATCCCTATCCTCCAAATGCTAAACACTAGTAGTAACTCTCTGCCCTGGTCATAGTAGCAACCAAATATGAATCCACACATTTCCAAATGTCCCCTATGTAGAGCATGGGATAGAGTGGGAGAGATAGTACCACTCATGATTGGAAACCACTGTAAAGGTCTTAGCAAAGATGTCTTTTCTAGTTCTGTCATTTTCTCAACAGATGATTCTTACCTTGTTACAGTTAAATTTATCTGCTGTGAGTCTCATATTAATTGAAGTCTGGAAGGTAACAATTCCTTTAAGGTGTCAAGAATACTATAAGAATGTCAGGAAAAGAACAAAAAAGGAAAATTAAAAAGATTTGGTACCCTAAAAAGAAACTGATAAGGAAAAATGTCACTAGATTACTAAACACTAAATAAAATTGCATAGAATAGAATAGTTAAGGATTTGTATCTCTCTCTGCTAAAGGTTGCGATAATATTGGATTGGGTTATTTGTTAGACATAAGATAAATTGATGGCAGGACTGAGAGTCTGTGTTGTATGAGAGGGATTCACAGCAATTGTAGAAGAGATAAGCTGATGGACCAGAAGGAAATATCTTATGATTTTATACCAAAGAAATTTGGATGACTAGGTCTTTTGGAAATGATACCTGGTGATGGGGTGTCTCATATTTTTCCTGAAGTTGAAAATTCATGCAATAAAATAAATAATTGAGTATAATGAATAGCAGAAAAGTCTTTTTCTCTTATCCACCCAAAACTCTGGCATATTTCATTGATTCATGATTTTCTGCTGTTGAATGTACAATAAAGAATTCCCACTAAACATAATTACTATAAAATATTTGTTGCCGCAATTATTGTCTCGGTACACAATAAATAATAATTGATTAAAATAAACCCAGAGGAGGCTAGAAATATAATAGACCTTAGAGACAGTCTAACATCACTTTCTCTACATAGGAGAGGAAACTAATGTTGAAAGATATTATTTAAAACAGTCCCTTAGCTACTTACCTGCAGAAACTGGCTGAAATTTTGAGATATATTTTGAACTGAAGTGACTTGGGAGTCACCAGATTTCTGTGTGATTAAAATGTAACTATTTCTTAGGATGTGCTCAGAAATGATGCTCAAGTGGGAAGCTTTGGAATTCAGAGGCCAGGGCTTGGTAGATGTCGGTTTGGGAGACTATATCAAGTTTGGGACACTATATCAGGAACTTTTTCTTAGCCACTGAGCATCAGTTAATAATGGCAAGAGAGAGGACGATATGGAAGAAAGCTGACTAGGGTAGAAGAAAAAGTGCTGTGCCATGTTACTGTTGAAGATTATGATATTTCAGTAGCATCAGTCTGGATAACTATGTTTTTTCATTGCTGTGTTCATTACTTGGGAGTAGCCATAGAAATGATGCATTTTTTTGATTTAGGGCTAAATTTTGATGGAAATAAGCTGGTGCTAGAAGCCTAAGCTAGAAGGATAGGATGTTATGATCAGAGTGAGATCTTTTAATTTAAGATTTCAGAAGAAGAGTTTTTGAGTGATATCATAGTCCAGAATGTGGACACCAGAGTGGACAGGGGAAAGGAATGGGCATGAAATAGCTGGAATTATGGAAACCAGAAAATAAACGCTCAACATTCAGATAACTTTGTCACTTGGTCATTAGTTTACTGAGGATGGGGGTAAGCGTTGGAATAAAAAGGAAGGTGGCAAGCCAGGAGCCAAGGTCACTGATGAGTCAGTGAGATTGATAGGAAGCTACAAAGATGCAGAGGAGGAATAGTGAGGATGAAGCAGTGATGGTCCAAAATGAGCACTATGAAGTGAAAGACTGCCCCGCAGTTCCCTTGCTTCTGGACTCTGAAGAAAGTAGGATATGGGAGACTGAGAGCTCAGCACTTAAAAAGGGTTTTGTAAGGAAAGTAGTATTTGTAAGTAGTATTTGTAAGGAAAGTAGTATTTTGTCTGCCAGCAGTCTTCAGGAAAACTGAAGCCTCTAAGTGTTTCAAGGAAGGGACTTACTACAGAGAATCAGAGGCTTACAAAAATGGGGAAGCTGCTCTGTTCATTCAGGAAGTTACTACAGAAAAAAACTTGAGGAAACCACTGCTAATAATGATAGCTGCCCTCCGACTGGAAGTGGGAGATTAAGAGGAGGAAGCACCAACTCCACTGGATATGTCTCAGATGCAGTCAGCTGAATGCCAACCTACTAGTGCTCTTCCTCTAGCTTCCAAGTCTTATACCAATGACTCTTGTTAGTGGACTCTAAAGCAGAACCCTGCTGGCCAGTGAGTCTGGAAATCATTTTCCCAACCTCTGTCCCTTATGATATGTGATGATGCGCTGCTTAGCAGGTGGGAATAATAGTACTGAGTCTGAACAGATAATACCAAGGAGAAGTATGTTCAAGTAAGATGAATTAAGACGAGGTAGAAAAGACATTAAGAATAGATTAAATATAGAGACTTATTTGTCACTGTGAGACAAGGCCTAAAAAGGTCAGAGGAAAAGTTTTGCAAGAGAGAACAACGGTGGGAAATTGTATCCAGACCAAGGAAGCATAGAGCAGTATGACTGTGAAACTTTATGGGACCAGAAAAAGACTAGAGGGAATCATTTTTTGGATGTTAATTAAATATCACAGCAAAGTGAGACATGGTAGGACTGATTTCAAGTTTCCTTGAAAAAGAAAAGTTTTCATTAGTTTTTTTTTCTAATGAAAAGGAAAACTCAGGTCTTCTGGATGAAACTGGCAACTTGGATTGTTTGTATATCTATAGCAATTCTAACCTGACAGGCCAGCAATGAAAGAGTGACTTTCTAGGATCCTAATTATGTGTTAGAAATGGTGGCAACTTCTGAAAAATGGCAACCTACTTCTAATATACTTCTAATATAAATGGAAGTCAATTTTAAAGGTCTTTGTTTTTTTTTAATTCAAAATTCTGCAAAACATTAACACAACATGTGACTATAAAAGAGGAGGCTATGATGTGGTGCATGAATTAGATTATATTGTTCCAATTACTTATGAGTCCTTTGAGGGGATTATGATTCCTCCTCCATTAACCTGGTTTTGGTGGGGGAAAAAAAAAAGAGTGAACACGTGCTATTTATGAACAAAAATTTAAGACGCGTCACATGTTTCCACAAACCTTTTTTCCTCTGTCACCAGCCAGCATGTCCTAGATAGGGGCTGCTCTCTAAGCTTGAGTCCCTGGATGAAGACACGGTTGTAACTGACCAGTAATAAACTGACACGAGAAGAAAATCTGCTTCCATTTTTGTAACTACAGAGATTTTGAGGTTGTCTGCAACTGTGCTGATACTTCTTTGAATGGTATACATTCTATTTTCCAAATATACAGTATACATTCTAATATTTCCAAATAACTATGAAAAAAATTTTGCACTGGCTCACCTGATTGTTCAAACCAGCTTCTATATACAACTGATGAATAGCTTGAGCTATGTGAAGTCTGGATATCATTATAATATTATTGAGCTGTTTTCATAGAGTAAGCCCTGGTCACCCTTAAGTATTAAAGGTTAGAACATCTACTCATTTTTTCTACTACGTTTGCCAAATCAAGGTGAGAAAATTTCTGTCCTGTTTGTCTTTTATACTATTAGGTTTGGCTTGGAGGCCAGAATCCTGGGGTAAGTCACAGACTGGTTTTCTAGAAACCTGGGAACGCTTGGTTTTGAGAGCCCTTTCCTCTTTGGAGCTGAATTCTATGATGTCTACCTTGTCTCTCTCTAAGTAGATCAGCTGCCCAAGATATTGATTCTTCTTCTCACCTTGTCTTTAAGAATTTGTTCTATCAGTCCTCATTCTGTTCTACTGCTCCCACCCTCCCAAATTTTAGTTATTCAGTCATTGACACCTGTCCAGATCATCTTGCATTTGCCCATTTGAACATTTCATCAGCCTGCCCAGTTTTCCTATTTTAAACACACTGTGACTTTATTATCTCTAGTGATTGAGATCTCTGTGCTTCACCCTACGCCTCTGAGTTATAACAACTGTTGTGGGTAAATGTAATACAGATGCTTTATACAGTTTGATGAATGTTTTTTAATCAATGTATTCAAAAGACCCAAGGCAATTAAAATCTCAAATTTATCAAGTTTTTATGAATTTCTGAGATGTAGTAATATCATAATGTAAAAACTATGTTGGTTGAAAGGTATTTCACATTGATTCTTGGTTTGGTAAATAATGGGAAAGCAAAAACAATGATATATATTTAAAAGAGGTATACATAAACTTGATAAGATTACTTCACTCAGGTAAAACAATATAAGTTCAAGATTATGTGATATGTTATTTTTTAACTCTTGTCCAGTTGATATTAAAACTTTCCTCCACTAAAGTCAGATAGCAAGCGGGGACAGACTTGCAACCATGCCTTTTAGACCAAAGCAAATGTTAAGAATTCAGAGTAGCAATGCATTAAACAGTGATACTTTCAAAAACAAAAAAGTTAGCAGAATAGTGTTACTAAAAACTCGCAGCGTCTGTAACACACCATTAGAGAGTGTGACTTGAGTAATGAAAATGGAAAATGTGTTATTTGAACAGATGTTGCAGCCTACTTAGAGAGGTATATCCGTTCACCTATGTGTATATTTGTCTTCAAATGGCCAGGCTGACCTTGGTTGAAAACAGAGCAAATCCTTTTTAATAGAGACACACCCAAGTTCAAAATGGTTTCTGTTGTGTCCTCACTAGTGCTTGCATTCCATTAAAGTGAGCCTACTGGAACAAGCAAACCGAAAACTCCAAGATTCATAAAGTTCTTGAAAGATTTTGAAATTTCATTTGAACATAATACAGTATGGAATCCACACATCGGCTGTTAAAGTCTTTTTTTTTTTTTTTTTTACATCTTTGTTGGAGTATAATTGCTTTACAATGGTGTGTTAGTTTCTGCTTTATAACAAAGTGAATCAGTTATGCATATACTTATGTTCCCATATCTCTTCCCTCTTGCGTCTCCCTCCCTCCCACCCTCCCTATCCCACCCCATTAGGTGGTCACAAAGCACCGAGCTGATCTCCCTGTGCTATGTGGCTGCTTCCCACTAGCTAGCTATTATATGTTTGGTAGTGTATATAGGTCAATGCCACTCTCTCACTTCGTCCCAGCTTACCCTTCCCCCTCCCCATGTCCTCAAGTCCATTCTCTAGTAGGTCTGTGTCTTTATTCCTGTCTTACCCCTAGGTTCTTCATGACATTTTTTTTTCTTAAATTCCATATATATGTGTTAGCATACGATATTTGTCTTTCTGACTTACTTCACTCTGTATGACAGACTCTAGGTCCATCCACCTCACTACAAATAACTCAATTTTGTTTCTTTTTATGGCTGAGTAATATTCCATTGTATATATGTGCCACATCTTTATCCATTCATCCGATGATGGACACTTAGGTTGTTTCCATCTCCTGGCTATTGTAAATAGAGCTGAAATGAACATTATGGTACATGACTCTTTTTGAGTTATGGTTTTCTCAGGGTATATGCCCAGTAGTGGGATTGCTGGGTCATATGGTAGTTCTATTTGTAGTTTTTTAAGGAACCTCCATACTGTTCTCCATAGTGGCTGTACCAATTCACATTCCCACCAGCAGTGCAAGAGTGTTCCCTTTTCTCCACACCTTCTCCAGCATTTATTGTTTCTAGATTTTTTGATGATGGCCATTCTGACTGGTATGAGATGATATCTCATTGTAGTTTTGATTTGCATTTCTCTAATGATTAATGATGTTGAGCATTCTTTCATGTGTTTGTTAGCAATCTGTATATCTTCTTTGGAGAAATGTCTATTTAGGTCTTCTGCCCATTTTTGGATTGGGTTGTTTGCTTTTTGTTATTGAGCTGCATGAGCTGCTTGTAAATTTTGGAGATTAGTCCTTTGTCAGTTGCTTCATTTGCAAATATTTTCTCCCATTCTGAGGGTTGTTTTTTGGTCTTGTTTATGGTTTCCTTTGCTGTGCAAAAGGTTTTAAGTTTCATTAGGTTCCATTTGTTTATTTTTGTTTTTATTTCTATTTCTCTAGGAGGTGGGTCAAAAGGATCTTGCTGTGGTTTATGTCATAGAGTGTTCTGCCTATGTTCTCCTCTAAGAGTTTGATAGTTTCTGGCCTTACATTTAGGTCTTTAATCCATTTTGAGCTTATTTTTGTGTATGGTGTTAGGGAGTGTTCTAATCTCATACTTTTACATGTACTTGTCCAGTTTTTCCCAGCACCACTTATTGAAGAGGCTGTCCTTCTCCACTGTACATTCCTGCCTCCTTTATCAAAGATAAGGTGACCATATGTGTGTGGGTTTATCACTGGGCTTTCTATCCTGTTCCATTGATCTATCTTTCTGTTTTTGTGCCAGTACCATACTGTCTTGATTACTGTAGCTTTGTAGTATAGTCTGAAGTCAGGGAGCCTGATTCCTCCAGCTCCGTTTTTCGTTCTCAAGATTGCTTTGGCTATTCAGGGTCTTTTGTGTTTCCATAGAAATTGTGAAATTTTTTGTTCTACTTCTGTGAAAAATGCCAGTGGTAGTTTGATAGGGATTGCATTGAATCTGTAGATTGCTTTGGGTAGTAGAGTCATTTTCACAGTGTTGATTCTTCCAATCCAAGAACATGGTATATCTCTCCATCTGTTTGTATCATCTTTAATTTCTTTAATCAGTGTCTTATAATTTTCTGCATACAGGTCTTTTGTCTCCTTAGGTAGGTTTATTCCTAGATATTTTATTCTTTTTGTTGCAATGGTAAATGGGAGTGTTTTCTTGATTTCACTTTCAGATTTTTCATCATTAGTGTATAGGAATGCCAGAGATTTCTGTGCATTAATTCTGTATCCTGCTACTTTACCAAATTCATTGATTAGCTCTAGTAGTTTTCTGGTAGCATCTTTAGGATTCTCTATGTATAGTATCATGTCATCTGCAATCAGTGACAGCTTTACTTCTTCTTTTCCGATTTGGATTCCTTTTATTTCCTTTTCTTCTCTGATTGCTGTAGCTAAAACTTCCAAAACTATGTTGAGTAAGAGTGGTGAGAATGGGCAGCCTTGTCTTGTTCCTGATCTTAGTGGATATGGTTTCAGTTTTTCATCATTGAGGATGATGTTGGCTGTGGGTTTGTCATATATGGCCTTTATTATGTTGAGTAAAGTTCCCTCTGTGCCTACTTTCTGGAGGGTTTTTAATCATACATGGGTGTTGAATTTTGTCAAAAGCTTTCTCTGCATTTCTTGAGATGATCATATGGTTTTTCTCCTTCAATTTGTTAATATGGTGTATCACGTTGATTGACTTGCATGTATTGAAGAATCCTTGCATTCCTGGAATAAACCCCACTTGATCATGGTGTATGATCCTTTTAATGTGCTGTTGGATTCCGTTTGCTAGTATTTTGTTGGGGATTTTTGCATCTATGTTCATCAGTGATATTGGCCTGTAGTTTTTTCTTTGTGACATCTTTGTCTGGTTTTGGTATCAGGGTGATGGTGGCCTCATAGAATGAGTTTGGGAGCATTCCTCCCTCTGCTATATTTTGGAAGAGTTTGAGAAGGATGGGTGTTAGCTCTTCTCTAAATGTTTGATAGAATTCGCCTGTGAAGCCATCTGGTCCTGGGCTTTTGTTTGTTGGAAGATTTTTAATCACAGTTTCAATTTCAGTGTTTGTGGTTGGTCTGTTCATATTTTCTATTTCTTTTTGATTCAGTCTTGGCAGGCTGTGCATTTCTTAGAATTTGTCCATTTCTTCCAGGTTGTCCATTTTATTGGCATAGAGTTGCTTGCAGTAATGTCTCATCATCTTTTGTATTTCTGCAGTGTCAGTTTTTACTTCTCCTTTTTCATTTCTAATTCTATTGATTTGAGTCTTCTCCCTTTTTTTCTTGATGAGTCTGGCTAACGGTTTATCAATTTTGTTTATCTTCTCAAAGAAAGTCTTTAATGAAGACTTAATATGTTCCATAAATAAAACAATACATTCTTTGAAAAGAGAAATGACTGATTAATTTATCTTTTTGTTCATGTACATGACTTTTTTTTCTAGTTATTTTTTATCTGTAGCTTTTGTATGCCAGATATTTCTCGTTTTGTGTTTTGTGGTGAAACTGTTATTCAGCACTTGAATTTATAAAACGCACCACAAACATTTCATCAAAAAAAAAAACCATTCAATTTAACCATTAGTCAAACTTGTATATCCATCAAGGAGGCTAGGATTTAGGATATAAGTGATTGTTCCATACTTCTATTTATTCTTTTGTTGATGCCACAGAAATACTTAGAAATTTCAGAATGTTATATCCACTTATATTTTCCAAATAAAAAGCCATCAAATGAATATATGTGAAAACTCATATCAAATAGTTTTTAAAAAGGCTAAAGGAGATTGGTAGAGGGATCCCAATGTCATTAGTAGAGGGATGTAAATGGCAAGGCTGCTCCATGTTACTTTTTAGATTAATAGTGACAAGATTATAGTTCAAATTCTTGTTTTGTTAATCTTATGCTTTTCTATAGTTAAAAGTATTTCTACTTCTATAAAATATAGTATATTAGTTTATCATTTGCTGCCTAGCAATCAAAATTCTAATTTTAAATATCATGGTACTTTTTACAAGTCAAAACTAAAGCAGCTTTCTGGTGTTCACTGATATTTTTATTCTTATTTTTCCTAAACCTATTGAATATACAAAATTTTCACAGTCCATGTTTCCAGGTACCTGCTGCATCTCTTTTACATAGCAGTTATTGTAGATATTTATGCTACTTTTCAGAGTCATGTTTTAGTTATTTCTGATTACCACAGACTGTATGAATGAATGATGTGTAAACTTTGTATTTTTGGAAGGTATGAAGAAATTCTGATATATTACCAACATTTGGCAAAAACTAAAATCATTCACAAAGCTATATTCAAATGGGTAAATGTGTTCCCTAGCCCAGATTGCATTCATGTTGGGCTTGTCAAAGTAAAATTGCTCTGGACAAAGAAGACTTTAAGATTATTGCAATATAAGAGAGATCTGAAATCACCCTGAGATAAAAGGCGGGGCATTTTTTAAGCATTGGAGTGAGCTAATAGAAAAGGACTGGAGGACTTGAGGGTAGAGGTTAATCAATGGAATGTGTTCAGCCCAATGAATTATTCCTGATTTTGCAAACTATTTTTCTTTGATTAGGCCATCTTTGTTTGCTAATTAACACCTGTAGGAGTTTGGTTCTTACCCTCCCACAGAGATGGGGAGATAGGGGTACTAGCTCCTTTAATATTTCATCAGGCTCAAAACATGTTGTTTGAACTAAGTCTTATACACATTTGCTACTGATACTGGAAACTCTTATTCCTTTTACTGCGACCATGACTCGCTATGAATCATGGGAAATTTATGAGACTGAGAACTTTGGCCAGGGTTTTTGTGGAGGTTTTATTGGCACAAGACATTGTCAGCCTAAGGAACCAGGTTTTGTTCCAGCACAAAGCCTGATTTAGAGATACCCATATTCATAAAGATTATAAAGCTGCAGTATTTTAATAACTTTCTGAGTTTCTCCTTCCCAGTGTTAGGGCAGCGCACAGAACAACAATGTGGAAAGAGGTGTTTCAGATGCTGTCTTGTTTGTGTACTTTGTTTTATGCTTTGATATTTCAAGGTACACTACGCCACCACTAATACATTTAACACTGAGCGCTGACGACAAGTAGCATACATTTTAGAGCTCAGAACGGCTGGTTTCTCACAGCGATTTTGGGAAAATCAGTGGAATGCTCAAGCAATTAGCTAAGGCAACTGTAAGGACAAGCAAACAAAGCCATTATGCAAATTTTGAGTCTTTCACAGTTAGTTGGCTTTAAAGCTTTTTGCCCTGGGATGGGAGAGAATGTTTTTTTCCTGGAACAGCAACTTTTAATAATCAACTCTGTAAGATTATTAATATTCTTTGTTATTAATACTATGTGTACTGATCTTAGTAATTATCATTAACACTAATTCAGGTATTTTGACTTTCCCATTAACTTTTCTGCAATTTGTTTCAATTTCCAAATTTGCACATTTATATCTATTCCCCTTATCCCCATTCCACACTACCATCATTGAGTGCCCCCAAATGGCTCATGCTGTCACATTCCCCTACCTGACACCAGCCATGTACTTCCTCTATCCTTTAACAATAACTTTCTGCTCATCTCCTTAACCCTGACGTAAAGGAAGACTGGCCTCTACAGTGTGTATCTTTCTCACTTAACTTACCTTTCCCTTGGACTTTACTAATCAGAAAGCAATCTTACATAATGTAAAGGAAACATGGACGCTTGGAGAAAAGGCAAATATTAAAAACAAAACACAACAGAACACACAGGAGTAAAGAGCAAGGAGAGTGTTGCTGTTATTTCTGTGAATGATAAACACAGCACTTTCTAGCGCTTGCGAGCTGTTTTCTCACCTGACGTGTAAAGAACAAAAGGGAAGAAATGAAGAAATACAGAAGTTAAAATACCTATGGCATCTGCACAGTATTTCCTCTGAAACAGAACCAAGTGGGAATATGAAAAATTTTGGAGTGTTAAAAGTGATTCAATATAATATTTCCTTACCAGTGACTTAGTGATACATTTCATTTCTTACTCACACTGTTCTTCTTCAATATTTATTCAAGAAGTATTTGTTAAGCACTTAATTTTCCCCAGACATTATAGAAGATTCCTGGATATACAATTATTTAGAAATAATTCCTGCCCTTAAGTAATTTAAAAGTAGCAAGAAAGATGGTGAGAGAGTAGGTAAATGTGATACAGAGAGATGAGTGCCTTAATAAAGCTAAGTAAGGGAGACATGAGAACAGTTAATAGGGATGGTGAACCAAGTTTTGGAGCAATCAAACAAAGACTATCTCGGGTAGATATTTCTAGTAACACGCTTCCGCAAGCATACGTGGGTTTCTCTGTAAAATGTTACTTGTGAAGTTTCATTTCTAGTATTTGTGTATTTAATTTTGATTACTTTCCCTTAATTGCTCTTTGAAGGACTTGTACTCATTTATGCTACTACTAAATGTTTTATACCCTCACTAAATATTGGGGCTCTGCATGGACCACCCCAAACTCCACGTGAGTTGCTTTCCTCCTCTTTGAAGTCCCAAACGTTTACTCCGGACATCCTCATTTGTCTTTGGCTGAAGATGGTATTTGAGGTGAAGGTTTCAGCCATTTTGGCAAGTTACTCAGTTTTCCTGGGGCTCTGCTGTGTATACAGAAGGTATACATGTTATTAAACTGCTTTTCTCTTATTAATCTCTCTCATGTCAATTTAATTTTTAGACCAGCCAGAAGAACTTAGAAGGGTGAAGGAAAATGTCCTCCTCCCTGACAATATTAAGGAATTATATTATGCACACTCTACTGTGACAGGCTCCCCTCCTCAGCCCTATTAATAATATGTAGTGCACAATTCGGAATACCTATAACCTTAGCTTAATCTTTCTAAAAACTGCAGATATTTCTCTCATATGGCTCTACAATAATTTATGTGGTCAGTCCCTTATTATACATATAACCTTCTTGGCAGAATGAATGTAATATTTTAACTTTTTGACAAATATCACTGATTATATTAAATTCCTGATATTGAACTATTTGTCTCCCTATTTTAAGTACTACTGGTTTTAATTTCCTCAGATTTTATTTCAGATTTTAATATATTTTCATTCGCTTATTTATGCTTTCTTCATGAGATTAGTCTGATTATTTTTTAAAGGTTACAATGGTGTTTTGTGTTGAGCCATTTTTAGAGGGTTTTTTTTGTTTGTTTATTAAGGGAATGTTTTGATATCTTGATATGACAGAAGAGTTTCTATTTATGCCTATAATTTATTTTTCTTATATCTTCTCTTTTTATTGTGCCTTTAAAAAAATTGCTCACTCTATCTTTGTTGTATTCGAGTTGGTATGTGTGTGCCTGTTTGTTTATTTTTAGAATGTGAAGCTTTTATAATTTACTTTCTTCAAGTGGTTTCTTCATAGCTATTTATCAGTAATCTTTAAACTATTTTGATCATATACCACTATTAGTAAAAAAAAAAAAAAAAAAAGAAATCCAAAAAAGAGTCCCAATACGTATACAAATTTTTATATACGTTTTATATGTAAAATTCTCAGTATTTATATTAAACACATGAAAATAAAGTTCTCATTCTGGGTACAAACAAATACAGATAGAAATGGCAGTATTTAATTTGGATACTCTGGGGAATCTTCTTATGTACTTCCTGTGGTATAGCGAACACTGGATCTCAATGTAGTCATTTTAGGCCTGATCTATTGACTTCACAGTCTAGAATAAGGTAATGTGTGTGCTTTCATGTCCTTCCACCTTACCCAACCTTAACTATCTGACTGCATTATTATTCCTAAAGCTTCCACATCCAGTTACCTTATTTCTAGCTCATCTGATGGTGCCATACACCTTGAATGAAGTACGTATACCTCTTTTACTGAACTGATCAGTTCCAAATGGTTTCCATTGAATTCTCATTCCTTGTTCTGAAAAAATAGGGTTGTAAGTTTATACTAGAAGCTTTTCTAACTGATCTCCACTTAGTGCTGCTTTTAACCCTTGCTTTTCTGTTCTCTCTATAAAACATAACTGATGTCCACATGGTGGATGTCCACCATGTGTGAAACACTTATTTCTAGGTGGCCCTGATGTATCCTGCTCTGGCAAATTATATTTTCCAAAGATGGATGAAACATCCCAGATGCTCTTCTACAGTCTGACCTTGCCAACCTGCCATCTCTGACCTCTCTGCTTGAATCTGGGTAAACAGTATGTTGCTCTTGACCAATCAAATGCAGTGGAAATGATGTTGTGTAACTTACAAAACTAGGTTAGAAAAGGCCATGCAACTTCAGCTTGTTGTCTTGAGACATTCTCTTTAGTGACAGTCAGGGGCCATGGACGAAGCAAGACCATTATGCAGGAGAGGCTACATGTAAATCCAGAATATCCATAAATCTTTTTTTTTTAACCTTTATATTTAGAAGTTCCTTCCCCCTCCCCCATCTTTTTTTTTTCTTGCTGAATAATTAGCTCTCTGTTGGTATCCCTCTGTTGTTAGAGAATGTCTTTGTTGATATCTTTCAGCTATGCCTGAAGTTTTTACTTTTATGGATGTCATATTTTCTTCCATGGCATGTTTTAGTTCAAGGAATAGTCATTGTAGTTTTCACTAGTTGCATACATATGTGCTCCTCAACTGCCTTTGATTTGTGATTTTCTCTTTCTAGTATGGTGATTTTACATAGATATTTCTAAACTACTTGTATTTAAATCAAGGTTTTTCTGGGATCAGATCATTATTCTGTAAATAATGCTGTATGTGTCTGGAGAGTTAGGAGTAATTACAGGCAGTTAGAGCTTCCTTCTGTGGTCTATGGAAACTTTCTCGTTGACACTTGCCTTTTTTGACTTGATTTAGCTTCCTGTAAGTTGAAAGAATGAAGTCTTGTAGGTTTTTTTTGTTTGCTTGTTTTGTTTTTTTAACAGTCTCTCCTCTGATACATCCTTTTTTTCAGATGACCAAAATTGGCAGGTGCAGAGCTTCTTGTAACTTAGAATTTTCCCTCTTTTCTAACATGAAGATAGCCTGATGGCAAACACGAGTATAATTGCCAATTTCCAAATTCAGTGCAGTCTTTCTGCCATGCCAGGGTATTAAACCTATTTTAGGGAGTATGATATTGTGGCTTATAAGAAATCTGTATTTGGTTTTAGTCACTGTTTCTGGCACCAATCTCCTAAAACTCCTGGAATGTCCTACGTGATGAGAGCAACAAATGTGTCTTTTGTTATGTTAATGATATTACTTTTGGACCTCACTAAGGATGGAGGTTTGTTGCCTGGGGAACCAACCACATGAGTAGAGGATTGGAACTTTTTCTTCTACCCCCTGATCTCCAGGGAGGGGAGAGGGACTTGAGGTTGACTCAGTCACCAGTGGTCAATGACTTAGTCAATCATGCCTGTATAATGAACCCTCCACAAAAACCCAGAAGGATAGGGTTCAGAGGGTTTCCAGTTTGGTGAACACATCGTAGGGCAGGGAGAGTGATGTGTCTGCAGAGAGCATGGAAGCTCTTTGCCCTTTCCCCTACCTTGCCCTATGCATCTTTTCTATCTGGCTATTACTGAGTTATATCTTTTTTATAATAAACCAGTGATCTAGTTAGTAAAATATTTCTCTGAGTTCTGTGAGCCACTCTAGCAAATTAATCAAACCAAAGGAGGGCTTGTGGGAAGCTCTGATTTATAGCTAGAACTCCAGGTAACAACCTGGACTTCTGAATGGTGTCTGAAGTCTGAGGAAGTTGTTGTTGGAACCTCCAAATTGTAACCAGTTGGTCAGAAGCAAAGGTAACAACCTTGGCTTTCAACTAAGGTCTGTAGTGGGCATTGGATGGGAGACTTGTAGGGCTGAACCCTTAAACTGTGTAATATGATGCTACTTCTGGGTAGATAGTGCTAGGATTGAGTTGAGGTGTAGGACACCCAGCTGGTGTCCAGAGCATCATTTTTTATTGGTGTTGGGGACCTCCCCCTCAATACACACACATTGGAATTGAGTCTGGGAATCCAAAACAGGAATACTTCCAGAGACAGACCCTGCTTTTTATTCATGAGGTCCTTTTTGTAACCTTGTAGGAAGGGAGAAAATGACCATCCACTTGATTTAGAATGACAGTTTTTCTGGAACATTCTGAGATATAAAGCTA
Organism: Lagenorhynchus albirostris; assembly: GCF_949774975.1. Lineage (NCBI taxonomy): Eukaryota > Metazoa > Chordata > Mammalia > Artiodactyla > Delphinidae > Lagenorhynchus > Lagenorhynchus albirostris. The sequence continues at coordinate 80,146,405 of NC_083098.1, read as the reverse complement.
GGTAATTATAGAGATGTCTCAAACTTTTCCCGTGGCCTGCCTGTGAAGAGATTTGCTTTCTACATCTAATATTTTATGTCCCTTTTAAAAAATATAATTTTATCATTAACCTGTTAATCATCTCTCATTAACTCCAAGTTCTAAGTAAAATAAACTTAGGTAGTGCCTTGCTGGGTAGCTTCACTTACTTTAGAAAAATCTTTGCCCTGAAAACTAGGTCTAGAGGAATGTAAGAATACTAGACTTTGCAAGTTTAAATTTTATGAACCTTATTATCTTTGGCAGTTATTCTTTTTAACATATGATTTGTGATTTTACTTATTTACTGTTTCATTAAATTTTCTTTTCTTTGGTTATAGCTTAGGCAGAAAATAAAAATTTCTGGAGTCTCATGTCATTTATTGTGTAGCCACCCCAGATTTTCATTTTAAAGAAGTTCTCTTTGATCATTGATTATTGGGGGTAGAGGAAGAGAAGAATGAGGGTTGCAAGACTAGTCTGAAAGCCTTTAATAAGAGGAGGTATGGACTATTATGTTGGCATTGGCAATAAAGAGAATAAAAATAATTTGAGACATGTTGAAGAAGTAGAACTGGAAGAATTTCATGCTTATCTTCATGCTGGGATTAAGGGAGAAAACAATCAAGCATAAAAATCAGTTTGGTGTTGAGACACTGGGTTAATTTCCTGCCATCTCCTGGATTATGGAACTCAGAAGAAAAGTATATTATAAGAGATAATGAGTTTATCATTCAAAAGAGTAGTTTCAATGTCTGAACATCAGTGTGGTGACTTATTTTACCCCCAGGCAACATTCATCAATGCCTGGAGACATTTTCATTTTTCACAATTGATGGCTTACTGCTAGTGGCATCTAATGAGTAGGGGACAGGAATGCTGCTGAAAATCCTGTAATGTACAGGATATCCCCTCAACAAAGAATTATATAGACCAAAGGTCAATAATGTTGAGGTTGAGAAACTATGCTGTAAGTAGAAATGTCCAACAGGCAGGCAATTTAATATTCAGGTTTGGAGTTCAATGGAGAGACCAATTTTAGAGCCACAGTTTTGGAAGAGACCTCTAATTGACCACTGAATCCCATTTTTTCTTACTAGATACACAGATAGACTTCATTCCTTAGTATTCTTTCTTTAGGTGAGCCTTTGTGATTTAGTTCTAACCAATGGAATTTGAGGGAGAAGGGAAGGAGGGAGAGAGAGAATGAGGGAAAAAGGGAGGGAGAGAGAACTCAAGATGAAATCATGGAAGCCACGGTCTTTTATAACCTAATCTGGGAACTGGCCTGCCATCACTCTGCGTATGCTATGTGGAAGACGAGCCCTAGTGCACTGTGCATGGGGACTAGTTAAGAATGTGAATAACAGAATGTAGAGATCATTGTGGGTCACTTAAGATTCTAAGGATTGTCTACCACAGAGGTTTTTTTTTTTTTTTTTAATTTATTTATTTTTGGCTGTGTTGGGTCTTCCTTTCTGTGCGTGGGCTTTCTCTAGTTGCAGCTAGCGGGGGCCACTCTTCATCGCGGTGTGCGGGCCTCTCACTGTCGCGGCCTCTCGTAGCGGAGCACAGGCTCCAGACGCGCAGGCTCAGTAGTTGTGGCACACGGGCCTAGTTGCTCCGCGGCATGTGGGATCTTCCCAGACCAGGGCTCGAACCCGTGTCCCCTGCATTGGCAGGCAGATTCTCAACCACTGTGCCACCAGGGAAGCCCTACCACAGAGGTTTATCCTTGATAGCAGTATATCCTTTTGTCTTTCATTAAGAATCAGTAGCATTCCTTGCATGGGAGAGTTTGGTTTGGAAAAGAATGAAAGGGTAGTGAAAAGCTGACACAAATTGTCATGAAAAGTAAACACTTTAAGTATTTGCTATAAACTGAACTGTGTCCCTCCAAAATCCATATGTTGAAGTTCCAACCCCCCAGTGTGACTGTATTTAGAGATATGGCCTTTATGGAAATAATTAAGGTTAAATGAAGTCATAAAGGTGGGGTCCGGATCCAGTAGGATTTGTGTCCTTATATAAAGAGACAACAGAGGGGTTGTTCTCTGCCTGCCATGTGTAGACACAGCAAGAAGTTGGCCAGGCCATCTACAAGTCAAGTAGAGACCTCTGACCAGAACTGAACCATGCTGGTGTGCTGATTTCAGACTTCAAGCCTCAAGGGCTGTGAGAAAATAAGTTTCTGTTGTTTAAGCCCCCTAATCTGATATTTTGTTATGACAGCCCTAGCTAACTAATACGGTATCCATTGGAAGGTTCATCCAGTGCTATACCAGAGTAACGAAGAGATACATCCTGAAAGGAGTCATTGTCATGCAGAAGAAAAGCCATGTCATAGGTGTTAAAGTAACCAGAATAGGCCCAAGATGGAGTTGCTCATGCTAAGCCCATGACAACAAGCCAAAACTAAGTTTCCATGCTTAGCTCTCCCAGAAGAGGAAGGCCTAGTTCAGCTTACCAGTGCTTTCCTGTTCAGCACAAGCTACCTAACCCAGCTCCAAGACTTCCCTTTGCTCCATATAAAGTTACCCAGATTTTGGGCTTCCCTAGTGGCACAGTGGTTGAGAGTCCGCTGCCGATGCAGGGGACACGGGTTCGTGCCCCGGTCCGGGAGGATCCCACATGCCACAAAGCGGCTGGGCCCGTGAGCCATGGCCGCTGAGCCTGCGCGTCCGGAGCCTGTGCTCTGCAACGGGAGAGGCCACAACAGCGAGAGGTCCGCGTACTGCAAAAAAAAAAAAAAAAAAGTTACCCAGATTTAACCAGTCAGCAAATGCCCAGAGTAATTTACTTCTTCCTGCTCACTTTGGTCTATAAAGCTCTCTCACCTTGTACGTTTCTTGGGAGCTCCTCTCTATGTGCTTGATTCATGAATCACTGAATAAAAGCCTACTAGATCAGTAAATTGTGGAAAATTTCTTTTAACGTAGGAAAATACGTACTAGGAATGGTTCATGGCCAGACAGTTGAGAACATTTAGACTTGAATCTAGAGTGAAGGGTAGAACCTAGGAATGGAGCTTGAATTAAATCCTCATTGCCTGAAGGGAAGGTGCTGGAATTCAAGAAACAAGAGCCTCCAATAGCAAGCCGCCAGGAAAACTAGAGGAAAGAGTCTCATGGTTAAACATGGGCTTTGACTTCTAAAAGATACTGATTTGAATCTCATCTTCATCAGTAACTATAACACTGAGTGAGTTAATTTACCTGGTTTTAGTTTTCTCACCCGTAAAATTAGGATATTAAAATACACTTCATAGGGTTATTTTAAGACATAAACTACTACTAATACCTAGTAGTGCCACTACAGAGAAGCACTTGATATGTATTTGATGAAGTGTCCAATAATTTATTTGAGTATACGGCTTGAAGAAGTAAACTGAATATTATAGATTCCTCTAGATTCTTTAGTAATACCTATTCCAGTGATGAATTATGTTGGCTAATCACAATATATAATTTTTTATACCTTACTATTATTTTTAATGGAGAAGGCAAAAAATATATAAATATTGACAAATTAAATTTTTGAAATTTTAAGTATTGAGGATTTTATTGTAGTCAAGTTTAATAAAGAAATGATCTTTTCTCAAGTCCAAATGTGTATAGCATGATAGAAAATAATAATATCTGGATCTCATAAATAATTTTACACAAATAGTCTCAAATTTTCATCACTCTTTTGATGGGCATTTAGTGTTATGTTCCCCATTTTGTTCATAAAGAAACAGAAGCTTAAAATGATTGTCAAAGATTACAGTCAGTTACTGGCAGAGTAAGAATTCAAATGCACTTCTGACCATATGAAAAATAAGGGCAAAATATCTGCTTTACAAGAATATTGTTAGCATTAAAATAGAGAATAAACCTACAGATTGGGGAAGCACCAAGCAGAGTGCCTACCACATATTAAGTAGTAAAATGAATCATCCATCCCACCTCTCTTTAGCCCCACATATCAAGTACTTTCTATCTAGTTCTAGGCACATTAGGATTCAGAATCTGCATTATAAAAGAAGTTAGCAAAAACCTGAATTCAATCTGTTTAAACAAGAGATTATAGGTTTTAGATATCAAATAACCTATTGCACATAACACGATCAAACTAGACATTGCATGATAGATTCCCTACTCCAGTTCTAAAAAAATTTTATTAGTCACCTGAACAGAGAGTATACTCATTAAGTTTGCAGCTGACAGATAATTAAAAGTAGAGTTTAGAAGGAAAATGATGTGTAAAAGAGTTTTGAACTTCAAAGTGACACAAATAATTTGTAGAAGAAATCAGGGCAAAGTGAATTGTTTGATCAGATATCCATACAACATATAGTTATTGAGTGATTACTATGTTAACTGTGGATTCAGCAGTGAAAAAGCAATACAAAACAAAACACAGACAATGTCCTTGCTCTTGTGGAGTTTACATTCTAGTCCTAAGAGAAAGACCATCAATAAATACGTATGTTATATCAGATGACTATGAATGCTTTGGAAAAAAAAAATAAGAGTAAGGGAGATATGGAGACCAGGGGATTTGTTTTATATAGGATGGTCAAGGAAAGCCTCATTGCCAAGTAATGTTACTCAGTCATTTGTTAATTGATTTCATAATATTTATTTGGAGTGCTGTCTGTGATAGGCACTAGACAGTCTCTCATGATTCAGAAAATAACTATGGTCATGTTTTCAAGAAATAATTCCATTTGGCAATGATACTTAACATTTCGCGCAATACATTTGCCTTTGAAAATCTTTCAAATGCTATGAACACTCTTCCAAGAAAATACCTACATGTACATATACAAAGTATTGTCCATTTTAGGGATTCCTTGAAACTAAAACTCAAGGTTAAGGAGCCCTTATTTGGGGTTGAAATTATAACCCAGCTAAAAGCCAGCAACATGTTGCCACTTCTTAATTTCAAGTGAAACTTAAGTCTTGTATTGAGGATGGTCAAAATTATTGTATATAGTATTCTGTATTTAAGAAAAGAAAAGAACCATGAGGACAGTTGAATGTTTGAAAATAGAAAACATCTAGGAGGACTCTTTATATTGGAAGAAAGGAAGTTGGAAAAACACCAACTATTCTTGAAATGAACAAATGATTATTTTGTAGTAACTTTACTTCCTATGTAATATATCATAATTTTTATGTAGTTATAGTATGAAATGATAAATATTAAAAAACCTGATTTATAAAGGTAACTTTTTTACTTCTCCTCTCTCCTTCCCCCCTGTTTTGTTTCAATCCTTTGTTTATATTCACTTTGTTGGCTTCAAGTTATCAACAAACTAACTCTAATTCACTTTGTTGGCTTCAAGTTATCAACAAACTAACTCTAATGGTAGCATCCAGTGTGTTGTTGTCCTCCTAGAACCATAGTCCTTCAGATTTAGATGTGACATCACATGATCACTTTGTCTAATTTTATAGCTGAAGAAGTCAAAAGATAGTGACTTACCTGAGTTCACACTATATTATCAAATAATGACTAATATTTAATAAAGTTAATATGAGCCAGGCACTGAGAAAGCTAGTCACTAGTGCTGTGTTCACTTTAAAATGTGGAAACTGAGTCAGAGAAGAGACACATTATTTGCCCAGGATCACAGGATTAGTAATAGCTGAGTTGGGATTTAAGGCTGGCTTCCTGCTTCCCAGCCCACCCACTGTTGCATGTCATTCAAGTCTTCTGGCTGTAAGTCCTCTGCAATTTACACAGCCCTATACTGCCTCCATCCTAGACTCACCAACCTCCTATTCTTTTATACTTCTGAATCTTTGTTCCCTAAATACTGCAGTCGGGGACAGGTGGAAGATTGCTGTGAAAAGAACAGGCAGCAACATTCTTGTTTAGCCTCTTTATATATCTATTTTTCCTACAGATTGAGGTATTTTTCTCCATTATGCATACTTATTCATTCTGCCAAAAAATTCTTTTAAGTCTGTTAAAGCTGTAGTCAATTTTCTCAGTTTGATGTTCCAAAGGAACCTGCTGTGTCTTTTTCATTCTGTGCAAAAACCGGCATGGCAGGATCCACCAGCTGCTAAAGTCGTTGCGTAGCTTAAAAACTTTCTATGTTATATTTTCATAGTTTCAGAATAAGAGCAGCATTTAATTTCTCTCTGCATTGTATTTTCCTTTAGAGAAAGAATACACTGGTATTTGTATATGTTGGAGGAATACTTTCAAAGAGAGAAATTATTCTTCAAATGTTTATGTCCACTGAATACTAAGTAATACTGCCACCTACTTGAAAAACAAAACCAAACCCCAAAACAAACCAAAAAACAAAAAAATCCTGCAAACCAAAAAGTACAGGAAGCCTCAGAAGAATATGGCAGTTATACTGAAATGTAAAGATGCTTTACTATATCTTCTCTGGAGAGAGTTCCAACAGTATTTACCAAAGACCCTAAAGTTATTCACATCTTTCATCCCAGCAACTACACATCTTAAAATACATACAAAAATGTATGATGTAGACATTTTTTTTGTAAAAGGAAACAATCAGAACCTAAATGTTCAGCAGTAGGCATTCATTGACTGAGTTGACACAATCACATAATAAAATATTATAGAGCCATTATAATGTTATTTACATGTATTTATTAATATGAGAAATCATTCATAGTTTGTGGTTAAGCCATAAAACAAAAAATGTGTGGATTAGTATGCATAACATCATCTGATATTTTCATTAGGAAGTGACTAGGAAAAATTACCTCTGAATAGTTTCATTTTGTATAAATGTCTTATCTGATTACTATTCTTGCCAACTTTTTACGTCTTTGAACCTAATCTATTGACTTCTTGCCCACAATATTTCCTGTGTAATGGGGGAGTAAAAAGGGAATTAGAATATGATCTGTCCTAGCTTTCAAGATGCTTACCAATGTTAAACAAACAAACCAAAAAATACAAACATGAGCACTGCTAGGAAGGCAAAAGACAGGATTGGAAGCCTAAACCATAGGTTTCATTTTTACAAAGAACTTCAAGAGAGAAGATGTTTGCCTGCCTGGAATGAAAAGAAAATAAGATTGTCTACTTTTGTGAACTTGAATTTATTAGGAATTGCCTTATGTATTGATTGGATTTGTACAGATTCTTGGAAGTTAAACCTAATTCATTTTTACTCTTCCAAAGCCTGGAGTGATTTTCTTCTTTTGACCTCCTCTAGTACTATTTGTCAGCTAATTCATTTGGTATCCAGCAAATACCATTTTTTTATGAGCCTATATTCTCAACATCATGAGACATTCTTTCAAAGCAAAGACAGCCATATCTTCTGACTCCTCACAGAATTCATTATGGAATCCACAATGTAAATATACATTATCTCTTTAGGAAAAAATAAATACCCCCGCTTACTTTAGTTCTATGCTAAAAGACCTCCCAATTAAGATAATTTCTATACACATACTATTAAATACCTCTAAGAGGACAAAACTCAACCTCCAGGAAGCCTGCTAGAGAGGCTAGAATGTGATCTTTGGAATCAGACACATCTACATTTGAATTCTAGCTCCCGAATTTCTAACTGTGTGACCTTATGCATGAATTACAGTCAACATAGGGAAAACAATAGTATACCTAAAATGTTGTTAGGGGGATTTCATGAGATAATCTTGGTAAGCACTTTCTTTCTTTTTTCATTTTCTTTGTAAATTTTTTTTGACTGAGGTATATTTGATTTACAATATCATATTAGTTTCAGGTGTATAACAAAGTGATTTGAAATTTTTATAGATTATACTTCATTAATAATTATTATAAAATATTGGCTACATTCACTATGCTGTCCAATATATACTTGTAGTTTAAGAGGTACAAACTACTGCATATAAAAAAATCACTTAGCCCTATCTTGCCCCTCCTGCCTTCCCTTTCACTGTTAGTAACCACTAGTTCGTCCTCTATATCTGAGTCAGTTCTTTTTTGTTATATTCAGTAGTTTGTTTTATTTTTCAGATTCCACATAGAAGCGATAACGTACAGTATTTGTCTTTCTCTGTCTGGCTTATTTCACTAAGCATACCACCCTCCAGGTCATCATATTGCAAATAGCAAAATGTCATTTTTTTATGGCTGAGTAGTATTCCATTGCATATATATATACCACATCTTCTTTATCCATTCATCTATTGATGAACACTTAGGTCGCTTCCATATCTTGGCTTTTGTAAATAATACTGTTATGAATATTGGGGTTTATGTATCTTTTTGAATTAGTGTTTTCATTTCCTTTGGATATATATCCAGGAGTGGAATTGCTGGATCATATGGTAGTTCTATTTTTAGTTTTTGGGGAACCTCCATACAGTGGCTACACCAATTTACATTCCCACCAAGAGTGTACAAGGGGTTCCTTTTCTCCACAATCTTGCCAACAGTTGTTATTGTGATTTTTTAAAATTATAGCCATTCAGACAGGTGTGAGGTGATATTTCATTGTTGTTTTGATTTTCATTTCTCTGATTAACAGTGTTGAGCATCCTTTCATGTGCCTGTTGACCATCTGTATGTCTTCTTTGGAAAAATGTCTATTCAGGTTTTATGCCCATTTTGAATTGGGTGGTTTGTTTTTTGATACTGAGTTGTGTGAGCTGTTTATACATTTTGGATATTACTCCCTATTGATCATAGCATTTGAAAATATGTTCTCCTTTTCAGTAGGTTATTTTTTGTTTTGTTGATTGTTTTATTTGCTGTGCAAAAGCTTTAAATTTAATTGGGTCCCAATTTAAAAATTTTTGCTTTTCTTTACTTTGCCTTAGGAGACAGATCCAAAAAAATATGGCTACAGTTTATGTCAGAGTCTTCTGCCTATGTTTTCTTCTAGGACTTTTTGGTTTCTGGTCTTATATTTAGGTCTTCAATCTGTTTTGAGTTTCTTTTTGTATATTGTATGCAAACATGTGCTGACTTCATTCTTTTAAATTTAGCTATCCAGTTTTCCTAGCACCACTTATTGAAGAGACTGTCTTTTCTCCATTGTATATTCTTGCCTCCTTTGTTGCAGATTAATTGACCACAGGTGCTTGAGTTTATATCCAGACTCTCTATTCTGTTCCATTGATCTATGTCAGTTTTTGTTTCAGTACCATACTATTTTGATTACTTTAGGTTTGTAGTATAGCCTGAAACCAGGGATTGTGAGTCTTCCAGCTCTGTTCATTTTTTTTTTATCAAAATTGTTTTGGCTTTTCAGGGTCTTTTGTGTTTCCATACAAATTTTAAAATTATTCTAGTTCTGTGAAAAATGCCATTGGTATTTTGATAGAGATTGCTTTGAATTTGTAGATTACCTTGGGTAGTATGATCATTTTAACAATATTAATTATTTCAATCCATGAACTTGGTATATCTTTCCATTTGTTTGTTCTGTCTTCAGTTTCTCTCATCACTGTCCTATTGTTTTCCGAGCACAGGAAAACCTCCTTAGGTAGGTTTATTCCTCAGTATTTTATTATTTTTGATTGTTTCATTAATTTCTCTTTCTGATAGTTTCTTTTTACTATATAGGAATTCAATGGATTTCTGTATATTAATTTTGAATGCTGAAATTTTACCAGATTAATTGTTGAGCTCTAGTATTTTTTTGGTGGCATCTTTAGGATATTCTATGTATAGTCATGTCATCTGCAGTGACCATTTTGCTTCTCTGTCTCCAGTCTGAATTCCTTTTATTTCTTTTTCTTTTCCAATTGCTGTGGCTAGGACTTCCAATACTATGTTGAATAAAAGTAGTGAGAGTGGGCATCCTTGTCTTGATCTTAGAGGAAATGCTTTCCACTTTTCACTGTTGAGTATGATGATAGCTTTGGGCTTATCATATATGGCCTTTATTATGTTGAGGTATGTTCCCTCTATAACCACTTTCTGGAGAATTTTTATCATAACTCGATGTTGAAATTTGTCAAAAGCTTTTTCTGCATCTATTGAGATGATCATATTGTTTTCTTCAATTTGTTAATGTGGTATATCACATTGATTGATTTGTAGATATTGAAAAAACCCCAGGATAAAGCCCACATGATCATGGAGTATGATCCTTTAAATTTATTGTTGGATTCAGTTTGCTAATATTTTCTTGAGGATTTTTGTGTTTGTGTTCATCAGTGGTATTGGCCTGTAATTTTCTTTTTGTTATATCTCTCTCTGGTTTTGGTATCAGGGTGATGCTGGCCTCAGAGAATGCATTCAGAGGCATTCCATCCTCTGGAATTTTTGGAATAGTTTCAGAAGGATAGGTGTTACCTCTTCTCTAAATGTTTGGTAGATTTCACCTGTGAAGCCATCTGGTCCTGGAATTTTGTTTGTTGGGAGTTTTTAAATTACTGATTCAATTTCATTGCTGGTATTTGTTCTGTTCATATTTTCTGTTTCTTCCTGATTCAATCTTCGGAGATTGTACATTTCTAGGAATTTTTCCATTTCTTCTAGGTTGTCCATTTTATTGGCACATTGTTGTTCATAGGAATCTCTTATGATCCCTTGTATTTTTGTGGTGTTGGTTTTAACTTTTTCATTTCTGCTTTAATTGATTTGAGCCCTCTCTTTTTTTTATTGATGAGTCTGGCTAACAGTTTATCCTTTTTTTTTCTTTTCAAAGAACTAATTCTTAGTTTCATTGATATTTTCTATTTTTTATTTTAAAGTCTCTATTTCATTTGTTTCTGCTCTGGTCTTTATGATTTCTTCTACTAACTTTTGGTTTTGTTTGTTCTTTTTCTAGTTCCTTTGGATGTAGGGTTAGGTTGTTTGAGTTTTTTCTTGTTTCCTGAGGTAAGTTTATATCACTATAAACTTCCCTTTTAGAACAGCCTTTATTGCATCCCATAGATTTTGTATCATCATGTTTTCATATTTATTTGTCTCCAGGTATTTTTTTATTTCTTATGATTTCCTCAGTGATCCATTTGTAGTTTATTGGTGTATTATTTAACCTCCGTGTGTTTGTATTTCTTGCAGTTTTTTTTCTTGTATTTGACTTCTAGTTTCATAACATTGTGATCAGAAAAGAAGCTTGATATGATTTCAAATTTCTTAAAGTTACCAAGGCTTATTTTCTGGACCAGCATGTGATCTATCCTGGAGAATGTTCCATGTGCACTTGAAAGAATGTGTATTCTGCTTTTGAATGAAATATTCTATACATATCTATTAAGTCTTATCTAATGTGCCATTTAAGGCCAGTGTTTCTTGACTGATTTTCTGTCTGGATGATCTGTCCATTGATGTAGGTGGGGTGTTAAAGTCCCCTACTACTATTGTGCTACTGTCAGTTTTTCCATTTATGTCCAGTAATACTTGCTTTATATATTTAGGTGCTCCTATGTTGGGTGCATATATATTTACAATTATTATATCTTCTTCTTAGATTGATCCCTTGGTCATTATGTGATGTCCTTCTTTGTCTTTTGTAACAGTCTTTATTTCAAGGTCTATTTTGTTTCATATAAGTGTTGCTACTTGGGCTTTCTTTTGATTTCCATTTGCATGGAATACCTTTTTCTACCCTCTCACTTTCAGTCTGTGTGTCTTTAGATCTGAAGTGAGTCTCTTCTAGGCAACCTATGTAAGGGTCTTGTTTTTATATTCATTCAGCCATTCTCTCTTTTGATTGGAGCAGTTAGCTCATTTATATTAAAATAATTATTGATATGTATGTACTTATTGCCCTTGTTAATTGTTTTGGGTTGTTTTTGTTGTTCCTTCTTCTTTTGTTCTCATCCATTGTGATTTGATGACTGTCTTTACTGTTATTTTTCAATTCCTTTCTCTTTTTTGTGTATTTCTTTGTATTATAAATTTTTGGTTTGTAGTTACCCACATGATTGTTTTAAGTGGCTGATCTCTTAATTTCAAATGCATTTTAACAACTCTGCATCTGTACTTTCCTCCCCTCAATATTCCTGTTTCTTACATATTTTACATCTAATTGTTATGTGTATCCCTTAACTGCTTTTTGTGGATATAGATGATTTTACTACTTTTGTCATTTAACCTTCCTAATAGCTTTGTGCATGGATGATTTTCTACCTTTGGTGTATTTATTTGCCTTTACCAATGAGCTTTTTCCTTTCCCAATTTTCATGTTTCTAGTTTTGGCCTTTTCTTTTTTGCTTTGAGAATTTCCTTTAACATTTCTTGTAAAGCTGGTTTGGTGGTGCTGAATTCTCATTGCTTTTGCTTATCTGTAATACTTTTATCTTTCCATCGATCTGAATGAAAGCCTTGCCAGGTAGATTATTCTTGGTTGTAGGTTTTTCCCTTTCATCACTTTTAATATATTGTGCCACTCCCTTGTAGCCTGAAGTTTCCGATGAAAAGTCAGCTGATAGCCTTATGGAAGTTCCCTTCTGTGAAACTTGTTGCTTTTCCCTTACTGCTTTTAATATTGTGTATTTATTTATCTTTAATTTTTGTCATTTTTATTACAGTGTGTCTTGGTGTGGTCCTCTTTGGTTTCATCCCCTTTGGGACACTCTGTGCTTCCTGGACTTGATGTCTGTTTTTCTTTCCCAGGTTATGGATGTTTTCAGCTATTATGTCTTCAAATATTTTCTCTGCCTCTTTCTCTCTTCTCCTTCTGGAACCCCTATATTGTGAATATGAGTGCACTTGATGTTGTGCCAGAGGTCTTAAACTGTCCTCACTTCTTTTTATTATTATTTTTTAAATCCAGCTTCAGTGATTTCCACTACTGTCTTCCAGCTCACTGGTCCATTCCTTTGTATCATTTAGTCTACTGTTTTTTTCCTCCTAGTATATTTTTTATTCACGTTATTGTATTCTTCATCTGTTTGGTTGTTCCTTATATTTTCCAGAGTTTTGTTTAAAACTTCCAACTTCTCACTCTGTTGATCCATTCTTCCAAGTTCTTTGATCATCTTTGCAATCATTACCTTGAACTCTTTCTTAGGTAGATTGCCTGTCTCCACATCACCTAATACTTCTGGGGTTTTTAATCTTGTTCCTTCATTTGAAACATTTTCCTCTCTCACCTCATTTTACCTAATGTGCTGTTTTTATTTCTATGTACCTCGTAGATTGGTTACATTTCATGACCTTGGAGAAGTGATCTTTTGTAGGAAATGTCCTATGTGTCCCAGCAGCACACTCCCCTCTTGTCACCAGAGCCATGTGCTCTAGGAGTGCCCCCTATGTGAGCTCTGTGGGTCCTTCTGTTGTGGTGGGCTGACTACTGTGGGCTGTCTGGTAGATGTAGCTTGTCCCAAGGCTAGAGCCAGCTCGTTGGTGGGTGGGGCCAGACCTGAGTGGTTTCTGGGGCTGGTGCCTGCCAACTGATTGGTGGAGCTAAGTGTCAGGGTCTTTAACTTCAGGGACCCAGGTATCCCAGGTCTAGTGTATGTGTACTGGTATGCGGTGACATGCACTGGGCCCTCTGGTGGGCAAGGCAATGTCCAGGGGTGACTGTGGGTTCAAGGGGTCTTACGGCAGCCTGTCTGCTGGTGGGTGGGGCTTGGTCCATGCCCAGTTGGTTGCTTGCCCTGTGGCATCTCAGTACTGGTGCCTACAGGCTGGTGGGCAGGGCAGGTGTGGGTCCTGAGTCTGATTAGCTAGAGAGATGATTCCAGAATGTTGCTAGCCAGCACCAGTGTCCATGTGGTAGAATGAGCTCCCAAAAATGGCTACCACCAGGGTCTCTGTCCCCAAGGTAAAGTCCAGTTGCTTCCTGGCTCTCTGGGAGACTCTCCAAGATTAGCAGGTAGGACTGACCCAAGCTCCTTTCATATTATTGCTTTAGCCCTGTGTCTGGAGCATGTGAGTTTTTGTGTGTGCCCTTTAAGGGTGGAATTTCTATTTCCCACATCCCTCTGGGTCTCCCGAAAGTAAGTCCCACTAGCCTTCAAAGCCAAACATTCTGGAGGCTTGTCTTCTTGAGGCAGGACCCCTGGGCTGGGGAGCCCATGTGGAGCTCAGACCCCTCACTCCTTGGGGAGAACGTCTGCAGTTGTAATTATTCTCCCATTTGTGGGTTGCCCATCTGGCTGTATGGATCTTTACTATACCACGACTCTGCCCCTCCCACCTGTCTCATTTTGTTTCCTTCTTTATATCTTACGTTGTAGAAAATATTTTCTAGTAGGTTTCTGGTCTTTTTCATTGATAGTTCTGTAATAGTTGTAATTTTGGTGTGCGCATGAGAGAAGGTGAGCTCAGGGTCTTTCTACTCCACCATCTTGGGAACTCTGTCCTTAATTCCCTTCTTTATGTAGCTTATGTAATGACAGATTTACATGACCTCTATTGTAGTCCAAGTAGCATCATTTTTTGGTGGGGGCAGGGGTGGATAATGCAACAGTCTTCTAAATGACCTCTTTTTTCACTCTGTGAAAAAAGTGATCTTTTGTAGGAAATGTCCTATGTATCCCAGCAGTACACTCCCTGCATTTCATTCCTGTTTAGGGCTGAATTGTGTTCTCCAAAATTTTACATGTTGAAGTCTTAACCTCCAGTACCTCAGAACGTGACTGCATTTAGAGGTAGGATTTTTAAAGTTTTAATTATGTTAAAATGAGGTAATTTGGGTGGGTTCTAATCCAACCTGACTGGTGTCCTCATAAGAAAAGGAAACTTAGACACAGCAGGTACAGAGGTAAAACAATGTGAAGACACAAAGAGAAGATGGCCATTTATAAGACAAGGAGAGAGGCCTCAGAAGAAACGAACTCTGCAGACATCTTGATCTTGGACTTTAAGCCTCCATAACTGTGAAACAATAAAGTACTGTATTTTTAAGCTACCCAGTCTGTGGTTCTTTGTTTTGGCAGCCCTAGCAAACTGATACAGTTCTCTGTTGAAATAACAGTGAGATCCTTTAAAACTTTAAAATGTCTCTATCATATCATAGCTTACCTGTCCATACTCCCAACCCCCTAACGCACGGATCTCAAAGTCTTCTAATGGATTCCCATCTCAGAGTAAAATCCTAAGGCCTACAATACCATAAATGAGAACACCATGAGACTCTATTTCTTTGACCCCATTTTCTGTCTCTCTTCTAGTCATACAGTCTGACCCTGCTTTCTTGGCCTTCTTTCTCCTCCTCAAACACACCAGATTAATTCCCACCTTAAAAATCATTTTATTTGCTTTTACAACAGTCTGAAAGATCTTCTTCCAGGTATTTACATGTTCACTCTCATATAATTCTGGTTTCTTCAAATGTTGTCACCTAAGAGAGGCTATTGGTAACTACTCAGCCTAAAATGGGCAACCTCCTATCATTCTCTATCTTTTTACCCGGCTTTATTTCTTTTTGTAGTACTTACTGCTGATAGATGTTCTTTATAGATATTCTCTTAAATTATTTGTGTATTTACACATTACCTCCTTCCACTAAAATATAAAACCCATGAGAATATGGGCTCTGTTTTACTTCCTCTTGTAATCTCTGTGCCTAGAAATTGCTTTGCAAAAGGTGCATACCCAAGTGATATTTTTTATAGTAATAAATATAACTATTAAATGGTGTTCCTTTAGTTGATAACATGGAAGGAGTTGCTCTATTTCATTTAATGAGCATGCAAAGGAAAAATACATGAATTAATGTGTCTTCAATTATGATAAAACATAACTTAAAACAGCAATCAATTAAAAAAATATATTACCCAAATCTAATCAATAGATTGTGTTGGTTTTGTCACATCGAACTTGTCTTATAGATGGTATTAAACAAATCATTAGATGGTCAATTATAGTTATTGGGGCTGTAACAAAAGTTTATAATTTATTTGGTTCAGCTCTCTTGTCTACAGTCTTATACAAGTATAAAACTTAGTTCTGATCTTAGCCTGTCACTTAATAAACCAATGACCTGAGATAAATCTTTTAATACTACTGAACCTAGCTATTTCATCTGTAAACTATGAATAATAATATCGGTCCTGCCTGTCACACAGGGTTATAGCAAGTTTTCATTTTAATAATGCACTTATTTTGTTATCTGAAAAGCGCTCTGCAATGAGTGGCAGTGTGGTCTTAGTGACAGTCCAGTCACAGCTGGGAACAAATCCTACTTTCTGTCCCTAGCATTTCCACGCTGTGATGTAGTCCTCCAACTAGCCCCAGAATTTAATCCAAAGGACTAACATAATTGGAAATTCTTGTACCATTAGATCTAAGTATATTTTATCTGATATGATAAATTATTAATTTAGTGATTCTCATCAGATAATTAGCACAAGATGTATTATGCATTGCCCTTCAAGAACTTAGGAGAATAGTCCCTAGGACTTGCACATTTAATAGGAAGGCAGGCACTGAGAAAGTCTAGGTAAGGCAAGGTCTACTGACATCTCCAGGGAATAGCAGACAGAGGATGCCCTGACTCTGTGGACAACTGGGATGTTGTGTCACAAAGTTGACCTCAGAGTGCAAGTACCTGGAGTTGGGACAAGAAAAGAGGATTACAAAAATTACTTTGACTTATTAAAAGTTTTCTTAGAGTAGACCTGTTCTCTACTGTCTATTGCCTCTTGAGAAATCATGATTTTATATGGAATATACATGATTATTAAAGACTAATAGTGGTGTTATTCAAAATGGAAAAATAGCAGTTTCCAAGATTATATTTTATTTGAGATCACTTATTTGTACCTTTTCCATCAGTTAGATGTATTTAAATGTAAAAATGTCTTTTTAATACCATTTAAAGTTGTGAAGCAAAATTCAGGCATAGTATAAAGTTTTAAACAGTCTTATTTAGTAATGACTATAATTCAGATAGATATTATAAATAAAAGACAAAGCCAAAACTAGCTTTTAGAACAATTATAAATATGGATATAGAGATGAAAGCATATAATATTTTTCTCTTTTGTGCATTTAAATCCATGTTCAATCTTTAGCTCACCTATACATGTATATGCACATTTGAATATGTGCTGTGGTATACCATTTATGAAGAATGAAAATAATACTTAAGAAATTACCATTCACTAAACAATCATGGGCTTTGGTTTTAAGAAGGCTTAAATTATATAACAGAATTTGACTGTTGGAGAACAGATCAGTTGTTGCCAAGTATTAGGGTAGACTATTAAGGCATAATATGAGAATGTGGTATTTTGTTTGTGGTGACAAAACAGTTCTGTATCATGATTTTTATGATGGTTACGTAAATCTACCTTTCATATAACTATATGCACAACACACACACACACACACACACACACACACACACACACACACACACACAAGGTTGAATGTAAAAACCTTTGAAATCCAAACAGAATCTGGACTTGAATTAATGGTATTATACCAATGTCAGTTTCCTAGTTTTGACAATGCACTATGGTTATGTAAGTAAGATTCAATCATGGCGGGAAGCTAGGTGCAGGTAAAATAGTAATTCTCTATACTATTTTTGCAATTTCTTATGAGTCAACTTATTTGAAAATAAAAAGTATTAAAAGAAGAATTAAGTTAAAAGGCTTGAAATTAATTGCTTTTGCCATGATTAGTTGTATGAATTTGGGCATATTGTTATTCAACTTCTTGTCTAGGCCTCAGTTTCCTCATCTGTAAAATTGGGATACTATTATGATTCCTAACTTATAGTATTATCATGATTAAATCATATAATGTATATGCATCCAATACTGTGTATAGCATAAAGTTGATGCTTAAACACTGAGTTTCCTACTTCTTTCTTGGCTATTGGATTTTAAGGTCTCAAGTGGAATCCACAAAGAGGTAGCCAAAATGGGTGGCCGTATCTCAAAGCATCATCTGAACAAGGAGGATGTTCTCTATCCTTTGAAAAGATCTCTGTGCTCTTAAATTATTTAGCCCCTACTTGGGTCCTTACAAACCAATAACCTCATGAATTTCTACATCACCAATAGAGAATTAAGTCTCAATGAGTATTTTGGTCATATGTAACCAGTAGTTTCTGGGGCCTAAACTTTATTGGCTCAGTTGCTTTTTCTTATTTACGTATTTGATAATATTCAATTTAAACATTTCTTCAGTAAGCAGTTGTTAACTAATGTACATTTATTACTTTTGTTTTTCAATTATACTGCTTGTAGTCCATAGGTATTCAGCCTTTTGGCCTTCCCAAATATCTGAAGGTAAGATGGTCAAAATTAAAACCAAGAAATCCTCTACTCTGAAGTCACATCTCCCCAGTTAGATTGTACATTTCTTTAGGGTAGAGACTATATTTTCTTTTCCAGAGAAAAAAACAAAAATGACAAAACCTAACATAGGCTGAGCCCACTTGGATTCAATGGAGAGGGGAGAGAGGAAGATGTCAGCGTTCTTCCCTTTTGGCTGTGCTTTGATAACTTTATCTGTGAGATTCTAGTTAAAAGCTCATGATTGTAGAAAGAAGTATGTTCCCAGGAGTCCCATTGTATTAGGACCAAATGGGGAGATTAGGACTCTTCATTATGAGAAGAAGAAAATGGAAAGAAAATATAATGAAAAAGGACAAAATGTAAGAAAGGCAGGATATGGTGCACGTGTATTTGGTGACCATATTTCTATGTCATAGAACAAAGGAACATCCTGTGAAGCTTAAAAGGGATAAATTTAGAATGCATAAAAGCATTTATCTATTCTCACAGGTTGTATTGTACTAGGGCTAAGGTGTGTTTTACCATGAGAGGTAGTGAAGCATAAGAATAAATTGATTCACAAATGTTTAGGTGAATTATAATTTTTTGCCTGCTAAATCATAGACCTATATGAGTCTTACATATCTTTTTTAAAAAGCGTTACATGAAGCATATAATACAGGTGATTTAAATAACAAGAGTTACTTAATGTATGTGGGCAAATAAATTAATGAGCTTACAGCCTCACTTGACACATGTTTATTGTGTGGCCTGTCTTGAATGTCCCATATCATTCCAGGAGCCTAAAATTCAGACTCAAATCCTTGTGCTGAAAGAGTTTATATTCTAGTTGATAGAGAAAACAGTAAACAAAGTTAATAAGTAAAATATTTAACATATTAGATGATGGGAAGTTCTGTAGTAAAAAAAATAATAAAGCAAGAAAAATGGGTGGGTTGATGAGGACTTTCGTTTAGATAGAGTATCCAGGAAAGGTTGCCCTGAGGTGATATTTACATAAAGATCCAAAACAGGTAAAGGAATACTCTATGTAAACATCTGTGAGAGTAATTTTCCAGGCCCTTCAGAAACAGTAAAAAGGCCAGTACGACTGAAGCAGTGTAATGGAGAGATGTGGAGGTTAGTAGTTTATGAAGAGAATGGAAAAGTAGGTGGATCATTTTGAGGGACAGTACTTCTCAAATTTTAATTTGCGTATAAATCACCTATGTGTCACATTAAAATGAAGATTCTAGTTTAGGAAGTCTAGAGAGTTTACACTGTGTACAAGCTCCCAGGTAATGCTGATACTATTGGTCTGTAGATTACACTTTGAATAGCAAAGAAAATTGGGGCTTGTGTGCCGTTGTAAGGATTTTGGATTTATGTTGAATGTTGTGGATTGAGCTGTGCCCCTCCACCAAAAAAAAGATCAAGTGCTACCTCCCAGTACCTGTGAATATGACTTTATTGGGAAATAGGATCTTTGCAAATATAATCAATTTAAGCTACGGTCATAGTAGATTGGCTGGGGGGAAATTTGGACAGAGATACACACAGCAGAGAAGGCCATGTGAAGATGGAGGCAGAGACTGGAGTGATGCTGCTACAAGTCAAGGGACAATAAGATTGCTGGCAACCACCAGAAACTAGGAAGAAACAAGGAATAATTCTCCCCTAGAGCCTTCAGAGAGAGGATCTCCCTGCTGATGCCTTGATTTCAGACTTTTAGCCTCTCTGACTGTGAGAGAATAAGTTTCTGCCACCCAGCTGTGGCAATTTGTTACAGAAGCCCTAGGAAACAAATACACCAGGTGAGATAGAGAATTAAGCCATTGGAGGGTTTTAAGAAGAGTGTCTCAATTTGACATGCTTTAATGGAATCCCTCAGGCTTCAGAAATGAGAATAATCTGAAACAGGTGGGGCAGCACAAGCAGGGAGACCAGTTTGGAGGCTATAGTAGTAAATCAAACTGAACAGTGGAGGGATGACGGTGATTTGAAGCAGGGCCGTAGTGATGGTGGTGAGACATGGACATAATCCAAATCTATTTTGAAGCTAGTGTCAACAAGGTTTGTTAATAGAGTGTGAATTATAAAAGAATCAGGGGAGTTAAAGATGAAACCAAGGTTTGGGGGCTTAAAGAGAAGGCAGGAGTGTGCTAAATGAGATGGGGAAGATGGTGGGAGGAAAAGTGGGGAGAATAATAGGAGAGATTAAGAGCTCTGTTTTGGGTATGTTAAGTGTGAGATGTCTATTATGCTTCCAACTAGAAATGGAAAGTCAACAACTTGGTAGGTATCTGGAGCCCAGAACAGAGGTTTCAGCTGGAGATACAACTGATACAAGTTATTAAGAGAAATCACCATGTTTGGGAACGATGCACGTATGTTATGAGATCAATATCAGGAAAGAGTGTTATGTACTTTAGTTATGTAGTGTTTAGTTATGTAGTTTAGTTATGTAGTGTTATGTACTTTAGTACTTTAGTTATGTACTAAAGATCAAAAACATGATCTTTAGTGCCACTTGTGGGCCATATATCCATCCTCTGACAGTTCTGACACTGGTTGTAAAATGTACCAAGAAGTATGGGTTCAGAGATGGATTTTTTTTCTTTTTAGGGTTTGCTGTAGCCTGAATTGTGTCTACCTCAGAATTTTCATGTTCAAGCCCTAACCCCTAATGGGATATGTGTGATGGTATTTGGAGATGGGGCCTTTGGGAGATAATTAGGTTGAGATGAGGTCATGAGGGTAAGGTTCTCATAATAAGATTAGTGCCTTTATAAGAAGAGCACTTGTTCTCTCCGTGTGTCTCTGTCTCTGTCTCTCTCTGTCTGTCTCTCTCTCTCTCTCTCTGTCTCTCTCTCTCTCTCTCTGCCCCCCCCATGTTAGAGAGGAAGGTTGGAGAAAGGAGGGGGGAGGGAGGAGAGTTCTCTCACCAGCCCAAACATGATGTCACCCTGATGTTGGGCTTTAGCTTCCAGAACTGTGAGAAATACATTTCTGTTATGTAAGCCGCCCAGACTGGTATTCTGTCATGGCAGCCCTAGCTGACTAAAACAGGGCTCTTCTTCTAAAACTTCAACTTTCTATATCTTTAAAGCTTCTAAGATAAACAGTCAGTCTGACAGCCATATTCATTATTTTTGGCTATCTATCTTTGAATTTGATGCCTCAGTGTAAAAAGCATGACCTCACTTGGATTTGTGAAATATTTAGAAACATCATATTGTCCCAAGAATGGGGAGCTTTCAGTATTTAGTACTTCTGATAAAAGTCAGTCACTCAAATGTGGACCATTTGTTCACCAGGCTCCTGAAGAAGCAGGAGTCATGTTGCATGCATGAAATAGCACCTACGATTTACTTTGATCACATATATTTTCTGTTTTTATCTTAGATACTTTCACCTCAGAAAGTGTGTTTTACTATCAGGAATGATTTACCGATGCAGTGATATAATAATTATTTTCATTACCATTTTAAGGATTTAAAATCCTGTCCATTTATAGGGACAGGAGGTAAGGTAGGGGATACCTGCAGGTGTCTAGTTCTACTTGTGACTAGGAAGGTATTTTTGTTTACAGTAATAGGAAATCCATTGTTACTGCAAAGAGACCCATAACTTTTAAAAAATGAAGCTTTCATTTTGTCCTCCATCTGCCTGGATATTCTCTGTCTCTCCCTTGGTTCCAAACTCTGAGAGGAAAAGGAAGCATGTTTATCCACCCCTCAAGGCTCAATATAAGCACAAGAGGGAGAAAACTCACCTATATTGAAATGGTTGATCCATCCCAATGACAAAACTATAGCTACAGCCCTGATTTTCTTGTCCATTGCCAAGAAAAAAAATGACATAATCTGACTCTGTTTAATTAAGCTATGTTGAACAACAGAAATCCTACTTGTGCATTTTTCTAGGCATGGGGAAACGTTCTGGGTAGTGGGTTTCTTATTTGCCCTCCTGAGGATTGAGCTTTAGGTGGAAGATGACTAGGTATTTGTCATCTTAAGATTTTTTTTTTATCAATTTAAAGTCATGCTATTTCTAATTGTTCCTGTTGGTACTTTGGGGTATTGCTAAGGTGTTATCACCATTGGACCTACCTGTGATCATCAAGGTAATAGGTAGCATTCTTGCATTGTAATATATACACTTAATAAATTGACTAGCATATATAGCTTTTATGATCTCACAAAACCGATATGAAAACTGGAATATTCATTTAAATTCAACATTTGCAGTGTGTCATCCATAATGTGTTTACTGAGTCACAGTGTTTACTGAGTGTTTAATGAGTGAGATTTACTCATTTTACACCAAGTTGTATGTCGTAAACCTTCAGCTGTGATTGGTTTGACACAGTGCATGTATGCTGTACTTATTTATATATATATATATGTATATATATATATATATTTTTCCGGTACGTGGGCCTCTCACTGTTGCGGCCTCTCCCGTTGAGGAGCACAGGCTCCGGACGCGCAGGCTTAGCAGCCATGGCTCACGGGCCCAGCCGCTCCGTGGCATGTGGGATCTTCCCGGACCAGCGCATGAACCCATGTCCCCTGCATCGTGAGGAGGACTCTCAACCACTGCGCCACCAGGGAAACCCTGTACTTATTTTTTAATTTCACTTATTATCATACTCAGCTGATGCCAGGTTAACTTACTGATAACACATCAGTTCTATTTCCTAAACCCTACAGTCAATTCAATCATAATATCTATTTATTCATTTTAAAAGATTTTGCTAACATTAGCCCCCTCTGATGCTGCACTTTGTCCAAATAAGATTCTATATCTCATCCTATGCCAGTTACCAAGATTCTCTACATTTAATCATTTTTGTATAGAGATTTAAATCAACATAATTCCTATCTTCTAATTCAGTGCATCTCAAAAGTGTGGTCTACGTACTGATCAATAGCATCGGTATCATCTTGATTTTATTTGCGATGTAAGTTATCAGGTCTTATCATAGACCTTTTTTTTTTTTACATCTTTATTGGAGTATAATTGCTTTACAATGGTCAGTTTCTGCTTTATAACAAAGTGAATCAGTTATACATATACGTATATTCCCATATCTCTTCCCTCTTGTGTCTTCCTCCCTCCCACCCTCCCTATCCCACCCCTCCAGGCGGTCACAAAACACCGAGCTGATCTCCCTGTGCTATGCGGCTTCTTCCCACTAGCTATCTACCTTACATTTGGTAGTGTATATATGTCCATGCCTCTCTCTCGCTTTGTCACAGCTTACCCTTCCCACTCCCGATATCCTCAAGTCCATTCTCTAGTAGGTCTGTGTCTTTATTCTTGTCTTATCCCTAGATTCTTCATGACATTTTTTTCCTTAAATTCCATATATATGTGTTAGCATATGGTATTTGTCTTTGTCCTTCTGACTTACTTCACTCTGTATGACAGACTCTAGGTCTATCCACCTCATTACAAATAGCTCAATTTCGTTTCTTTTTATGGCTGAGTAATATTCCATTGTATATATGTGCCACATCTTCTTTATCCATTCATCTGATGATGGACACTTAGGTTGTTTCCATCTCTGGGCTATTGTAAATAGAGCTGCAGTGAACATTTTGGTACATAGACCTTCTTTATCTGAGGTGAGGCCCAGGAATCTGTGTTTTCACAAGCCTTCCGTGTGATTCTGATGCCTGATACAGTTTGAGATTCGCTGTTGTAGTTAGTTAAATAAAGAAATAGCATAGGCCTGAATTATTCAGCCTATGAAACTTATTTCCTGATTTTCTAAAGAGAATGCATTGAGAAGAAGGTCTATCTTTGGTCCCATTAAATAGATTCTGTTATTGAAGATAACGAATAACTTTCTTGTATGAAGTTATTATCAATCTATTCCAAGGGGAATATGTCCTCTGAAGGTAAGCTTGAAAAAGTCTCAAACATACTAAGAAATGCTCCAACACATAAGGAACTAACTATGATAGTAATTAGGGAACTTTTCTCTGTCTTTTACTTAAAATAATGCATATATTTGAAAACGTATATGAAAAAACAGAGGGAAAACAAATGGTTTAAACATTCAATTAGTTTTGATATTAAATAAGAGCTATGGCCAAAATGATAAACTAAATTCTAAGCCTAATGGGACTTTTTCCTTTTCTCTTCTGCATCTGCATAATGGACATGACCCTTTGCAGCTCCATCAATAATAGAATTAATGAGCCCTTTCATTGAACTTCACCCTTCAGTCATTTCATCTGATCACCAAGTCTCATAAAGGTTCTACACAATTGATAGGTATCACTGACTTTGATTCTTCCTGCTTCCTGGTGTCTGTTGCTCTCCGATTGTATATACGACACTTAAAGAATTACACTCACTCCTTCAGAGGGGTCATTTAGTACTTTGAAGCCCATTGTTTAAAAGATATTTTTTCCCACCGAAGAAAGACTGAGGCAGGAGGAGGGCTGCAAGTTCATTTCGATTTTAAATGCGTTTAAGACCCTTACAAGTGAGGAAGAGCAGGGTCCCCCTTACAGTGAGCTGCAAAGTGGGGACTGCTGACCAGCACCACCTGCTCCTCCCCTATGCCTCCAACATTCAGTCATGCTTTTACTGCCTGGCAAAAATCTCCTCAGGGGATGTCTGCTCCTGCCCAGTTATGGCCTCCTATGCCATATGATCTCTCCATGGCCCCCTGGAATAATCAAAACCTTTTACGCTCACCTCACACTGTGAATAGCTGAGTATCATATGGTGGCAGTAATTGGGAAAAGTGACTCAAGACACTTCCAAAATTTGCAGTTTTCATTGTCATTTCAGGGACCCCTGCTCTTTGTTTTGGAATACTTTTTAAAGCAACTGTTCTCTCTGGCTAATGAGCTGTGTCAAGTTTTCTATTTTTAAGCTCTTTTTTTCTTTGTTTAGTAAAACAGTTTTGGGGTTTTTTTGCGAATTGTTTAATTGAAATATAGTTGCTTTACAACATTGTGCTAATTTCTGCTATACAGCAGTGTGACTCAGTTATACACATATATGCATTCTTTTTTAATATTCTTTCTCACTATGGTTTATCCCATGAGATTGGATACAGTTCCCTGTGCTATACAGTAGGACCTTGTTGTTTATCCATTCTAAATGTAATAATTTGCATCTACTAAAGCCAAACTCCCAGTCCAGCCCTCTTCCTCCCCCCTCCCTCTTGGCAACCACAAGTCTGTTCTCTCTGTCCATGAGTCTGTTTCTGTTTTGTAGATAGGTTCATTTGTGCCATATTTTAGCTTCCACATATAAGTGGTATCATATGGTATTTGTCTTTTCTCTTTCTGACTTCACTTAGTATGATAATTTCTAGTGGCATCCATGTTGCTACAAATGACATTATTTCATTCTTTTTTATGGCTGAGTAATATTCCATTGTATACATATTGCCACATCTTCTTTTTCCATTCATCTGTTGATGGACATTTAGGTTGTTTCCATGTCTTGGCTATTGTGAATAGCGCTGCTATGAACATAGGGGTGCATGTATCTTTTTGAATTATAGTTTTGTCTGGGTATATGCCCAGGCGTGAGATTGCTGGATCTAACGGTAGTTCTATTTTCAGTTTTCTGAGGAACCTCCATACTGTTTTCCATAGTGGCTGCACCAACTTACATGCCTACCAACGGTGTAGGAGGGTTCCCTTTTCTCCACACCCTCTCCAGTATTTGTAGACTTTTTTTTTTTTTTTGCAGTACGCGGGCCTCTCACTGTTGTGGCCTCTCCCGTTGCAGAGCACAGGCTCTGGACGCGCAGGTTCAGTGGCCATGGCTCACGGGCCCAGCCGCTCCGCGGCATGTGGGATCTTCCCGGACCGGGGCACGAACCTGTGTCACCTGCATCAGCAGGCAGACTCTCAACCACTGCGCCACCAGGGAAGCCTGTAGACTTTTTAACGATGGCCATTCTGACAGGTGTGAGGTGATATCTCACTGTAGTTTTGATTTGCATTTCTCTAATAATTAGTGATGTTGAGCATCTTTTCATGTGCCTCTTGGCCATCTGTATGTCTTCTTTGGAGAAATGTAGTCAGACAATTTTGGGAGAGAAAGGAGAAGAGTGGAGAAAAGATCAAACTGACTGAGAACTCCCTGTACTGAATATGATTAACGTTTCCTTAGTTAAAAACATTCAATGTTTTCTAACTACAAAAGTGGCAATTTTAGGTTCTATCTAATATATCCAAAGATTAGGAGCTCAATTTAGAAATTAAGATTATAGGAAAAAACAAATTTGACATGTTTCTGGTGTTCTTCAAATTGTCTGACATCCATACCCAAAATATTCATTTTTAAACTTATTGTTATTCTATTTGTAAAAAGGAATGTCATCAATAGGGTGGCAGCTTTTTTCTGTCTCCGTAAAGAATCAGATGAGAAGTGGGCTTAATCACTATTAAAAGAAATTCATTAGGCTGTAATTAATAACCCAAAATATGCTGATTATGAAGATGATTTATTACGAGAACTGCCTACTGAGGTTATTTTCAACTTGAAAAGTTTCTTGAAATTTTGAGAATGTTGTTTTAAAATTATAACATTTTTTGAGAGTTTTCAAATTTTTATTTTTAGTCTCTGGATTGTTCTATGTTACTCTTTATGTCTCTTTTACTTGCTATTTTAGATGGTTTAGAATTTCTCCATTTTCAACTGAATGCATAAAACACTTTTAGCTCTCAATAATTAGCAACATTGGAATATAAAGACTAATGAGATGTAGTACTCACTCTTATGGAACTATGAAAGGTACTTGGAGACATATGTGAGACATTCTACCAGACCCTTCCATCATTAAAGATTCAGTTCAAGTATCACTACCTACATAAATATTTTTCTGATTCTGAGAGGGTGTTTTTGCCTTTACAATTGTGGTAGCAATATTGCACCTGAGCGTTGAAAATTATCTACTTCTCTTTGCATCATTTACCCTTCTATGTGAGCCTTTCAAAGTGGGATCTGTGTCTGATTCTTTTTGTTGTTGTTGTTTTACCACAAGTAATAGTGGACATCGCATTTGACTTCCCAGAAAAATATGTTAAAACATGTTGGTAATCTTGATCTTAATGTACCCATAAATAAAGCCAAAGTTAGAGACATTGCACAGGTAGGCATTGCCTGTGATATTGCAGGTAGCATAATAAAAAATTATCATACACTAATAACCTTCTAGAAGTAAAAGTCTTTTGGAGATGACTTACTTCAATTTTCCTGGATTCCCCAGAGAGAGATATGGAGGTTTGGAGAGGTTAAATGTCTTTCCCTAGGATGCAGAATTAGTTGGTAGCAAGTTTTGCATCCTTTGTGAACTTTGAGTCAATGGTAAGGTAATTATATACCATGCAAATGATTATGTAATATTATTAGGCAATAAAATTCATTAATTGAAACTATATTAATAAATTTTACTTAAAACCAATACATTGTTTTACTTAGCACAATTGTTCCTTTCTTGAACATACCTCTTTGGTACAAGTAGAATTGTATTTTTGCTTTGGCTCTAAACTCACAGCTGGTTTAGACAGTGGCTTCTTACAATAAAATGGGAAGGAGCAAGTGAGTATGTGTGTGTGACTGTGTACTCTGTATAATCTCTTAGAAAATGCCAAGACATAATTTGTAATATTACAAAATACTCAGTGCTATAGACTACCTAGGAAATAGTATTATGTGTATCAGAGCCATGAGTCCAAGAGGGTGGACAAAGAGGGTTCTCATTGCAAAGCTACAGCCCAGCAGGGTGGCTTTTGCAGAGATATGGATGACATAGTCTTTTCTTCCTCTGTGAACAAAGAGCTTGTCACCTCCTCAGCACATTCATTCTCCCCTGCATGGGGTTGTGTGGCCCATGCCGACTTTCAAACTTCAATGTGCAAAAATCTCTTTAGAAATACCTTTCATTATGATCATTTTTGAAAGAAGCTTGCAAGCTGAATTTAATAGTGAGTCACAGTCATTTTAAAGCTTACTATTTCTTTTATATAAGAGATATGCTTTGTTTTGGAAGAAGACTATATGTTTAAATTATATTGACTATATCTTTGTCTTTCTCCTCTTAATCAGTTATCATGTGTTCAGTGCTCTTTTTCTATTAATATTTTCTACCGAGAGTTTTGAGAGTTCATTTTCTAAATCCAAAGTGAGTATTTTAAATACATTTATTCACTTAGAGTCATTCAATTTTCTTTGAGGTCCAAAAAGGTACCAGATGTTGTCATTTCCCTGGTATATGTGTGAGGCCTGGTAAATGTTTAATAAAGTTTGAGCTACTCTGAATATTGCCATTAAAAGTTTTCAAATGGTTAAGGTTTTCTTTTCTTCCTTTATTATCCCCCCCACTGTATTTTTTTGACAAGACTATTTCATAGATAGCATTGTGCACTTCATCAGGGGGCACATATGCCAGATTGTTCTCTTTTAGTGATGTTAGCAGCTATAGATGATCAATGCCCTGATTCATTAAGTTGCCAGGCACTTCAAAATCATGGTATTCTAATTATAATCTTTCCTCCTTCATTTATTAGTTGGATGACTTTTATAAACAGAAGCTTGTCCTCATCAAATTTTGATTACCCTTAGGTACACTTTCTAGGGGAAAGGCAGGATAAATGCTTTGTTTTTTTCCCTTTATTTTCCAGTTTTCACAATAATGATTCAGTTCCCTGGCATCTTTTAAATTTGACCACTGAGTTTTGTTTTAAATATCATCATGAACTGATGGAATTAAGTATATTTAATATGTTTTAATTCATTACATTTATCATCTTATTGGTATTCAAATGGTCCTATCTGGCCCAATGGGAGCCTATTACAAGATACTAGTAGTCTTTGATGGCTTCCTTAATTTCTGGTATAACAGGATATACTAGACTAATTTTGTGCATATCTCAATCCAGATCAGGAATCTGCCATTTCTCCAAAAAAATATGGTTTCTTTTAGTGAGACATTGTACTTAGTGATGAAAATCTGGACAGTAGTTGTGCTCATTGCTACTGAGTGGTCACTGTCTCTAGGCATTTTTAGTATACACATATATACACACACACAACTTCTGTGTGTGTGTTTGTCCGTGTATACATATGTATGTATCTATACAAAATCATAAATTTATGCTCATATTTCTAACTCAAATTTAGGACAGTAGGATTTTTTAATTTAATCTTATTCATCTTAAAACTGTATCTTCTTTCTCTTAAGAAAAAGAAAAAAAGCCCTCTGTTTTCAATGTCACCAACATAATTTCTCATTTGCTTTATCCCACCCTACACCAGCAATAGTCTCAGAGCACAATACCAGTATTACTCAACAGAGTGATGGGGAAAAAAAAATCCTTGAATAGATAGACTCACACTTAGCCTCTAGATCTGTCAAATTCCTGGAGAATCCTGTGAAAGAGAGACATATTAAACAGTATTCAATAATATAACCAGTAAAATCCACAATGTGGGAAACCCCTGGGACAAATGACCTGAATTTTCAACCACAAAAAC
Source organism: Lagenorhynchus albirostris (assembly GCF_949774975.1). Taxonomy (NCBI): domain Eukaryota; kingdom Metazoa; phylum Chordata; class Mammalia; order Artiodactyla; family Delphinidae; genus Lagenorhynchus; species Lagenorhynchus albirostris. The sequence goes on along the minus strand of NC_083098.1, from coordinate 80,116,757 downwards.
AAAAATATAAGGTAAAATAAGAGGAAAATATAGATTAAAAGGGAAGAGATATTTTAGCAGTTCTAAATTTTGGATCCCAATTAAAACAAACTATTACAGAAGACAATTGTGGACTGTATATTTGATGATACTAAGGAATTATTTTAGGTGTAATTATTTTTGTGATTTTAGGTGTAATAATGGTATTGTGTTTGTTGTACATTTAGGTTATTACAGAATACTGAGGGAACTCAGTTTTCAGAAACTAGTATATTTTAGCTTCTGGATATGATAATGTAAAATTATTATTTGGGTTGCTTATTAGTATATAAAATGACAAGGACAAAGTTAATCAGAATTATGGAAATAAGAATAAAGATAAATTCCAAAATAGAGTGTTCATAGTTGCCCTCCCCTGCCCCACCTTTTGTCATGATTTCTCCTCCCACAGGAGAGAAAAAGATTATGTGTTGTGAAATTCTTATGTCTTGTCCAAATTCTAGAAGCCATAATGAGACTTTGCAGTTGTAACTGTGCAGACCCACTCAAAAAAGGATGACAGAGCTATACTCAAAAAAGGATGACAGAGAAATTGAATGAAAACATAACACTTGATGGAAGGGGGAGATCATAGCACACAACGATGTAATTTAGTCCCCCAGTGACTTCCAAAGGGCCTTATCTGGTAGGTCAGATGATGTAGCACAAATTCTTAAGTCGATGTCATACTAGTGTATGAGAAGCTAGGAATATCATAGTTTCAAAGAGCTTTGTCAGAACATCATGAATCAGAGGCTAGTAGTTGGAAGTGGGGGAATGCCTGTAATTTGGTAAGTGAAAAAAAATTTTTCCCTGTTCCTCCAGCTCATACACAGTTTCTTTCAATGGTGATTACAGATGACTATTAAAAATAAGGCTGTTCATATTTTGAAATTTTACCTATTACCAGACAAAGCAGGGAGAGACAGGAAGTCAGAAACTGTTCAGTGTGTGAACTGAACTCCAGGATCCACGGCTGTAGGGAACCTGTTTGATTTTACACAGCATTGTATCCTCAACATCTGGTCTAGAATCTGGGTTATGGCAGACTTGCAGTAAATTCTGTTGCCTCCGTGATTATATGCATGCTGATGAGGGTGGAGACAAAGTGAAGGAAACAAATAAGAAAAAACAAATAGATATAAGCATTAACCACCTGGCCAGTCCCCCTTTTTTTTAATTAATGAGAGTCCTACAGCATAAATGCTCATTAATATTATCAGAATGGTTTACTACCTCGTGACCTTGATTTCAAAATTCTGTTTTTTAAAACTTTCCCTTCCATTGCAGAACACCCAAAGAGTGAGAGACTTCTTGAATCATATTTGCTCAGTTTATCAACTTTCACAGAGGTTCCTACTTGCAAATTTAGCCTAATCATTTCCTCATCCATTCATCCTGTCAAAACATTTTTTTTTCTAATTTAGGACCTGACTTTGAAAATTTTCTAACTGTATAGTAATATAAAGATATACAATTGATCAAAGATAGTTTTTTTTTCTTCTCTTCTTGGATAGAAGTCAGGTGAGAAAATGAATTTGAATATTTAATATTTAAAATAGTATTGGGGGCAATACAAGTATGGGAAGACTTTCTATATAAAGTAAATCTAGATATGTTGGGGGGTGGCTTAATTACAGTAGCACATTTGGAACCTTAAATGAGGTTTCACCACTGGAAGAGAAGCGTTACAAGGAAGACAGAGACTGTAAATATATAATTAGAAAGTATCTTATTTTTTGAGAAATAGGTTGTAAAATAAAAACTAACAAAACATGGTTTAGTAAAAACTAAAAAAAAATTCAAGAGGCTGAAGTTATACCTATTGTAGTTATAGCTGTTGAAGAGAGTGATGTAGCAGCTTTATATTTAATATCAATACTATATTCATATATTAATTATTCATTCAATAAATATTTACTGGGTATATACTATGTGGCAGGTAGTTTTCCAGATGCTGGAGGGTGAATGAGAAAAACAAGGTCCTTGCTGTGATTTTAATGTGATTCTAATTTTGGAATGTAGTATATGTCATCTAATCCTATTAATATATCTATGTGTGGGATTTCATTTGGCAAGCTAATGTTTTTGCTGTCCTGTTTATAAAATGGAATATTCAACATTGTCAAGATCACGATGGCAATTTTTCCTAAGCTCATCTGTGTTGTGGTCTTGGTTAATGTTGCTATGAGAGTCAGCAAAAGTTTTTTTTAATTTTGAAAAGAACAAAGAAGGGTGGCAATTATATCATATAGCAGTATAACATAAAGCTGTGGAAATTAGTAGTATAGAATATTGGTACATGAGTGAACAAGTAGCTTAACAGAATAGAAAGTCTAGAAATAGGTATATTTGTATATGTATATATGTATGTTTCATATTTTACTCATATTTAAAAATATTCATTGACCTCAACTAGGTAATATATGTATAAATAAAAATCAACAAGAAATACCAAAGCCATGGGAAAATACAGTTCAATAAATGTCAAAAAGGCTATCATTATAACCTAAAAAATCATTATAATATAAAATTAGATTCTTACCTCATACCATATAAAACTAAAATCTAAAATAAATTTAAAGCTTAAACATAAGGAAAAAACAACAGAAGATAATTAGGGGAATAAAGATTAAAACAATTATACCCTTAATTTTAGAAAAATTTAAATAGCTAATAAAAGCCATTGCTTGTGAACTTGTGGGAAAAGGCTACTCAGACACTAAAGAGGGAATATAAATTGAATCAGGCATTCTAGAAGGCAATTTGGCAGTATTATTTAAAACAAAAATTGTATTGACTTCAAGTAGGTAATTTCCCTTCTAAATATGTATCTTTGACAAAGGAGAGGAAAAAATAAGCTATGCAAAGACGTTTTTATTGGAACATTAATTGCAATACTAGAATACTGGATAGGACCTTAAAGTCCTTTTGTAGGAAATGACTAAATGATACCTACATTCCTACATTAGAGTTATACAAAGCACCTGAAAGAACAAGACCTATGGTCATTAATGTGGCTACTTCACTAATATATATTTTGAGTGAAAAAAAAGCAAATTTGTAAATACTCATTACAGGATAATACAATTTAAGTAAATAATGAGCATGCAAAGCACATGATATGTTTATTATGGTTTAATAAGCCAAGACATGAAAAAGGTCCAATGATAAAATAAAAAAGAGTAATGATCTATGTAATTGTGGTCAAGGGGAAGTTTCCTTGGATGTTAGAACTGGTGGAAGATGCATACATGCTGGCATGACTGCTTATACCCCACTCTGCTGAATGCAGCAAATATCCATTTCTGTGCTCCTCCATCAGTGGATTATCACTTCCAAGACTCTTCACTGAAAACCAAATTTCAAACTCTGGGGACAATTCTGCTTCTCCAGGAGTGTTTCCATCAGAAGGATCTTAGAGTGCATCAGAAAACTTTACTTACTTGCTCATTTGTATTCTTGATTTTGGTATGTGTCTTCGGATATTTTTTGTTCTGGTTTATAGCAAATTGAAGTGAAAGAAATCTAAACCTAGAGTCATCTTTTCCAATTTTTGGATTTGTCTTCTTTTGGAGCTGACATAACAAAACACCATACACTGTGTAGCTTATAAACAAGAACTTATTTCTCACAGTTCTGTAAGATGGGAAGTCCAAGATGAAGACACAGGCAATTATGGTGTCCGGTGAGAGCTGGCTTCATGGTTTATAGACTTCCCTAGTCTTGCTGTGTCTTCACATGATAAAAGGGGAAAGAAAGTTCTCTTAGGTCTCTTTTAGAAGGGAGCTAATCCTATTCATGAGAACCCCATTCTCATGACCTAATCACCTCCCAAAAGCCCCACCTCCAAATATTTTCACCTTGAGGATTAGGTTTTAACATATGAATTTTGAGGGAATACAACTTTCAGCCTATGGCAATATCTAGATCACTTTCGTGGCCTAGCTTACCTCATTTTTTTTAAATTTAAATTTATTTTTTTATACAGCAGGTTCTTATTAGTCATCCATTTTATACACATCAGTGTATACATGTCAAACCCAATCTCCCAGTTCATCACACCACCCCACCACCCCCCCGTGGCTTTCCCCCCTTGGTGTCCATATGTTAGTTCTCTACATCTGTGTCTCAATTTCTGTCCTGCAAACCAGTTCATCTGTACCATTTTTCTAGGTTCCACATATATGTGTTAATATACGATATTTGTTTTTCTCTTTCTGACTTACTTCACTCTGTATGACAATCTCTAGATCCATCCACGTCTCAACAAATAATGCAATTTCGTTCCTTTTTATGGCTGAGTAATATTCCATTGTATATATGTACCACCACTTCTTTATCCATTCATCTCTCAATTGGCATTTAGTTTGCTTCCATGACCTGGCTATTGTAAATAGTGCTTCAGTGAACATTGGGGTGCACGTGTCTTTATGAATTATGGTTTGCTCTGAGTATATGCCCAGTAGTGGGATTGCAGGGTCATATGGTAATTCTAGTTTTAGTTTTTTAAGGACCCTTCATACTGTTCTCCATAGTGGCTGTATCAATTTACATTCCCACCAACCGTGCAAGAGGGTTCCCTTTTCTCTACACCCTCTCCAGCATTTGTTGTTTGTAGATTTTCTGATGATGCCCATTCTAACTGGTGTGAGGTGATACTTCATTGTAGTTTTGATTTGCATTTCTCTAATAATTAGTGATGTTGAGCAGCTTTTCATGTGCTTCTTGGCCATCTGTATGTCTTCTTTGGAGAAGTGTCTATTTAGGTCTTCTGCCTATTTTTGGATTGGGTTGTTTGTTTCTTTACTATTGAGTTGCATGAGCTGTTTTTATATTTTGGAGATTAATCCTTTGTCCGTTGATTCATTTGCAAATATTTTCTCCCATTTTTAGGGTTGTCTTTTCATCTTGTTTATCATTTCCTTTGCTGTGCAAAAGCTTTGAAATTTCATTAGGTCCCATTTGTTTATTTTTGTTTTTATTTCCATTACTCTAGGAGGTGGATCTAAAAAGATCTTGCTGTGATTTATGTCAAAGAGCATTCTTCCTATGTTTTCCTCTAAGAGTTTTATAGTGTCTGATCTTACATTTAGGTCTCTAATGCATTTTGAGTTTATTTTTGTGTATGGTGTTATGGAGTGTTCTAATTTCATTCTTTAACATGCAGCTGTCCAGTTTTCCCAGCACCACTTATTGAAGAGACTGTCTTTTCTCCACTGTATATCCTTGCCTCCTTTGTCACAGATTAGTTGACCATAGGGGCGTGGGATTTCTATCTTATCCATTGATCTGTGTTTCTGTTTTTGTGCCAGTACCATATTGTCTTGATTACTGTAGCTTTGCAGTATAGTCTGAAGTCAGGGAGTCTAATTCCTCCAGCTCCGTTTTTTTCCCTCAAGACTGCTTTGGCTATTCAGGGCCTTTTGGGACTCCATTCAAATTTTAAGATATTTGTTCTAGTTCTATAAAATATACCATTGGTAATTTGATAGGGATTGCATTGAATCTGTAGATTGGTTTGGGTAGCATAGTCATTTTCACAATATTGATTCTTCCAATCCAAGAACATGGTATATCTCTCCATCTGTTGGTATCATCTTTAATTTTTTTCATCAGTGTCTTATAGTTTTCTGCATACAGGTCTTTTGTCTCCCTAGGTAGGATTATTCCTAGGTATTTTTTTCTTTTTGTTGCAATGGTAAATGGGAGTGTTTCCTTAATTTCTATTTCAGATTTTTCATCATTAATGTATAGGAACGCAAGAGATTTCTGTGCATTAATTTTATATCCTGTAACTTTACCAAATTCATTGATTAGCTCTAGTAGTTTTCTGGTGGCATTTTTAGAATTATCTATGTATAGTATCATGTCATCTGCAAACAGTGACAGTTTTACTTCTTCTTTTCCAATTTGGAGTCCTTTTATTTCTTTTTCTTCTCTGATTGCCATGGCTAAGACTTCCAAAACTATTTTGAATAATAGTGGTGAGAGTGGACATCCTTGTCTTTTTCCTGATCTTAGAGGAAATGCTTTCAGTTTTTCACCATTGAGAATGATGATTTTTGTGGGTTTGTCACATATGACCTTTATTATGTTGAGGTAGGTTCCCTCTATGCCCATTTTCTGGAGAGTTTTTATCATAAATGGGTGTTGAATTTTGTCAAAAGCTTTGTCTGCATCTATTGAGATGATCATATGGTTATTCTTCTTCAGTTTGTTAATATGGTGTATCACATTGATTGATTTGCATATATTGAAGAATCCTTGCATCCTTGGGATAAATCCCACTTCATCATGGTGTATGATCCTTATAATGTGTTGTTGGATTCTGTTTGCTACTATTTTGTTGAGGATTTTTGCATCTATATTCATCAGTAATATTGGTCTGTAATTTTCTTTTTTTGGAGTATCTTTGTCTGATTTTGGTATCAGGGTGATGGTGGCCTCATACAATGAGGTTGGGAGTGTTTGTTCTTCTTCAGTTTTTTGGAAGAGTTTGAGAAGGATGGATATTAGCTGTTCTCTAAATGTTTGATAGAATTCACCTGTGAAGCCATCGGGTCCTGGCCTTTTGTTTGTTGGAAGATTTTTAATCACAGTTTCAATTTCATTACTTGTGATTTGTTCATATTTCCTATTTCTTCCTGGTTGAGTCCTGGCAGGTTATACCTTTCTAAGAATTTGTCCATTTCTTCCAGATTGTCCATTTTATTGGCATAGAGTTGCTTGTAGTAGTCTCTTAGGATGATTTGTATTTCTGCAGTGTGTGTTGTAACTTCTTTTTCATTTCTAATTTTAGTTATTTGAATCCTCTTCCTCTTTTTCTTGATGAGTCTGGCTAATGGTTTATCAATTTTGTTTATCTTCTCAAAGAACCAGCTTTTAGTTTTATTGATCTTTGCTATTGTTTTCTTTGTTTCTATTTCATTTATTTCTGCTCTGATCTTCATTTCTTTCCTTCTACTAACTTTGGGTTTTGTTTGTTCTTCTTTCTCTAGTTCCTTTAGGTGTAATGTTAGATTGTTTATTTGAGAGTGTTGTTTCTTGAGGTAGGCTTGTATAGCTATAAACTTCCCTCTTAGAACTGCTTTTGCTGCATCCCATAGGTTTTGGATCATTGTGTTTTCATTGTCATTTGTCTCTAGGTATTTTTTGATATCCTGTTTGACTTCTTCAGTGATCTCTTGGTTATTTAGTAACGTATTGTTTAGCCTCCATGTGTTTGTGTTTCTTACATTTTTTTTCCTGTAATTGATTTCTAATCTCATAACGTTGTGCTCAGATAACATGCTTCATATGATTTCAATTTTCTTAAATTTACTGAGGCTTGATTTGTGACCCAAGATGTGATCTATGCTGGAGAATGTTCTGTGCGCACTTGAGAACAAAGTGTAATCTGCTGTTTTTGGATGGAATGTCCTATAAATATCACCTAAATCTATCTGGTCTATTGTGTCATTTAAAGCTTGTGTTTCCTTATTAATTTTCTGTTTGGATGATCTGTCCATTGGTGTAAGTGAGGTGTCACATTCCCCCACTATTATTGTTTCACTGTTGATTTCCTCTTTTATAGCTGTTAGCAGTTGCCTTATGTATTGAGGTGCTCCTTTGTTGGGTGCACATATATTTATAATTGTTATATCTTCTTCTTGGATTGATCCATTGTTCATTATGTAGTGTCCTTCCTTGTCTCTTGTAACATTCTTTATTTTAAAGTCTATTTTACCTGATATGAATATTGCTACTCCAGCTTTCTTTTGATTTCCATTTGCATGGAATATCTTTTTCCATCCCCTCACTTTCAGTCTGTATGTGTCCCTAGGTCTGAAGTGGGTCTCTTGTAGATAACATATATATGGGTCTTGTTTTTGTATCCATTCAGCAAGCCTGTGTCTTTTGGTTGGAGCATTTAATCCATTCACGTTGAAGGCACTGAATCTGAATGAGATCCTTGCTGGGTAGAGTAATCTTCATTGTAGGTTTTTCGCTTTCATCACTTTAAGTATATCATGCCACTCCCTTCTGGCTTGTAGAGTTTCTGCTGAGAAATCAGCTGTTAACCTAATGGGAGTTCCCTTGTATGTTATTTGTCATTTTTCCCTTGTTGCTTTCAATAATTTTTCTTTGTCTTTAATTTTTCCCAATTTGATTACTATGTATCTAGGCGTGTTTCTCCTTGGGCTTATCCTGTATGGGACTCTGTGCTTCCTGGACTTGGGAGGCTATTTCCTTTCCCATGTTAGGGAAGTTTTCGACTATAATCTCTTCAAATATTTTCTCGGGTCCTTTCTCTCTCTCTTCTCCTTCTGAGACCCCTATAATGCGAATGTTGTTGCATTTAATGTTGTCCCAGAGGTCTCTTATGCTGTCTTCATTCTTTTTTCTTTATTCTCTTATGCAGCAGTGAATTCCACCATTCTGTCTTCCAGGTCACTTATCCGTTCTTCTGCCTCAGTTATTCTGCTGTTGATTCCTTCTGGTGTAGTTTTCATTTCAGTTATTGTATTGTTCATCTCTGTTTGTTTGTTCTTTAATTCTTCTTGATCTTTGTTAAACATTTCTTGCATCTTCTCGATCTTTGCCTCCATTCTTTTTCCGAGGTCCTGGATATTCTTCACTATCATTATTCTGTATTCTTTTTCTGGAAGATTGCCTATCTCCACTTCATTTAGCTGTTTTTCTGGGGTTTTATCTTGTTCCTTCATCTCGTACATAGCCCTGTGCCTTTTCTTCTTGTCTGTCTTTCTATGAATGTGGTTTTTTCCCTACAGGTTGCAGGATTGTACTTTTTCTTGATTCTGCTGTCTGCCCTCTGGTGGATGAGGGTATCTGAGAGGCTTGTGCAAGTTTCCTGATGGGATGGACTCTTGGTGGATATAGCTGGGTGTTGCTCTGGTGGGCAGAGCTCAATAAAACTTTAGTCTGCTTGCCTGCTGATGTGTGGGGCTGGGTCCCCTCCCTCTTGCTTGTTCGGCCTGAGGTGACCCAGTACTGGAGCCTACCTGGGCTCTTCGGTGGGGCTAATGGCCAACTCTGGGAGGGCTCACACCTAGGAGTACTTCCCAGACCTTCTGCTGCCAGTGTCCTTGTCTTCATTGTGAGAAAGAGCCACCCTCTGCCTCTGCAGGAAACCCCCCAAAACTAGCAGGTAGGTCTGGTTCAGTGTCTATGGGGTCACCGCTCCTTCCCCTGGGTCCTGATGCACACACTACTTTGTGTGTGCCCTCCAAGAGTGGAGTCTCTGTTTCCCCCAGTCCTGTCGAAGTCCTGAAATCAAATCCCACTAGCCTTCAAAGTCTGATTCTCTAGGAATTCCTCCTCCCATTGTCAGACCCCCAGGTTTGGAAGCCTGACGTGGGGCTCAGAACCTTCACTCCAGTGGGTGGACTTCTGTGGTATAAGTGTTCTCCAGTTTATGGTCACCCCCCCAGCAGTTATGGGATTTGATTTTATTGTGATTGTGCCCCACCTACCATCTCAATGTGGCTTCTCCTTTGTCTTTGTATGTGGGATATCTTTTTTGGTGAGTTCCACTGTCTTCCTGTCAATGATTGTTCAGCAGTTAGTTGTGATTCCAGTGTTCTCACAAGAGGGAGTGAGAGCACGTCCTTCTACTCCGCCATCTTGAACCAATTTCTAGCTTACCTCATATTTATTTATTTATTTATTTTTTTGCGGTATGTGGGCCCCCCACTGCTGTGGCCTCTCCCGCCATGGAGCACAGGCTCCGGACCCGCAGGCCCAGTGGCCATGGCTCACGGGCCCAGCCACCCCACGGCACGTGGGATCCTCCCGGACCGGGGCACGAACCCGCGCTCCCTGCATTGGCAGGCAGACTCCCAACCACTGTGCCACCAGGGAAGCCCACGTCATATTTATTTTAAAATATTTTTAGCAGTATGGAAAGATGGACTCCAAAATCATAACAGTGGTTATATCTGGGAACTGGGATGAGTGTGAAAGGGGGCTATAAATCACAGTGGTAGTGGAAAAAATGGTCTTTACTTAAGTTTTGCTATATTGTTTTAACTTTTTGTTTTGGGATAATTATAAATTCATAATAAGTTGTGAAGATATTACAGAGGGGTCCCATGTTCCCTCTCCCAGTTTTTCCCAATAGATCTGTGAATTTTTACACTAACTCTAGCATAGTATCAAACGTAGGAATTTGATATTGGTACAGTATGTGTGTCTAGTTGTGTCATTTTATTACATGTGAAATTCATGTAACTACCACCAGTTTTTGCTTTATTTTTTAAAATTAGACCACATGTATTTATGTTACTTGAACAATTAATTTTAAAACGATGATGAAAATTACTGTGATCTCAATTCATTCATTCTTTTATTCAACAAACAGTGACTACATTTCTTCAATGGTTTGGCTCTGTCATAATTAACTTAACCAATTCTCTATTCTTAATCATTACTAATTTATTATCCTCTTTGCTTTGGTCCAGTCAGTTTTCTTGTTGCACCTCTAATAAACTCCTTCCCCTTTCAGGGACTTTGCATCTGCTGTTCTCCCTGACCTTTTCCTTGGTTCTCTTGGTATTCACAAGATTCAGATCTTCTCAGAAGTCACTTCTTGAGGATAGCCCTTCCTAACCACCCTGTCTATTCAACTCCATTTGAGCTATACACTCACTTAGCAAAGCCTTGTGCATTCTGTCTAACGTATCTTGTCCACTTTTCTTGTCATTATCTCCTTATTCTTTAATTTTTTCTTCAGTGCACTTAATTTCTCCATGAGTTATAATATGTATTTTTTTATCATGTTTTTCCTTTTAGATTATATGTTTTGTAAGGACAGGGACCTTGGTCTATCTTATTCATCAAGTGTCTGGCACAGAGTAAGCACACAGAAATATTAAAGTAAATAAATAGCTTTGTTTTGAGCATGGTGTCACCTAAGACTTTATAAGAAAGAGGAAGAAACTTGTGTAAAAGTTGAGCTTCACCAAAAGCAGTAAATGAATATTACAGGAGAAAAACTCTGGTGGCAAGGAAGAATGGGAAACAATTGAATCAAGGTCATAAAGGGAATTAGTTTTTTAAGGATGAAAGAAGGAAGGCAACAATACTGGGTTAATCTAAGGAAAGTAGGAGTCAGATGATTTGGTGAAAGTAGGGCAGAATGTGTTTAGTTAAGAGTTTGAAAAAAAGGAAGAAATGCTAGCAACAGCCCATGTATCTATTAATATATCATCAGCTATGATCCAGCTAAGACAGATAATTTAATTGGAAGTTTAGCAAATGCTTGATTAACCAGCTCTCTTGATCTATTTCTTTTAAAATCTACTTGACTACCTTTCTAGTTACTAGAAGTCAGGTAATGAACGTGAATTACTGGAGTATAGACTGGAAAAGTTTTGCTGGAAGGGGTAGTCAGAAGATATCTGGAACCAGAATTGCTGTAGTAGTCATGAAATTTCCTTCCCACTAGTCATGAATGCTTTCATCCCACTTGTATTGGATTAAAGGCACTTTAAGACAGGTAGTACTGTCAAGGACAGAAATATAAAATGTATCACTGATGAGCACTCATAGTTTGATTGTACGGTACAAATTCATTAGAACTACGTCAATCTAAATACCTGATTGAGGTGGATTTGCAATGTGGCTAATGAAGCTTAAGTTACAGGACTCCTCGTTTATACCAAGTGTTTTCCAAGGACCTAGGAAGGACTCTAGGAAGAATCCTAGCAATGTATTTACATGGTAATTTGATATTATAAGATATGTTGAAATAATGTATTTTAAACATAATGGGTTAAGATCTTTGTCTCCACTTTAACTTTTCCTCTGTCATACTTTTGTTGGATGGTGTTACTGTGTTCATGAGCATTTTTGGTGCTAACTAAGGGAAATTGAGTTGGGATACATTTTGTTGGATTTAGTAGGATATTTTTTTTAGGTAGTTTGCAGTCATACTGTGTATTAATTTACTGCTATCCATTCTGACACAGTAAGGGCTTCCAAGAATACTCCACATGCTCAGTTTTATATCTTACCTAGTGAAGTGACTGAAGATGAAGGAACAAAGGTCCTATTGTGATATAAACATGTTTTATGGCACCTGGCACCAGAAGAATGTGTATAGTGGGGAGATACAAATTTGAAATTTATGAAGTCAGAATCTATTGTTTCAAAAATTTTTCCAGTCATTGGATGTACAAAGATATAAGCATGGGATTTGGTTCTTAGTGCTACCTAAGCAAAACAGATGTTTCATCCTGTCTGGAGTATATAAATAAGAATAACATACAGAGTACACAATTAGAGATGAATTACACCTTTTCCTTTTTTGATCAGAATGAAAAGAAATAAAATTGATCAGAATTCTTGGTTTCATAGGACAAAAACACATAGAAGTACTATGAACAAATAGTATGTTTATGCATGATATAACCTGTTTTATGAGTCACAGATCACAATATTGGGTCACCTTATGGAATACCTGACACATCTTCTGGTAATTCCAGATGAAACAACACCAAAATTTTACTGACATGGAGAAACAGCCAGAAAAAAAAAATGTTACAGTGACAAAATGTCATGTATTAATAAGTCAAGGTAGTGTATGAGCAAGTTGATTACACACTTATGTAGCTCAATACACAATGGCAGCAATTTAAAATTGTTTCAAGATTGTCCTTATGTGTGCCTTAAATTCAGAATAATTTTGTATATACTTTAAGAATTATTGATTATACCAAAAATATCCTCATACATGCCAAAAATGTATACCTCTTTGTTGCCCCCCAAAAAAGATAAATGAAGATGTTCAAAATGTCAAAAAAACTTTAACATGAAAACTAAAAACCAATGATGGTCAAAAATTATGAAAATAAGGAAAAGAATCACTCTTGCTAAGAAAATGCAAATTTTAAAATGAGAAGAGAACTGGTAAAGAGAATTATGAGGTAAGAAAATATTTGCAAATCATATATCTGACAAGGGATAATATCCAAAATATGTAAAGCATGCATACAATTCAATAGCAAACAAAAAATCCAGTTAAAATGGGCAGATTGGGAATTCCCTGGTGGTCCAGTGGTTAGGACTCTGCACTTGCACTGTTGAGGGCCCAGGTTCAATCCCTGGTCAGGGAAGTAAAATCCCACAAGCTGTACGATGTGGCAAAAAACACACAAAGAAGACAGAGGAACTGAATATTTCCAAAGAAATATTTTTGGAAATTTTTGGAATTTTTCCAAAGAGGACACACCAATGACCAATACACACATGAAAATGTGCTCAACATCACTAATCATCAGGGAAATGCAAATCAAAACCACTTTGAGACATCACCTCATACCTGTTAGAATGACTATCATCAAAAAGAAAAAAGACCATAGGTGTTGGCAAGGATGTGTGGAAAAGAGGACCCTCATGCACTTTTGGTGGAGAGTGAATTGGTTCAGCCACTGTGGAAAACAGTGTGGAAGTTCCCCAAAAAAGTAAAAATTGAACTATGATATGATCTAGCAGCTATACTTCTGGATAGCATGAGAAAATAAAATTACTTTCTCAAAGAGATAGTTGCACTCCCATGTTCATTGCAACATAGCTACAGTAGCCACGATATGGAAACAGCCTATGTGTCTGTCAACAGATGAATAGATAAAGAAGATGTGATATACGTGTACACACACACACACACACACACACACACACACACACACAGTGGAAAGCCATGAGAAAGAAGAATATCAAAGACATACTGTTGTTTGAGGCAGTATGGATGTACCTACCAGTGGGTATTATGCTAAGTGAAATAAGCCTAACAGAGAAAGATAAATACTGTATGATCTCACTTTTATGTGGAATCTAAAAAAGCCAGACTCATAGAAGCAGAGACTAGACTGGTGATTACTAGTGGGTGGGGGAAAGAGGAGATGCTGGTCAAAGAGTACAAACTTCCAGCTGTATGATGAATAAGTTCTGAAAAAAACTGTAAAAAACACAAATACATGGAGGCTAAACAGTGCACTACTAAATAACCAAGAGATCACTGAAGAAATCAAAGAAGAAATGAAAAAATATATAGAAACAAATGACAATGAAAACACTTTAACCCAAAACCTATGGGAGGCAGAAAAAGCAGTTCTAAGAGGGAAGTTTATAGCAATTTAATCTCACCTCAAGAAACAAGAAAAATCTCAAATACAATACAAATGGCAATCTAACCGTACACTTAAAACAACTAGAGAAAGAAGAACAAAGAAAACCCAAAGTCACTAGAAGGAAAGAAATCACAAAGATCAGAGCAGAAATAAATGAAATAGAGATGAAGAAAACAATAACAAAGATCAATAAAACTAAAAACTGGTTCTTTGAGAAGATAAACAAAATTGATAAACCTTTAGCCAGACTCATCAAGAAAAAAAGGGAGAGGACGCAAATCAACAAAATTAGAAATGAAAAAGGAGAAATCACAATTGACACAGCAGAAATACAAAGGATTATAAGAGACTACTACAGAAAACGATATGCCAATAAAATGGACAATCTGAAAGAAATTGACAAATTCTTGGAAGGGTACAATTCTTCCAGACAGAACCAGGAAGAATTAGAAAATATAAACAGACCTACTACAATTAATGAAATTGAAACTGTGATTAAAAATCTTCCAACAAACAAAAGCCCAGGACCAGATGGCTTCACAGGCAAATTCTATCAAACATTTAGAGACGAGCTAACACCGATCCTCCTCAAACTCTTCCAAAAAATTACAGAGGGAGGAACACTTCCGAATTCATTCTACAAAGCCACCATCACTCTGATACCAAAACCAGAAAAAGAAATAACAAAAAAGAAAATTATAGACCAATATCACTGATGAACATAGATGCAAAAATCCTGAACAAAATACTGGCAAACAGAATCCAATAGCACATTTAAAGGATGATACACCATGATGAAGTGGGATTTATCCCAAGGATGCAAGGAGTCTTCAATATACACAAATCAATCAATGTGATACACCACATTAACAAATTAAGGAATAAAAACCATACGACCATCTCAATAGATGCAGAAAAAGCTTTTGACAAAATTCAACACCCATTTATGATTAAAAACTCTCCAGAAAATGGGCATAGAGGGAACCTACCTCAACATAATAAAGGCCATATATGACAAACCCATAGCAAGTATCATACTCAATGGTGAAAAACTGAAAGCATTTCCACTAAGATCAGGAACAAGACAAGGATGTCCACTCTCACCACTCTTATTCAACATAGTTTTGGAAGTCCTATCCACAGCAATCAGAAGAAAAAGAAGTAAAAGGAATACAAATTGGAAAAGAAGAAGTAAACTGTCACTGTTTGCCAATGACATGATACTATACATAGAAAATCCTAAAAATGCCACCAGAAAACTACTAGAGCTAATCAATGAATTTGGTAAGGTTGCAGGATACAAAATTAATGCACAGAAATCTCTGCCATTCCTATATTACCAACAATGAAAAATCTGAAAGAGAAATTAAGGAAACACTCCCATTTACCATTGCAAGAAAAAGAATAAAATACCAAGGAATAAATCTGCCTAAGGAGGGGAAAGACTTGTACTCAGAAAACTATAAAACACTGATGAAAGGAATCAAAGATGACATAAACAGGTGGAGAAATATACCATGTTCTTGGATTGGAAGAATCAATATTGTGAAAATGACTATACCACCCAAAGCAATCTACAGATTCAGTGCAATCTCTATCAAACTACCAATGACATTCTTCACAGAATTAGAACCAAAAATCTTACAATTCATATGGAAACACAAAAAGACCCCAAGTAGCCAAAGCAATCTTGAGAAAGAAACATGGAGTTGGAGAAATCAGGCTCCCTGACTTCAAACTATACCACAAACCTACAGTAATCAAGACAGTGTGGTACTGGCAGAAAAATGGAAACATAGATCAATCGTACAGGATAGAATTCCCAGAGATAAACCCACGCACATATGAGCACCTAATTTACGACTAAGGAGGCAAGAACATACAATGGAGAAAAGACAGCCTCTTCAGTAAGTGGTGCTGGGAAAACTGGGCAGCTACATGTAAAAGAATGAAATCAGAACACTCCCTGACACCATACACGAAGATAAACTCAAAATGGATTAAAGACTTAAATGTAAGACCAGACACTATAAAACTTTTAGAGGAAAACATGGAAAAAACACACTTTGACATAAACCACAGCAAGATCTTTTTTGACCCACTTCCTAGAGTAACAGAAATAAAAACAAAAATAAACAAATGGGACTTAATTAAACTTAAAAGCTTTTGAACAGCAAAGGAAACGATAAACAAGACAAAAAGACAACCCTTAGAATGGGAGAAAATATTTGCCAGTGAAACAACAGACAAAGGATTAATCTCCAAAATATACAAACAGCTCATGGAGCTCAATATCAAAAAAACCAAACAATCCAGTTAAAAAATGGGTGCAAGATCTAAATAGACTTTTCACTAAGGAAGACATACAGATGGCCAAGAGGCATATGAAAAGATGCTCAACATCACTAATTATTAGAGAAATGCAAATCAAAACTACAATGAGGTATCACCTTATGCTGGTCAGAATGGCCATTATCAAAAAAACTAGAAACAATAAATGCTGGATAGGGTGTCGTGAAAAGGGAACCCTCCTGCACTGTTGGTGGGCATGTAAATTGATACAACCACTATGGAGAACAGTATGGAGGTTCCTTAAAACACTAAAAATAGAACTACTGTATGACCCAGCAATCCCACCACTAGGCATATACCCTGAGAAAACCATAATTCAAAAAGAGACATGCACCACAATGTTCATTGCAGCACTATTTACAATAGCCAGGGCATGGAACCAATCTAAATGTCTATCGACAGATGAATGGATAAAGAAGATGTGGCACATACATACAATGGAATATTACTCAGCCATAAAAAGAAATGAAATTGAACTATTTGTAGTGAGGTGGATGCACCTAGAGTCTGTCATACAGAGTGAAGTAAGTCAGAAAGAGAAAAACAAATACTGTATGCTAACGCATATATATGGAATCTAAAAAAAAAAAAATGGTACTGATGAACCTAGTTGCAGGGCAGGAATAAAGAGGTAGACGTAGAGAATGGACTTGATGACGTGGGGTGGGAGCACGAAGCTGAGGAGAAGTTGAGAGTAACATCAACGCATATACACTACCGAATGTAAAATAGTTGGCTGGTGGGAAGCAGCAGCATAGCACAGGGAGATTGGCTTGGTGCTTTGAGATGACCTAGAGGGGTTGGATAGGGAGGATGGGAGGGAGGTTCAAGAGGGAGGGGATATGGGGACATGTGTATGCATATGGCTGATTCACTTTTTTGTGCAAGAGAAACTAACATGATATTGTGAAGAAACTGTACTCCAATAAAGATCTATTAAAAAATATAGTAAAAAAAAAAAGATGAATAAGTTCTGGAAACCTAATGTATAGCATAATGATTATAGTTAATAATGCTGTATTATATACTTGAAAGTTGCTAAGCGAGTAGATTTTAAATGTTCTTACCATAAAAAAGAAATGGCAATTATGTAACCATGTATGATAACTATGTAACCCAGGTATTAGCTAACCCTATGGTGGTAATCATTTTGCAATATATAAATGTATCAAATCAACACACTGTACACCTTAAACTTACACAGTGTTACATGTCAATTATATCTCAGTAAAGCTAGTGGAAAAAAGAGAAAATTTTGAGAATGAAGATACATCCAAATGACAGGGGGTACCCAGAAAGGAGACAGCAGTAATGATAAAGAGAAACATATGTATGGTCAAAACAGAACATGAACTTTTGTTGTTGTTGATAAGTATTGTGATCTTCAATAAGTATCATAATGAGGATAAATTTACTCAGCACTCTTTAATTAATAATGGCTTGTTTATTCACAATCATGGTCTTCAAAATATTTATAGAGAATCAAAGAATATATAATGGCAAAAAAGTTTATTCTCAAACAGATTATTTGGAAAAATATGGAAATATGTCAGACTCTTACCAGATATTTGGTAGTCTATTCCAACTCTAAAACTTGCTTATACTTTTGTTTATCAGCTGTTTATAAACAAGACAGACAATGTAAACATTAGATTGATCTTCAGACTAGATGAATGCTTTTATAGCCCTTAAAAGTCATGAAGACAGTGGTCAGAGAAAACTGTATTTACTTGGATTTTGAAAATCAAATGAAAATTCACTAGACTAGTATCTTGAACATGCAAGACAGAACATTCAGTTCTATTTTTAAAAAAATATTTATTTATTTTATTTCTTTAGGTTGAGCCAGGTCTTAGTTGTGGCATGCAGGCCCTTTAATTGGCCCCATGCAAGCTTCTTAGTTGGTATGTGGACTCAATTGTGGCATGCATGCGGGATATAGTTCCCCAACCAGGGATCGAACCCAGGCCCCCTGCATTGGGAGCACGGAGTCTTACCCGTTGGACCACCAGGGAAGTCCCCATTTAGTTCTATTCTGAAGTGCTAAAAGGAGTAGTTGTGTCTATTATGTTTTCAAGTAAATGAGATTTACTCTTCATAAGGAAAGATGCAGAGGGGCCTAAGTAATGGAAATATGATAATGGTTGAAATTGATCAATATTTTGCAGAAGCACTTTTTTAAAAATTCCAAAGTGAAACAAAATGATTTATTTATCCCAAAGGGTTTATAAGGAATTAAACAAAATAATTGGAAAGCATGGATAAAATGAACCAATAAATCTAACAGATAAAGCAGACACTAAACAGTATTATTCTAGTTTCTATGTTGGATGTGACAAACACTAATTAGTTGATAATTACTGTGCACTACTATTATAATGTGAAACCCTCTGAGCAATTTTGAACTCTCTTGCCAACTGAAAATTATCTATCAGTGATTTTTTTCACCAAATAAATCTCTTTGGGATGACTGTAAAATGTCCTTTAGCAACATTTGTGGTCTGTCACATGACTGAAAGCTGATGATAAAGGGCTGCATGCCCTCTTTGTGAACATTAACAAGTAGGCAGCATATGTATAAGGTGCTCTTATTTCCTCATTCTCATCAAAGAAAAAAGCTGCATTTATGGTCCCTGAGGCTACTGCCAATTTTGAATATTTTATAATAGTAATAGGTTTTCTTTTTTCATTTGAAGTATTGTGCATACATGCCAACTCCTTTTAATATAACTGTAATGAGATGATCTGCCTCTTGTAAAATGATGCAAGTCCTGGAACATTGCTACAACAACATTTTAAAGAACCTAAAATATATTTTCAAATACATGGGAAGGAAGCCTATGCATAAATAAAATGCAAACAATTTAATCAAAAATTTACCAAAGCTCAGTAGTTCATTTTAAATTACAACTTACACAGACATTTTTAAAACATTTTAGGAAAAAAATGAGAAATTATAGGCTTCTGATTTGGGTGTGTATGAAAGATATCTTCTTCTGTGTATTTACATTTATTCAGTAAAGAATTTCAAGGAAATCAAGTAAAAATAAGTCAAAGCTAAAAAAATTATAAAATCAAGGGATGTCATTGTTAGAAATTATTTTGAGATCAAGAATAAATTGTAAAAACTTCTCATGATATCAAAGGTAGCAATCTGATAACAGGAGAGAGAAATTTTGAAAAACCGTAATGATAGGCTCTTTTATTATTTCTTTATGCATTTAAACATAGGGAATGAATCACATACATTAGAAAAAAACATTAGAAAATGTGAATATCTTTCTATTTTGATTGCATTATTCACTACATAAGAAAATTTTAAATGCTGAGAAATAGTGTACTTCATATATTAAAATGTTTGATTTTTTCTCAAATGTGACTACAATCTAAAAATTCTTAAAAGTATCAGTTATAAGTTGTAAAACTAAACTATTTTAAACTATTAATAATAAAAAACAAAATTCATTCAACCATGATGTTCTCTCTAAAGCAAATTATAACAAAATTATTGACTTACAAAGAGATAATCTTAAAAGTGTCCAACATTTTAGGATAAAAATATTATTGGTAGATAATTAATTCAATCAATAGATTATTTTCTGGGTTTTTTTGTGTGTGATACTTATGTTACTTGCCGATTTTTAAAAATTGTGATTTGCAATAATTTCTTTAGATAAATATTTCTATCCATGCCTAATCTTGTGTTCAAAATTTTATATTTATCTTAAAAAGATCAATCTCTAAACTTTATAATCTTCAGGCACTATAAAACCATCAACTGGTTGTAATTTCAGTGCTAACAAGTAAAAAATGAAAATTGCTGCTCACAACTTGTGCTTGCTTTAATCATGAAGTAACATTTTACAGACAAAACATGCAAACTAACTGTTGGCTATGGAACAGAAGTCAGTGCAGGATATAATCCCTGAGAGAGCAAAGATATATATGATTCTCGCCCTAGAAGCACTTTCTGGACAATGGCACAAGGAAGTGGAGCCCAGTGTATGGCAGTCTCACTCAGGAGGGGATGATTAAAGTTTGAGGCTGCAGAGGGGGGCTGTAATTTTCAGGACAGGGATCAGAGAGGAGGCCAACTGTTCAAGCTATGCATTCATAGGGTGAGAACAGCAGAGAATTGGGAAACTGCAAACCAAGTGGAAATTCCATTGGTCATAAATTTAGGGGAGATGTAGGAATTCCAAAATAATTGGAGTGGAGAGACCACTAAACTCTCAGAGCATTCAGTTGAGACAGCAGAAAAGCCATGCCTGAGGAGAAGAGTACTCTAGCCTTAGAATATGGCTTTCTTTTTAGATTCACACTTTAAAAATCTTTTTTAAAAGCCTCAAAAGGACAAGTTAACCTGCTATTAAATCAGCTTCCTGCCAAAATAAGATGCAACACCATTCACAGTCATCATGTAGTATCCATAATGTTCAACATCCAATCAAAAATGAAGCAGAAAAACATGAGCTTTTAAAAGGAAAACAGTCAATAATACAGATTCAAAGAATACAGAAATTACTAAATTAGCAGATTAAATCTTTAAAACAGTAATTATAAGTATGTTTAAGGATTTGTGAAAAAGATAAAACTTAAGGAAAAAGAAAGATGGAGAATATTAATAGAGAAATAGAAACTATAGGAAAGGTCCAAATGAAATTCTAGAAATGAGAATTAAGATATCTGAAAATAATCAGTGCCTAGGATTTAAAAACTGGTGGTGCAGAAGAAAAGATTATAAACTTGTGGACAAGTAAGAAGAGACCATGCAAACTAAATCACAGAGATAAAAGGCTGAAAAACAACAAACTGTCAGAGACCTGTGGAAAAATATCAATCAATCAAATACATATGTAATTAGAGACCCAGAAGGAGTGGCGATAGATACTGTGTTAAGAAAATTCATTGAAAATATGACAGAAATTTTTCAAATTTGATGAAAAATAACCCCCCAGATCCAAGAAGCTCAGTGAACCTATAGGAGAATAAACACAACAAAAATAATTAATAGGCATATCACACACAAACGCCTGAAAATCAAAGAGAAAGAAAAAATCTTACAAGTAGCAGAGGAAAAATAAACACATAACATTGACAGGAACACAGGTAAGAATAAAAGCTGATTTCTTGTTAAGAATACTGTAATCCAGATGGCAATGGAAGTGCATCATTAAAGTGAAGAAAGGGAAAAAAAAGGAAACTGCCAACCTAGAATTCTATATTCAGCTAAACTATTCTTCAGAAATTACGGTGAAATAATGACATTTTAGGAAAACAAAAACTGAAGAATGTGTCCGCAGCAGACTAACCAGCAGACTAAGAAGTAGTAAAGGAGGTTCTTCAAGCCAAAGAAAGATGACACTATATGAATATTGAGGTCTACGCAAGGGAAAATACAGCATCAGAAATTATAAATATGTGGTAAAATAAGGTATTTTTCTTGTTTTTAGAAACTTTTACAAAATGTTTTAAAGTAAATTAATAATAGTGTATTGTGAAGTCCATAACATATGCAGACATAAAATGAATGCTTAAATTAGCACAAAATATAAAAGAGTGGTAAATAGAATTGTGCCATTGTAAGTTTATTAAACTGTATGTAAAGTGGTATATGTTTATTCATGATAGACATCCTTGACATCTTAGAGCCTCACAAGGTTCCAAAGGCCTAGCTATAAGGTCCCCTACTCTCGCACCCAGTAGAAAATTCTCCCCGCCTGGTTGGTTTCCCTATCAGCTGGACCACTTGCACCCTACCAAGTCTTAACCTAATAAGTTTAATTTCTCTGTCAGTCCACAGATTTATTCAACCAAGCCAATCACATTCTCCTGCAGGAGCCAAGTGTCATCCACACTCTTGTCACCACAAAGCCATGGCCTGTGCTGGTTCACTCTGCTCCTGAGTGCAATCCCTTGCAGCCCTGCATGGCTTGCAGTGTTCACCTCTCCTGAGGCTATGGGTATATGTAACTAAAAATTTCTTGCCAGTCTTATATGTCCAGTATTTAGGTTTAATATGTTTTGCCATCTTGTAGTATTTAGGGCAGGGGATCCCTCATATGCTATGGTAAAAAATATTTGAATATTTAATTGATGCAAAGAAGACAGGGAAAGAAGAAAAAAAGAATATATTGGACAGATTAAAAGAAAACAGCAAGATAGTAGAACTAAATGCACTCAAATCAATTACAGTAAAGATAAATTGATTAAATCTTTGGTTTAAAGGTATACAATGTTGGGTTTGATTAAAAGCAAGAAAGAATGACATACTTCTTAAAAGAGATATATTTTAATAAAATGTTACTGATAGGTTAAGAGTTAAAATGAATTTAAAAAGGTAGACAAACATTAATCATAAGGAAACTAGAGTGGCCATGTAAATAGTATCAAAATATACTTCAATATAAATTATATTATCAGAGATAAAGAAGGCTATTATATACATTATGATGAATGAATAAATGCATCAAGAGACTTAACAATCTTAAAGATGTATGTGTTTAATAATATGCCTTTAAAATAATGAAGCTGAAAATGACAGAATTTAAATGAGTAAAAGACAAACCCAGAGCCATTTATGGAGATTTTAATGTTCTTCTGTTAGTATTTGAAAGAAAAAAATATAGCCAAAAAAAGGAAAAAAATAGTAAGTGTATAGAATATCTGAAATAAAACAATCCGCTTTAGAACTGCAGAATTCACTTTTTTTCAAGTGTACATGGAACATTCACCTTGATGGACCCTATGCTGGGTCATAAACTGCCTTAAATTTCAGAAGACTGTAATATTAAAGAGTATGTTCTATGACCACAATTGAATTAAATTAAAAATCAATAACAAAAAGCTATGGGAAGTCTCAAATGTTTAGAAATAAAAAAATATATACTTCTAAATAACCAACGGATCAAACATATCACAAGTGAAAGTGAAAATATTTTGGACTAAATGATAATGGAAACCTGTCAAAATTTGTTGGGATATAGATTAAAAAGAGCTTATGAGGAAATTTATATCTCTAAATGTTGTATTATAAACCAACAAAATTTTTTAAGTCAATGGTCTAAGTTTCTACCTTAAGTTAGAGAAAGAAGAACAAATTAAAAAGTAATTTAGTAAAATGAAGAAAATAATAAAAAGTAGAGATCAATGAACTAGAAAACAATAGAGAAAATCAATGAAATCTGAATTGTTTGAAAACATCAATAAAATTGTCACTCCTGACTAAAATGATCAAGAAAAAAGAATACCCCAAAGATAAACATCAGAAATTAAAAAGGCAGCAAAACTGTGACCCTAAATTTATAAAATACTTAATATAGATTATTATGAAAAGTTTATGCCAATAAATGTGACAATTCAGATGAAATGAACAAGTACAAAATTGACACAGAATAAATAAAAATTAGAATAGCTTCATATTTGTAAAAGTAATCATATACATGATTAAAAACTTCCCAAAAAGAAACCTTCAGGCCCCGATGGATTCCCTGGTGAATTCTATTAAACATGTGAGAAAGAAAAGAAAAAAAAAAAAACCTTAAACCCTCCATCACATCATATACAAAAATTAATTCAAAATAAATCATACAACTAAGCATAAAAGCTCTAATTACAAAGCTTGTAAGGAAAAAATGGGAAAAATGCCTTCCTGACCTTGAGGTAGGCAAATATTTTTTAGGAATCAAAATCACAAATAATAAAAAAAATTATAAATTACATTTCATCAAACCTCAACAAAAGTATCACTAAAACTAAATAAGCAATTAACTGAAATAAAATATTTGTAATGCCTATAAATGACAAAGGATTTGTTTTCAGAAAAATATAAACCACTCCTACAAACAACCTCATATTAAAAAAGACCAAAGACTTAAAAAGACATTTCAGGAAGGAAGCTGTACGTGGAGCAGATAAGCATAAGTGCTCACCAATAATAGTGATTTAGGAAATGCAAACTAAAGCCACATGACATATTATATTGGTGGTTAAAATAAAAAAGATTGACACCATTTAGTACTGATAAGAATGAAAAGGAATCAGGAATCATACACTGCTGGTGGAAGTATAAAATGGTACAGCCATTTTGATAAAAAGTTTGGCATTTTCTTATAAAGTTAAACATACACTTCTGCTATTACCCAGAAATTCCATACTAGTTATTTACCCAAGAAAACTCCAAACATATATTCACCAAAGGACATAACAGTAATGTTTATAGCAGTCTTATTGAAAGTAGACCAAACCTGGATGCAACCTAAATGCTTTTCAATCAGAAAAATATATAAACTAAATGTGGTATATTTATACAATGAAATAGTACTTAAACACACAGTGACATCAATACAACTTAAAAACAATAAGCAAGGTACCAAAAAAGTACAAATTATATGATTCCATTTATATGAAATTTTGTAACAGGTTAAGTCTGGTGTAAATTAGAATAGTAGTAGTTCATACAGGTGGAGTGGAGGTTGACTGGGGAGGGAATTTCTTGGGTTGATGGAAATACTTTTTTTTCTTGTTATCTATGTGGGGTACATGGATGTGTGCTTGTAAATTGCATCAAGATGTTACACTTAAGATCTGTGCATTTCACTGTTGTAAATTACACCTCATTAAAAAGTGTTGCTCATTTTATAGGTCAGTAATTTTCTGATTTTCAAAAAATTTTAATCAATAATTCTGAAATTAAAATCTTGACAGTCTCTGAAGATAAAATGGTTTTAGTGCAGTTAAATTTCCTTGACATTGTCTTAAGTGCTTCATAGGAAAAGTTTATGATCTTGAGAATATATGCGGTTTTTGCTCTATAGTGTTGTCTGATTTGTTGAAACATTCACAACACGTTTATTTAGTTGTCCATTAGGAAAATGCAATGTTCCACTTTGAGGAATGATTTTATACTGCTCTGGACCCAGCAATTATCACAATTCTAAACAAACATGTTCTGTTGGCTTAATCCCCAATTCTAATACAGTGCTACACTAGAAATAACTATATGGTGTGTAAGCTTAATATTCATTCCATCGCTTTGTGGCACTTGAGCTTCATGCATTTGGAGACGCCTTTCTGATGTCAAATGTTATTTTTAGTTTTCCCAAGCAGCCGTTGCTTGGAGGACTGGCAAAAGGAAGCTATTCTGACAATTTGGCTGAACTCATGGAAATTTCAGCCTTGTCCAGATGGTGAGTCTCAGCTGTTGTGTGAAACAGGTAAAGGCACCATTTTAAATGCTGTTGGCAGTTTTCCTGAGCCTTGACAACAGGTGTTCCAGATTTCCTTTTTCTAAAATGTCCTCCAAAATTACAAATTATAAGACATTATGTTTGTTTTGAAAACAAAGGAACCTTTTCCCACCAGAGTGATAAGCAATTGTGATTACTTTAATCATATTGTCAGAACTCTACCTCTAAATTCTATATGATTGAGGTAAGGTGCAACTTGATTTATTTTTTCACTAAGATATAGTTATGCAAGGAATATGGAAAGTACAATTCATTATTATGATAGAACTGTCAAAAATGATAGACCCTTGGCATGCAATGCAATGGCAAGAGAGGGACATTTATGGACTGTATCCACAAAGTGCTTTGGTCAGGCTCAGAGGGACTTTTGTGTATGTGTGTTGACATCACAGCCAAGCACTGAGCTATGTCAATTTTGCACAATTGATTTGTATTTGTCATTTTAATCACCAAAATTACCAGCCCTATTCCAGTTATCTGGGTCATTAAAGTGATGGAATTAGATTGACTACTCTTGATCTGATTGCTCACTAGGAAATTGATCTTCAAAGAGACAATCCAGGCTACTGTGACAGCAAACCATGATAATGGGATGATAAACAGTTGTGAATTGGGAGTTGTTCCCAAGAGGCTAGAGTTTTTGCTCAGGAAAGAGTCATGGGACTTTTGAAATGTCTCATGGAAATTAACAAACTAAGAATTTGCCACTTTTATGGAATCATTGCTTAATACAACAAACTAGCTAAATACTTCAATAAAAATGTGAACAATCCACTCTCAGACCTTTTATTTTTCTTCTTTATTAGACTCACTATTTTGTGGAGTTCAAATAAAATTTCAAGAAAATATTTCTTAGGCTACTAGCTGATTTTTACTTTCAAACTCAAGGAAGCCAGGGGAAAAAAAGACAATTAGTAAAATATCCAACAGATGGAGTGACTTAAAAGGAAGCTCTTGGGAGAAGTATTTTCCAGGTTTGGAGGATGTAGTTACTAATAATAAATCTTTATTTCTTGTTGATTTCTCTCAAATTGCCTTTTTCCCCATATTCTCATATACCTCTTCACTGCTGGCTTGCTGTGTACATCCTCTAAATTACCCTGATATATGTGCTGTTTCTCTTTCTGAAACAATCCATCTGCCATAATTGTCGAAATTTCATCTGCTAGCACAGTTGTTATTTGTCTCTCACCCTCTTCACCTTGGCTGTTCTTGCATGTGGATATGGATGCTTTCTTTACTGCTGTGCTTCTATCTTTAGGGACAAATAGGCAGTATCCCTCTGGTGTTGAATCATGTGCATCTCATGCCACCTGTTCACTACTTCAACAGATAATTATTGAGCCTTCCTACAGCCTATGAGTTAGAGTCATATATAAAACTCTCTTAATTAAGTGGCCATTATTAATTTTTCTTCTAACCAGGAAGCAGAAGACCTTTTCTTGGAGAACTTAGTTCCAGCTCAGACCAAGGCTTCATTTCAGACTGCAGCTCGCAGCCAGCTGTAGTTCATTTTAGTTATCCATGCTGGAAGACTACATGCTTCTTTTGGAGTTAAAAACGTTCTGACAGATGCCATTCCTTGTCTCTACCTGAGTACTGAAGCAGATATATATATATAGTGACATAAGGCAAATATATACCAAAATAGAACTTTTTTTTTTAAACAGATGAAGTAGATATTGTGATATGTCTTATATCTGCAGCTCAGTGAGATATAGCCAGAGTTACCTACTCAGTGCAAGGGTAGAGGCAATCTCTATAAAATGTGTAGGGAGGAGGATCCAGCAGAGTAGTTCTTCTTGTGGGGAGAGGAAGGGGCGGGAATACACATGCCCAGTGTATCAGATTGAGTTGCTCCTTGTCCGTTGGTGACAGTTTGATGAAGGGACTGGGAATGAGGACGGGCAGGATAGAGGAACTTCCACTGAAGTAAACTTGAAGAGTAGGGAAGAAACACTTCTTCCTCCAACAGAAATTGGACAACCACTTTCCCTCTCAACCTCAGTAGGGGAGGGGGAACTTCCACTGAACTTATGTACATTTTCCTTCCTAGACACTAGTCTTTTCTTCTTCAGCTTCCATTTAGTGTTAGACATTAATTCCATAAATCCACTCTTCAGAAGTAGTATATAAGCCAAGACATAATCATCAAAGGAGCCAGGATTGTGAGCCAGGATTAGAGCTATCTGGGCAGATGAAGGAGAAAGTACAAGGGGTCCATAAAGGGAGATCAGTGTGGTTAAAGTTAAGAGAGCAGAGTTGGGCAGGGGCCATCTCATCAGTCTCATAAGTTGAAGTAAGAATTGGGTTTTGTTCTACTTAGAATATGAAGCCATAGGTAGCTCATAAACAAATGCCAAATCTAAGGGTAAATTTGCTATGTTGCAGATGGATTCAAGAGAGGACAGTGGGCATAGAGGCTATTGTAGGAGTCTTGGTGAGCAGTGGATAGCTTGGACTAGGGTTGTATCAGTACAGAAGTGATGGATTAGGGATAGATTTTAAAAATAGAACAGATTAGAAAATGGATTAGATACAGGATATGGGAGAAAAAAGAGAACTCAAAAATATACACCAGGTTTTTGGTTAAAAAAACCGAGTAGATGGTGGAGTTATTTACTGAGATGAGAAAGACTTATGGGAGGAAAGGTGTTTTGGTGTTGTTGTTTCCTTCCTTCCTTCCTTTTTCTTTCTTCCTTTCTTTCTTTCTTTTCTTCCTTCCTTCTTTCTTTCTTTGTTTCCTTCCTTCTTCCTTCCTTCCTTTCTTTCTTTCTTTCCTTCTTTCTTTCTTTCTTTCTGTCTTTCTTTCCTCTCTCCCTCCCTCCCTCCTTTCCTTCCTTCCCTCCTTCCTGTTTTTCTGTCTTTCTTCCCTCCCTTCCTTCCTTCCTTCCTTTCTTCTTTCTCTTTTTCAGAGAACCTAGAACAAACTCTCACTCTCTTTCAGGTTCACTTCAAAATATTCAAATGGAGATTGGATTGGCAGTTTGATGTATAAGTCTGGAACTCAGGGAAGAGTTAGGGCAGGAGACATCAACTGGAGAGTCATCAGTATGCTGATGATATTTAAAGCCAAGTGATTGAACTAGATTTCAAAGGCAGAGGGTTTAGATATCCAGGAAAAGGGAACACAGGTCAGAAGCCTGGGTATTTCAGCATCTAGCCACTTGCCCTAGAGTTGGTCTAACATATTTGAAATCCTTTGTCCCGCTCTATTTTATTAGTTTAATATCTGCATCTTTTATGGTATTTGCTCAATTATCATGCAAAAAGAAACTCTTAATGGTAGAAAAGGGAAACTTCTATTGACACATTTGAATCAAGGTATGTTAGAAACCTCATTCCTCACAATTGTTGAATTGCATTTAACTATGTAGGTAATGTCCAAATCCTCAGGTACTTTTTTACATTTATTATATTAGAAAGCATTCTGTTCAAAAATTGAAAAAAATTCAAGCAAAGTAAATAATTGTTAGTACCATCTGGGGGATGATTTTTCCAACCAGTTCCCTGGAGAGCTTATCAATCATTCTTCCTGTTTATTGAATCAGGCAAATAATATAATCATAACCATATCCTAAGGGGATTTCTGCAACTTGAATCTACTATAATATCCTGGATAGAGAAATGAACATTCACCAGCTTTAGTAAGGATTAGCTATACCTCCTTCTGTTTTGGGTAAAACTTAAGCTTGAATTTAAATGATAGTTTACCAGTTTGCATTCTCAAAAGATTCTAAAATGAAAAAGCAACAACAACAAAACTGTTATAATACAAGTTAGTTTGAAAGAAAATCTGCCTTTCAAAAAAGGGATGTAGTTAGGTAGCTTTCTTTCTGTCTGTATTGTTTTCCTTAAAAGTTAATTTAAATTGTTATACTGATCAGAAATGTGATTTTCAGTTTGAGAAGGGACCTTTGGTTATTGTGGAAATAGTAGGAAACATTATTCCTGGATGCTGTTCTGTAAGGGCACGTGTCACTGGCTTGGATGTCTAGGTTTCTGGTTGTGGGCATGAAATCAGAACTAACAAAATCTATGTCTTATGGCACATTATTCAACTTCTTTAAAATTCGATATCTCCATCTGTGAAATGCAGATGGTCACTTTTAAAATGCCTTTGTCTGTGGCATTAACATTTTAACAACTTTTAACTTGTGAGGGATACTATTCCTAAATCTAATACAATAAGCGAACTGATCTAGTATATTCCTGGCTACTAGTGCCGGGTATGTGCCTGATAATCAGATGCTTTCCACATAATATTTCAATGAATAACTCTAAGAACCCTGTGCTTTAAGTATTATTATTCTCATTTTAAATTCGAGAAAACTGAAGCTCAAAGAATTTAAGTATCTTACCCAATACTGTACAGTAAATATTGGGTTGGCCAAAAAATTCGTTTGGTTAATGAATACATTGTTCAATAAACTTCTTGGTGAAAATGAAACTTTTATTTTTACTAAAAATCAAATGAACTTTTTGTCCAACCCCACAATTTCTAGGTTTACATAACTCCAGCTCTATACACTGTCTCTTACCAGATTTCTACTTGAGTCCCAAAGAACAAAGATTATTTTTGGTGGTGGTTGTTTTTCAAGACCTATTTAAGGTTTTATTTTATTTTACTTTATATTTTATTTTGTTAAGAGCACTGAATGGGAGATCTACCCTCTTAACAAATTTTTAAGTGCACAGTATACAGTATGGTTAACTATAGACACAATGCTATACAACAGATCTCTAGAATTTATTCATTTTGCATAACTAAATCTTTTTTTAGACTTTAAGACCTATAGAGCTATATTTTCAGACACTTGGTAATATATTTAAAATTAAAAACTAATTTCTTGTCTCAAATGTCTCATTGGCTTCAGTTTTTCATTAAATGAAATAAAAACATGGTCCAAAAATATACAAATATGGTGCTTTAAGTGGTTAATGTTAGTCTATTACACTCCATTTCTCCAATTTCAGGAAAGCAGAACTGTATGTGCATGAAACTAAGTTTTCATGAGATAAGACAAATAAGGTTTCCAAGGAGGTTTTGATAAATTCCTATTTCTCAAGTTGAACTCTGAAGACAATCAACATGACCATTTTCCAGCAAAATTCTATCAGATCAATCCAGTTAGAATTAGTGGTGGAAGCAGGCTGCAATCTGAATTTTAAACAGGCTACATCCTCCCCATCTAATTCCTGTCTCTAGAGAATTGCATGAATATTAAATTTTGAGCCACTGGCCTAAATCTGATGTGGAAAACTCAGGTAGGGAAAAAAAGTTCAAAGTCAGTGAATTAGGAGAAGATTTCAAATAAAAGATGCTTTTGCGGAATCCTTTGAATTTCCCATGAAGTATAGTATACACAGTTTTGAATGTACTAACCAGTAATGTTAATAGGTATGGAAAACTATATCACAATATACAGTGTTTGGTTCTAAAGTGTTTCTTGTTTCAAACAACTCAGTGCACTATCCTTTCTATTGTGTTCGTCTCCATCTTAGATATTCTTTCCTTCTTATTCTTGCCTGAATAATTTCTTCATTTTTTTTCCCTCTAGGATATTTAAGAAAGCCTCACCACCCACTTCCAGGTGACTTGAAAGATGTGATTCACTTTTCTTTGAATAGTGGGAGAAAAATGTTAAAGTCTTCTATTCTTGTGTCCTTGACTTTATAACAATCTGCACAGATTCTGTTTTCAAAATATAGCTTATTTTAGATTAGTTTTAGATATACAGAAAAGTTGGGAATATACTAAAGAGTTCCCATATGTCCAACACCCAGTTTACTTTATTATTAACACCTAACATTAACATGGTACATTTTTCACAATTATTAAAACAATATTGATACATCATTATGACTAAAGTACGTACTTTATTCATTTATGGAGCCCACACTTAAGGACAGGAGAATTATACTCCACTTTCTTGAGTCAGAGTATTCTCATAAATTATTTAGAATTCTGCATGGGAGGTTTGTCTCTTCTCTCTCATTTATATATTTATTCAGACATTTATATTAAGTGGCCTCATTGATTTTTTTATACTTTTTGAGTTATAATCAAATATCATTTTATATATTTTGTTGCTCAAATGTTCCAGCTTTGGCCATTGGGAACTCTTTCAGGTTTTTCCTTGTCCCTTTGTCATCTTTAACATACTCCCATCATTGTGGGTGTGGTGTGGTGTGGTATGGTGTGTGTGTGTGTGTGTGTGTTTCTTTGAGCACTTCCTTACTTTCTGGCACTACAAGATGCTCCAGGCTTATTTCGTATAATTTCTGCTCTAGTCCTGAATTACCAATTTTATTAAGGAGTTCTGATTTATTAGTGATCCTAGGCTCCTTTCATTTAATTGTATCCATTCCCTGTTGGCATTAGATTCTCAGTGATTGTAATGACAAACTGAAGAATAATACAACTCATGTGGCTCCCGTGCCAGGTAAATGTATTATTGTGTTTTGAAATTTAAATGCGTGTATATTTTGACGTTGTTTTATCTCAGAGGCAACCATAAAGATAGTATTAGGTAATAGATTTAGCAAATTAAATAATAGGTCCTAACTTCTTATTAGTTACAACAAAATTCTGGTCATTTTAAAGAAAATTTATTGGAAAGAATAAATCATAGGTAGGTTATATATAACCACAGAGATTTTTAAAGTTCATATGAAAAAGAATATTTACAGATGCTCTGTGCTGATTATGATGATTTATATCAACTTAAGTGTAAGTATTTAAGTATATATGCATACCTTTAAATAGTACCAATTTAAGCTCTATTCATTTGTCCATTATAACAAAAAAGGAAGTAAATTTAATCTTTAATAGTTTATCTTCTATTTCACATTTTGTTAGCATTTTTGGTTAATATACCTGAATAGTACTAATAGAAAAGTAAGAGTATATCTTGTACTGTATTTGTGTGGTCAGCCTACAGTATTTGGGGATACTTAGTAATATACAACATTTGTATTGTGTTTTATAAATTACGTTTCACAGTCCTTATTCATTTGAGCCTCAATTTTAAAAATAATGTGAAATTAAAGAAAAAAATTTAAAAATTCTGTTTGAGATTTTCTAAACTTGGAAATTGGTATAGAAAAGATAAGGAAGATTTTGGCTCAGAAAGAGGGATTTTTCCATTGCAGAATATGTCTATTTTTCTTCTGTAGGAACAGAAAAGCAAAATCCATACTAAAAACATTAGAACTAGGCAATAAGTCTATTTTGGTTTAAAATGTGTCATGAATCAAAGAAAATTTTATATTAGCCAGAACAACCTCGCTAAAGAAATGTTCTGATTATATAAGATAGAACAATTATGTCAATAGTAATTATATATCTTTTCCTCCCACTGATCTTTTTTCACTGAGAAGTAATTGATATATAATATTCATGTTTCTAAAATGTAAAATTCAGTGCTTTTCAGTATGTTCACAAGGTTGTCTAATCACCTTCACTATCTAATTCCAGAACCCTTCATAACCCCCAAAGAAACCCTTACCCATTAGCTGTTACTACATATTTTACCCTCCCCATACCCCTGGCAACCACTAACCTACCCTCTGTCACCATGCATTTACCTATTCTGGGCATTTAATATAAACCAAATCATATAATATGTGGCCTTTTGCATCTGTTTCTTTCACTCAACATAATGTTTTTAAAGTTCATCTATCCTTTTTATGACTGAATAGTATTTCATTGTGTGGATATGCCACTCTTGTCTGTTCATCAGTTGATGGACATTTGTTCTTTCTCACTTTTTGGCTGTTATGAATAATGTTGATAAGAATATTCATGAACAAATTTTCTGTGAACGTTTGCTTTCAATTCAC
This sequence comes from Lagenorhynchus albirostris, assembly GCF_949774975.1. Classification (NCBI taxonomy): domain Eukaryota; kingdom Metazoa; phylum Chordata; class Mammalia; order Artiodactyla; family Delphinidae; genus Lagenorhynchus; species Lagenorhynchus albirostris. Next base: position 80,083,162 of record NC_083098.1, on the reverse strand, counting down.
TTGAACATATGACTAGGAGTAGAATTGCTGGTTAGTGTGATAACTCTATGTATAATTCCTTGAGGAACTATCAAACTGCTTTTTAAAGCATCTACACAGTGTTACAATTTGATCAGCAGTATTTGAGGATTTCAGTTTCTCCACATCCTCATCAACACTTAAACTTTTGTATTTATATATATATAAAATATATATATTTTTCCATGTAATCATACTAGTGAATGTAAGGTGGTATCACCTTGTGGTTTTGAGTTGCATTCTCTAATGGCTAATGATGTCGAGCATCTTTTCATGTGCTTATTAACTATTTGTATGTATTCTTTGGAGAAATGTTTATTGAACACTCTTCACTTTTTATTTGTGTTATTTTGTCTTTTTATTGTTGAGTTGCAATAGTTCTTTGTATATTCTGGTTATTAGATCCCTCTAAAATATATGATTTGCAAATACTTTCCCATTCTATAGATTGTCTTTTTCATTTCTTTTCTTCTTATTTTTGAGGTAACATTACTTTATAACATTGTATAAGTTTTATGTGTACACCATTATATTTCAACTTCAGTACACTGTAGTGTGCTCACCACCAAAAGATTGGTTTCCATCCATCACCGTAAGTTTGACCTCCTTTACCCGTTTCACCATCCCTCCAACCTTCTGGTGACTACTACTCTGTTCTCTGTATCTATGTGTTTGTTTTTGTTTGGTTTAATTTGTTTATTTTGTTTGTTTTTTATAATCCATATATGAGTGAAATTATACAGTATTTGTCTTTCTTTGTCTGACTCATTTCACTTAGCATAATACCCTCAAGGTCCATCCATGTTGTCACAGTGGCAAGGTTTCATCTATTGTTATGGCTGACTAGTATTCCAATTATAAATATACACTACATATTTATTCATTCATCCTTCAATGGACACTTTAGTTGTTTCCACATCTTGGCTATTGTAAATGATGCTGCAGTGAACTTAGAAGTACATATATCTTTTCCAATTAGTGTTTTTGTAATCTTCAGATAAATACACAGGAGCAGAATAGCTGGAACATATGGCAGTTCTATTCTTATTTTTTTGAGGAATCTTCATACTTTTTTCTATAGTGGCTGTACCATTTTACATTTCTAACAACAGTGTATGAGGGTTTCCTTTTCTCCACCTCTTCACCAACTCCTGTTATTTCTTGCCTTTTTGATAATAGCTATTCTAACAGGTATGAAGTTAGAATGTGGTTTTAATTTTCATTTCCCTGTTGATTAGTGATGTTGAGCATCTTTTCATGTGCCTGTTTGCCATTTGTATATCTTCTTTGGATAAATGTTTATTCAGCTCCTCTGCTCATTTTTTAATCAGGTTGTTTGTTTTTGCTGTTGAGTTTTATGAGTTCTTTATATATTTTGAATATTAACTCCTTATCAGATACATGATTTGCAAATTATCTTTTCCCATTTGGTAGGTTGTCTTTTCATTCTGTTGATGGTTTCCTTTACTGTGCAGAGCTTTTTAGTTTGATGTAGTTCCATTTGTTTATTTTTGCTTCTGTTTCCTTGTCTGAGGAGACATATACAGAAAGATATTGCTAAGACCAATATCAAAGAGTATGCTATGTTTTCTATTTGAAGTTTTATGGTTTCAGGTCTTGCATTTAAGTCTTTAAACCATTTTGAGTTGATTTTTGTGTATGGGTGTAAGATAGTGGTCTAGTTTCATTCTTTTGCACGTGGCTGTCCAGTTTTTCCAATACTGTCTATTGAAGAGAGCGATTTTAGGATTCTGGCTTCTATTTTTGTGAAAAATGTCATTGGGACATTGGGAATTGCATTGAATCTTTAGATTGCTTTAGATAATATGGCTATTTTAACAATGTTCAGTCTTCCAGTACATGTACATGGAGAATCTTGTCATTTCCTTGTGTCGTTGTCAATTTATTTCAACAATGTCTTACAGTTTTCAGTGTACAGGTCTTTTACTTCTTTGGTGAATTTCATTCCTAAGTATTTTATTTTTCTTGTTGTGATTATAAATGGGATTGTTTTCATAAATTCTTTTTCTCCTAGTTTGTTGTTAGTGTATAGAAATGCAACAATTTTTGTACATTGATTTCATACCCTGTAATTTTACTGAATTTGTCTATTATTTTTAATAGTTGTTTTATAGAGTCTTTAGGGTTTTCTATATATACAATCATGTCGTCTGAAAATAGTGACAGTTTTACTTTTTCTTTTCCAATTTGGATGCCATTTATTGCCTTTTCTTGCCTAATAGCTTTGGCTAAAACTTGCAATACCATGTTGAATAAAATTGGTGAGAGTGGGCATCAGTGTCTTGTCCTGATCTAAGAGGAAAAGCTTTGAGCTTTTCACTATTGAGTGTGATGTTAGATGTAGATTTGTCATACATAATCTTTATTACGTTGAGGTATGTTCCTTCTATACCCATTTTATTGATAATTTTTATCATAATTAGGTGTCAGATCTTTTCATTGATTGATTTGTGGATGTTGAACCATCCTTGAATTCCTGGAATAAATCCCAATTGGTCATGGTGTATGATCCTTTTAATGAATTGTTGTATTTGGTTTGCTAGTATTTTGTTGAGAATTTTAGCATCTATATTCATCAGAGATATTGGCTTGTAATTAATCATTTTGGGGCTGTCCTTGTCTGGTTTTGTTATCAGGGTAATGTCAGCCTTGTAAAATGAGTTAGGAAGTATTCCCTCCTCTTCAGTTTTTGGAAGAGTTTGAGAAGAATAGGTATTAAATCTATTTTAAATGTTTGGTAATATTTACCTGTAGAGCTATCTGGTTCTGAACTTTTTTGGGTGGTCTTTTTAATTACTGTCTTATCTCCTTATTAGTGATCAGTCTAGTCAGATTTTTTATTTATTCATGATTCAGTCTTGGAAGGTTGGATGATTCTAAGAATTTGCCCATTTCTTCTAGGTTTTATGATTTGTTGGTATATAGCTGTTTATAATATTCTCTTATAATCCATTGTATTTCAGTGGTATTTGTTATTTCTCCTTTTTTTTTTTTGGCTGATTCCATTTATCAGCACCTTCCCTCTTTTTTTCTTAGTGAGTTTAGCTAAAGGTTTGTCAGTTTGGTTTATCTTTTCAAAGAACCAACTCTTAGTTTTATTGATCTTTTCTATTGTGTTTTTAGTCTCTATTCTATTTATATTTGCTCTGATCTCTATTATTTCCTTCCTTCTGCTCACTTTGGGATTCATTTATTCTTTTTCTAATTCCTTTAGATTTAAGTTTAGCTTGTTTATCTGAGTTTTTTTTTTTTAATTTCTTGAAGTAGGCCTATATTGCTATAAACTTTCCCCTTTGTACTGCTTTTTCTGCATCTCATAGATTTGTTATGTCAATTTTTTTATTCTCATTTGCCTTTAGGTAGTTTTCGATTTCTTCTTTGATTCATTCATTGATACAATAGCTGTTCAGTAGTTGTTCAGTCTCCATATATTTGTGATTTTTTCCAGCTTTCTTCTTGTAGTTGATTTCTAATTTCATACCATTTTGATCAGAAAAGATGCTTGATATGATTTCAGTCATCTTAGAGTTTTTTGGGTGGGGGCTGTGTCAGATCTTCGTTGCGGTATGTGGGGTCTTTGCTGAGGTGTGTGGGATCTTTTTTCGTTGTGGTGCAGGCTATTCATTGTGGCACGCAGACTTCTCTCTAGTTTTGGTGTGCAGGTTTTCTCTCTCTAGTTGTGGAGCATGAGCTCTAGGGCGTGTAGGCTCTGTAGTTGTGGGGTGCAGGGTCCAGAGCACATGGGCTCTGTAGTTTGCAGCACATGGGCTCTCTCACTGAAGCGCATGAGCTCAGTAGTTGTGGCACGTGGGCTTATTTGCCCCACAGCATGTGGAATCTTAGTTCCCTCACCAGGGATTGAACCCACGTCCCCTGCATTGGAAGGTGGATTCTTTACCACTGGACCACCAGGCAAGTCCCTCAGTCATCTTAGATTTACTGAGCCTTGTTTTGTGTCTCAACATACACTCTATACTGTTCTATCCTGAGAATGTTCAGTGTGCACTAGAGAAGAATATGTATTTTGCTGCATGGATGAACTGTTCTGTATAAATCTATCAAGTCCATCTGGTCTAATGTTTCATTTAAATCTTCTGTTTCCTTATTGACTGTCTGTCTGGGTGATTTATCCATTGACATAAGTGGCTTTTTAAGTCCCCTACTATTATTGTGTTGTTGTCCATTTCTCCCTTTAGGTCTGTTGATCATTGCTTTATATATTTCAGTGCTCCTATGTTGGGTGTATATATATTAATAACTGTTATGATTTTTTGATGAATTATCCCTTTTATCATCATATAATGTCCATCTCTGCCTCTTGTTACCCTTTTTTGGCTTGAAGTCTGTTTTGTATGATATGATTATGGCTACACCTGCTTACCTGTAGCTGCCATTTGCTTGGAGTATCATCTTCTAGCCCTTCACTTTGAGCCTGTGTTTGTTTTTAGAGCTGAGGAAACAGCATAATGTTTGGTCTTGTTTTTTAATCCATCCAGTCACTCTACATATTTTGATTGGTGAATTCAACACATTTCTATTTAGGGTGATTATTGATAGATGAGGACTTAGTACTGCCATTTAATCTTCTGTTTTCTGGTTATTCTATATCTCCATTATTTTTCCCCTTGTGTTTCTATCTGCCATTTTAGTTTGGTGGTTTTCTATGATGTTTTTCTCACTTTCCTCCTTTTGATGTTTCACGTCTCTGCCCTAGATTTATGTTTTGTGGTCACCATGAGGTTTATGTAAAATGTCTCATAAATATATCAGTCCTTTTTCTGCTGATAGCATCCTATCTTCATATGCCTATATGGGTTCCATTCTTTTTCTCTTCCCCCTTTATTTTTTGTTGTCTCAAATTATCCTTTTGTAAGCTGTGAGCTTGTTACCAAATTGAAGTAGCTATAGTAATTTTTTACTGCATTTTCCCCTATAACCATTAGGACATCATAAAGTTTTTAAAAACCTACTGATAAGAGAGTTGAAATTTTCTGATTCTATATATCAACTTACTCAAAGTTTTGTGTACTTTTGCCTTTTTTTCTGGTAGAAGAGCTCCTTTCATCATTTGTTAAGCAGGTCTAGTGTTGATGAACTCCCTCAGCTTTTCTTCTCTGGTAAAGCTTTTATTTCTCATTCACATCTGAAGGATAACTTTACTGGATAGAATATTCTTGGCTGACAGTTCTTATCTTTCAATATTTTGAGTATGTCATTCCACTCTCTCTTGACCTGGAGAATTTCTGTTGAGAAATCTGCTGATAGCCTAATGGTGACCTTCCATTGTAGTTCACCATCCTTATACTCTGGCTGCCTTTAAAATTCTTTCTTTGTCATCAACTTTTGACAGTTTTGATATAATGTGTCTTAGAGAAGATCTTTTTGTGTTGCAGTAGCTAGGTGGTCTCTTAGCTTCATGGACTTGTATATCCAGTTCCTTACCCAGGGTTGGGAACTTCTCAGCCATTATTTCTTTAAATAAACTCTCTGTTCCCTTATCCCTCTCTTCTCCTTCTGGGATACTCATTATCCTAATATCGTAATGTTGCCCTTCTTAAAAGAGTCAGATAATTCTTATAGAATTTCTTCATTTTTTCTAGATCTCAATTCTCTCTTCTATTTCTGAAGCATTTGTAGATTTCTATCTTTGAGCTCATGAATTCTCTTTTTCAAAGGGTCTGCTCTATTTCCAGTGCTTTTTAATGCATTCTGCATCTCATTTATTGAGTTCTTCATCTCCAGAATTTCTGTTGGATGCTTTTTTAGAGTTTCAATTTCTTTGGTAAAGTATTCCTTCTGTTCATTAATTTTCTGAGTTTTCTTGTAGCTTGTTGAGTTTCTTCATGATAGCTATTTGGTGTTCTTTATCAATTAGATAGCAATATTCTTTGACTTTAAGTTTTGTCTTTGAAAAAATGTCTTTTTTTTTTCCTTTTTCTTTTTAGTAACAGTTGTCACCATGGTTCTTCATGGTGCTTGATGTGTTGTTCCTCTAATGTGGCATTTGAAGTAGGAACACCTTTGTGCTTGATTCTAATTATTCAACAGCTTAGAAATTGGAGGTCTTCCTTTTGTTTATCAGTAGGTGGTGGTACAGCACAAGTTTTGGGTTTCTCTTACTTGAGCGGCCTCTGGTTCTATACAAGAATTAGCACTTTCCACCTTCCACCACCTTTGTCAGAGGTGTTGCCTGGTGCCCTTGAATTTGTTACTTGTTTCTCTAGGGTTTTTGTTGCCTTGCTGCTGCTGATGTCCCTGGTGTTGTCTCCTGGGACACTGGGATGGCAGTGCTTCTGCCACATCCCATGTCTCCTGAGTTGCAGGCTCCACTGCCACAGAGGGAGGATGAGGGTTGGGGGAAGCTGGGGTTGTGGGTGCCTCTGCTGTGTCCAAGACTGTCAGGTGTGTGGGCACCACCACTGTGGGTAGGGGGTGGGGGGCCAGAGTCATGGGTATTTCTGCAACTGGAAGGATGGGTTGCAGGTCCCACTGCTATTGCTGCCCGTTTCCTGTGCATGGGTGCTTCTGTGGCCCAGAGGCAAGAATCATGTGTGCTGCCTCCTCTGATGCCACATGCAGCTTTAGCCACCTTGGCTGTGGCTCCAGGGTCACAGGTACCACTTTCACTGTTCCCCCCATTTCACCTCCTCTCTGCATTCCAATCCACCCACCTTTAGATGTGTGGAATTATGTCGCATCCTGGTATGCTGAGCAGAGGTACCTTTGTTGAGTTATGGGTGTTTTACTGATTGTATGATAGATTGAAGGGGAGACAAAGGGAGCATCTAATTTCACCATGATGCTGACATCTTTTTTTAACTTACAGTATCTTTTGAAGCACAATTTAAAAATTTTTGGTAAAGTCCAACTTATATATACTTTCTTTGGTTGCTTATGCTTAATTGTCATATCTGAGAAACCATTGCCCAGGGCTTAAACATATTACATATTTTTCTTCTAAGAGTTTTATAATTTTAGCTCTTTCATGTAGGTTTTTGGTATTTTTCCCAGAACCATTTGTTGAGAAGACTATTCTTTCCCCATTGAGTTTTTTTTCCATCCTTGTCAAAATGAATTACTGATAACTATATGGGTTTATTTATGGACTCTCAATTCTATTCCATTGATTTATAGATCTATCCTTATGTACAACACAGTTGTGATTACTGTAGTTTTGTAGTATTTTGAAATAGAAAAATGTGATTTCACTAAGTTTGTTCTTTTTGAGCTTGTTTTTAAGTATTATGGGTTTCTTGAATTTCCTATGAATTATAGGATCATTTGTCAATATTTGCAATATAAAAGGCAGCTAGGATTTTAATAGAGATTTTATTTCATATGTACATCAATTTGGGAATAATTGCTTTATTAATATTAAATCTTCCAATCCATGAACAGTGGATGTCTTTTCATTTACTTAGGTCTTTAATGTATTTTAATGATATTTTTAGTGTACCAGTTTTGCATTTTTTTGGTTATATTTATTCTGAAATATTTTATTTTTGATGCTACTTTTAAATAGACTTGTGTTGTTTTTTTTAATCTCAGAGTGATTTTGTGTGTGTGTGCAAGTTTATTTTATTATTATTATTTTTTTTATTATGGCCATGCTGTGTAGCATGTGGGATCTTAGTTCCCTGACTAGGGATCGAACCCTTGCCCCCTACATTGGGGGTGGAGTCTTAACCATTGGGCCACCAGGGAAGTCCTTAGACTTGTGTTTTAAATTTTATTTTCAAATTGTTCATTGCTGATGTATAATCTTGTATTATCTAATTTTTCAAAACTTTTATTTTAACCGTATTCATTTTATTATGGATGCTTTAGGATCTTCTGCATATGGAAGATCATGTCATCAGCAAATAGAGAGTTTCTTGTTTCCAATCTGGATGTCTTTTGTTTTTCTTGTATAATTGCCCTTGGTAGAACCTTCAATACAATATTGATACAATATTGAATAGAAGTAGTGAAAAGAGGTATCTTTGTATTGTTCCTGATCTTAGGGGAAAGACTTTAATTTTTTATTGTTAATTAAGATGTAATCTGTGAGGTTTTTCTAATTACCCTTTATCAAATTGAGGAAGTTCCTTTCTATTCTTAGATTTTTAGTGTTTTTGTCATGAAAGTGTGTTAGATTTTGTCAAATGCTTTTTTGGTTTTTATTGAGATAATTGTTTTTGTTCTTTATTCTCTTAATGTGGTATATTGCTTTGACTGAATTTTTTACGTTCGAACAACCTTGGATTCCTGGGATAAGTTCCACTAGGTCATGGTATATGTTCTTTTTATACGGTGCTAGAGTCAGTTGCTGTAATAGTTTCCTACTGCTGCTCTAACAAATTACCACAAACATGTCTTAAAACAAAACAAATTTACTGTATTTCATTTTTGAAAGCTTGAAGTACAAAATGGGTCTTACTAGGCTAAAATGCTGCATTCCCTCTAGAAGCTCTGGTGGGAGGAGAGATTTGTATCCTTGCCTTCCAGCTTTTAGAGGCTGCCTGCATTCCTTAGCCCATGGAATCTTCCTTCATCTTCAAAGCTAGCAGTGTAACATCTTCAGATATCTCTCTGACTGTCTCATCTGCCCTTTTCTTCCTCTTCCACTTTTAAGGACCTTGTGATCACATTGGACCCCCTTGGGTAATTCAGGATTATCTCCCTATTTTAACTTCAACTGATTAACAGCCATAATTCTCTGCTAACTTAATTCCTCTTTGTCATATTTACAAATCCCAGAGTTTAGAATCTCTTAAGGGAGCCAATATTCTACCAGCAACAGTTTGCTAGTATTTTGTTGAGAATTTTTGCATTTTTATTTGTAGTGGATATTGGTCTGAAGTTTTCGTTTATTGTCATGAGTTTGTCTAGTTTTGGTAATAGCAGTTTTATAGAATGAGTTGGGTAGTGTTCACATCTTTTCAAATTTTTTTGAGGGGAGTTATGAAGGATTGGTGTCAATTCCTTAAATATTCGGTAGAATTCAACAGAGAAGCTATTTGATCTTGGACTTTTGTTTGTGGGTAGTTTTTTATTGTTCAGTTTATCTACTTTTATAAAATTATTAAGTTTTCTACTCTTCTTGAGTAAAGTTACAGTAGTTTGTGTATTTCCAAGAACATATGCATTTCATCTATGTTATCTAATTTGTTGGCATGCAATCTTTCATAGTACTCCTTCTAAGCCTTTTTATTTCTGTAAGATTTTAGTGACATCCTGTTTTTATTTTTGCCTCCAGTAATTTGGGTCTTTGTTTTTTCTTGGTCAGACTAGCTAAAGGTTAGTAAATTTTGTTGCTCTTTTTGATAAACCAACTTTTGGTTTCATTGTTTATGTCTGTTGTATTTTCTATTTCATTTGTGTTCATTATAATATTCATTATATATTTGCTTTCTTTGGGTTGAATTTTCTCTTCTTTTTTAAGGAGATAGGGTAGGATATTGCTGGAATATTTTCATACCTCTTTAAATATAGGCATTTTTGGCTATAAATTCCCCCTGAGCACTGCTTTAGCTGCATCCCATACATTTTGGTATGTGTTTTATTGTTTGTATTTATTAATCTCAAAATATTCTATAATTTCCCTTATGATTTCTTACTTGACCCATTAGTTATTAAGGAAAGTATTCAATTTCTACATATTTGTGAATTTACCAAATTTCCCTCTTATTATTTCTAATTTGGCTGGAGAATATACTTTACATGATTTACATCCTTTTAAATATATGGAGACTTATGTCCTAAAATGTGGCTTATCCTGGAGACTGTTCCATGTATAATTGAGACTAATTTATATTTTGTTATTGTTGAGTGGAATGTTCTATAGATGTCTATTAGTTTTAGTTGGATTTCCTGTTAAGTCTTCTATTTCCTTGCTGGTCTTCTGCCTAGTTAATTTATCCCTATTGAAAACAGTATATTGTAGTCTCCAACTATTATTGTTGAATGATTTACTTCTCTCTTCAATTCTATTTTTGCTCTATATATTTTGGAGCTCTGTTCATAGGTGTGTGTGTGTGTGTGTGTGTGTGTGTGTGTGTGTGTGTGTATACATATATGTTTATAATTGTTATGTCCTCTTGACAGGTTGAACTTTTATCATTATGAAATATTCTTCCTTTTCTCTAATAACAATTTTGGTCTTAAGTCTATTTGTCTGATATTGTAGGCTCATCAGCTCTCTGGTTACTGTTTGCATGGTGTGTGATTTTCTGTCCTTTTACTCTCAAATTATTTGTGTTGTGAATCTAAAGTATGTATCATAGACAACATATAGTTGAGTAAATTTTAAAATACATTGAGCTATCCTTTGCTTTTTAATTCTAGTGTTTAATCCATTTACATAAAGTAGGTTTTACATATGCCATTTAACTATCGGGTTTTTGTAAGGCTTTATTTTAGGTTTACAACAAAATTTAGAGGCAGGTGCAAAGATTTTCCGTATAAACCCCACCCCCCCATATGCATAGCCTCCCCTGTTATTAACATTCACCAGAATGGTACATGTTCTACCAAGGATGAACGTACATAGGCACATCATAATCACCCAAAGTTCATAGTTTACCTAAGGGTTTGTTCATGGTGTTGTACATTCTATGGATTTAGAAAAAGTATAATGACATATATTCACTATAATAACATATAGAGAATTTTCACTGCCCTAAATATCCTCTGTGCTCTGCCAATTCATTTCTCTGCCTTCTCTCACCCTTTACTGTCACTAATCTTTTTATTGTCTCCATAGTTTTGCCATTTCCAGAATATCACTTCATTGGAATCATACAGTATGTAGACTTTAGAGACTGGCTTCTTTCATTTAGTAATAACCATTTAAGATTCCTCCATGTCTTTTTATGGCTTAATAGCTCATTTATGTTTAGCAGTAAATAATATTCCATTGTCTTCATGTACCACAGTTTATTTATCCACTCACCTACTGAAGAACACCTTGGTTACTTCCAAATTTGGCGATTATGAATATAGTATCTATAAATTTGTGTGTAGGTTTTTGTGTGGATATAAGCTTTCACCTTCTTTGGGTAAATATCAAGGAACACAATTCCTGGATCATATGACAAGAAGTGCCCATCATCGGATGAATGGATAAAGAAGATGTGGCACATATATACAATGGAATATTACTCAGCCATAAAAAGAAACGAAATTGAGCTATTTGTAATGAGGTGGATAGACCTAGAGTCTGTCATACAGAGTGAAGTAAGTCAGAAAGAAAAAGACAAATACCGTATGCTAACACATATATATGGAATTTAAGGAAAAAAATGTCATGAAGAACCTAGGGGTAAAGCAGGAATAAAGACGCAGACCTCCTAGAGAACGGACTTGAGGTTATGGGGAGGGGGAAGGGTGAGCTGTGACAGGGCGAGAGAGAGTCATGGGCATATACACACTCACAAACGTAGTAAGGTAGATAGCTAGTGGGAAGCAGCCGCATGGCACAGGGATATTGGCTCGGTGCTTTGTGACAGCCTGGAGGGGTGGGATAGGGAGGGTGGGAGGGAGGGAGACGCAAGAGGGAAGACATATGGGAACATATGTTTATGTATGACTGATTCACTTTGTTATAAAGCAGAAACTAACACACCATTGTAAAGCAATTATACCCCAATAAAGATGTTAAAAAAAAAGAATATATTTAGTTTTGTAAATAAAAGCTACAGTGTCTTCCTAAGTAGCTGTAACATTTTGCATTCCCACAAGCGAAGTATGAGAGCTCCTGTCCTTCCACATATTTACCAACATTTAGTGTTGTCAGTGTTCCAGATTTTGGCCCTCTTAATAGGTGTGTAGTTGTATCTCGTTTTAATTTACATTTCCCTGATGACATATGATGTAGAGCAGATTATTTAATGTCCTATTTGCCACCTGTATATCTTCTTTGGTGTGGTGTCTGTTAAGCCCCATTGTTTAATCTGGTATTCTTATTATTGAGTTTTGATAGTTCTTTGTATATTTTGGACAACAGTCCTTTATCAGACATGTCTTTTGCAAATATTTTCTCTTAGTCTGTGGATTATCTTCTAATTTCTTTATATTGTCTTTCACAGAAAAGTTTTAAGTTTTAATAGGATCTAGCATTTCATTTAATTCTTTAATGGATCATATTTTTGGTGTTGTATCTAAAAGGGCATCATCATACCCAAGGTTATCTAGGGTTTTCCCTACGTTATCTTCTAGGAGTTTTATAGTTTTTCATTTTCTATGTAGGTCTGTGATCCATTTTAAGTTAATATTTGTGGAGAATATAATGTCTGTGTCTAGATTCATTTTTTTCACGTGTGAAAGTCCAGTTGTTCCAGCACCATTGTTGGAGAGACTATCTTTGCTCCATTGTATTGCCTTTGCTTATCTGTTAAAAATCAGTTGATTATATTTATGGGTGTGTATTTCTGGGCTCTCTATTCTGTTCCATTGTTCTATTTATTTGTTCACCGATACCATACTATCTCGATAACTGTAGCTTTACAGTAAGTCTTCAACTTGGGTAGTGTCGTTTCCCCATTTTGATCTTCTCCTTCAATATTGTGTTACCTATTCTGGTTCTTTTGCTTCTCCATGTAAACTGTAGACAATTTTGTCAATATTCAAAAATAACTATGCTGGGATTTTGATTCAGATTGCATTGAATCTATAGATCAAGTTGGGAACAACTAAAACTTTGACAGTATTGAGTCTGTCTATCTGTGAACATGGAATATTTCTCCATTTATTTAGTTCTTCATTGATTTTGTTCATAAGAGTTTTGTAGTCCTCATATAGGTCTTGTGTATATCTTGTTAGATTTATACGTATTTCATTTTTGAGGGATGCTAATGTAAATGATACTGTTTTTAATTTCAAATTCCACTTCTTCATTGTTAGTATATATAAAAGTGACTGACATTTGTATATTAAGCTTTTATCCTGCTTGCTATAACTGTTTATTAGTTCCAGGGTTTTTGTGTGTGTGTGTGTGTGTGTGTGTGTGTGTGTGTGTGTCAGTTCTTTTGGATATTCTATATAGACCTTCATGTTATCTGAAAACATGGCAAATTTTATTTTCTTGCCTATTGCATTAGTAAGTACTTACAAGATGTTAAGAAGGAGTGGTAGGAGGGGACATCCTTGCCTGGTATCTGATCTTAACGGGAAAGCTTCTGGTTTCTCACCATTTAGGATAATGTTAGCTGTAGGTTTTTTTGTATCAAGTTGAGGAAGTTCTCCTCTATTTCCGTTTCCTGAGAAGTTTTATTGTGTCAAATGCTGTTTATGCATTTATTGACATAGTCATTTCATTTTTATTTTTTAAGTCTGTTTTTTTTCTTTTAACATCTTTATTAGAGTATAATTGCTTTACAATGGTGTGTTAGTTTCTGCTTTATAACAAAGTGAATCAGTTATACATATACATATATCCCCATATCTCCTCCCTCTTGTGTCTCCCTCCCTCCCACCCTCCCTATCCCACCCCTCTAGGTGGTCACAAAGCACCAAGCTGATCTCCCTATGCTATGTGGCTGCTTCCCACTAGCTATCTGTTTTACATTTGGTAGTGTATATATGTCCATGCCACTCTCTCACTTCATCCCAGCTTCCCCTTCCCACTCCCCATGTCCTCAAGTCCATTCTCTAGTAGGTCTGCATCTTTATTCCTGTCTTGCCCCTAGGTCCTTCTGACCTTTCTTTTTTTTTTCCTTAGATTCCATATATATGTGTTAGCATATGTGGTAGATTATATTAATTAATTTTAAGGTATTGAACGAGTCTTTTAAACCTGGGATAAACCCTACCTGGTTGGAATTGTTTACTTTTTAAGGATCTGTTGTATTTGCAGCCTGGCTGATTACCATCTTACATCCATGACCACAGTGTCTTTTTTAAGACTATAAAATGGAAACCAAGACTATAAAATGGAAGCCAAACCCACTGTTCCTTCAATTTAATATTTTTCTTTAATTTCATACTTCTGTAATTTATTCATTGTTCAATGTATTGTCCTGTCTTCTTGTTTGGTTTCTTTTTCCTTATACATAGAAGCACCTGTTGGTCAGGCCTAGCTCTATGGTCTTTCTTGTTCCTATAGGTCACAGTCTGCAAAGAGACAAATGCCTATCCTTAGGCTGAGCATCAATGAAACAGCTCCATTACAAACTATATGGAATGTGAAGGGTTTCAAAAAAATTATATCCACACTCAAAATTGACAAAATTATTTTAGTGTAAGCTTTTCGGGTAATGTAAGAGAAACTTCTGAGTTAAGGCATTATTATTTGATCAAAAGGATACTGAAAAAGAAAGAAATTCGTTTAAAGTGGATACATGTAGAATTTCTTACTTAACTTGGAGAATTCATAGGTATACTTAAGGAATAGAATCCAAACATGAACAGTACACAAATTACCATTTGTTTATACACACACACACACACACACACACACACACACTTTTTCCCCCAGGAAAATAGGTATTGTGACCTATCAATTACTGGTTGATTTAATCTTGCTTCTTTTTCTAATTCTAGAAAGAGATTTCCACTCTGAGTGTAGTGTTCAGTGAATTCATAATTGCACAGTTGACCTCTTGGGTTCATGTTCTTGAGCATGTGTCAGTGTAGGCTGGAATATTAAGTGCCTGCATTAATGCTCTTTATCTCTTCCTTAATGTGATTTAAATGCATTCTGTTTATATTGGAATAAAAACGTGTCACTTGCTATTGTGTATTTCATTCTGAAAATGCAGCCTGGGTGATATTCATTTTCATGTGAAAACAATTCCAGCTCTTCTGGGCACAGAGAGGCAGCTTGTTCTCTTGTAACCATGGAGACCTATCATGGGGTTAGGACTTTAACTTGTGTGCTCCATATCAGAAGGAAATAGCTCTGGGAAGATCACAGAAGTCACAGTTTGGCCTGTAGGGAGAGAAGTGTTAGACAATGCACACTCAAGGAATTACAGATTCACATACTTCAGATTTAGTTCTGATATTTGGTGCTTTAGGTCAACTCTATTCAAAATTAGTGCAAAACAAAAGCAAGCAAATGGAAGAGTTATAGCTTTTTTCAAGCAAGTACAGTTTAAAAGAGAGTTGATTTCTTTCCTAAGAAAAAGTCACTATCTGCAAACCAATAAACTCTTCAAACATTTTGATTTAAAAAATATTTTAAAATAAGGTCCTTTCCATGTGTTACAAATCACTGTATGATTTCACTCCTGCTACCATTTCTCCTCCCCCATGTCTTTTTACCTTCTCTTACACCTGCTCTTACACCTGCTTACACCTGCTCTTGCCTCTCCTCACAGGGCTTTTTGCCCAGCTGTTTACATGGCTCATCTCCCCTCTACCGCCATCAATCTTTGTCTCAAATATATATATGCTGTTTGTCTGACCTCCCAGTATCTACCATACTCCTTCTATAATGTAAGCTTTTAAGGGAAAATACCTTGTCTGTGTTACTTACTGCCTTATCTTCAGCACTTAGAACAATGCCTGTCATATGATAGGTGCTCATAAATATTTGTTGAATAAATGGATGAAAGAATTTAATATCTCCATTGAACTTTGATTGTAATTGCAATATTGTGCAATCAGGTTAAAGTAAAATTCATCAGTTTCCCAAGAGTTTTCAAACAGGGTATTGTTTGGAAAACAAAAATGATGGTAAAAATGCGTTTGCAGTAGCATAACAACTTTGACTTGTATAGTTGTGCTAGAAAAGCCAGCCCTCCAAAATAATTAACTAGACAGGTAACAACTTTCCAATAAACAAATAAACAAACTTGACATTAATTATGCCAGATCTTTTAAAGTTATTATGAAAATATGATACATTCCAGTGTTTTAAAATATCTGCAACAGAGAACATGATTTTTATGCTTGTGGATATCTCAACCTCATCCAATTCCTTTTCTCTTTTTCAACTTTAGCTTCCTAAGTATTTAATATTTCTCTTACAGTCACAGCCTTCTTCTCTGTTAAAGTGGCCATCAAATCCTTTATGTCTCAGTTTGTGGCATAAATGACTAATTACATAACCTGATACACATTAAAAACCCCAATTTTAGTTTCTGCCTGCATTAACTGGACTATATTTCCCACCTTTCTCTGCAGCTAAGGGTGGTCACATAGCCAAGTTCACACCTGAGGAGATGTCACTGAAAATTTGGGGTGCCTTCCATGAAGGCTGTTTAAAGGGAGCTGACTCAGAGAAGAGGACATCCTTTTTTGTACTTCTACTTTCTTATCCAGGCCTACAATGAGGATGTTATGATGGAGATCCAGTCACCATTTTGGGGAACATGAAGATAGGAGCCATACAAGAATGATAGTATGGATGTATGGATACCTACTGTATAGCACAGGGAACTCTACTCAGTGCTCTGTGGTGATCTAAATGGGAAGGAAATCCAAAAAAGAGGGGATTTATATATATGTATAGCTGATTCACTTTGTTGTACAGTAGAAACTAACACAACATTGTAAAGCAACTATATTCCAGTAAAAATTAACTTTAAAAAATCTAAAAAAAAGAACGATAGTATAGAAAGTTAGGGTCCTCTGAAGGCTCCTTGAAGTTACTGTATTAGTTCTTGGGTGTTGCAAATGTTCTTTAAAATGAGCGACAGATGAACTCCTATCATGGGTAAGCCACCCATATTTTAGATTGCCTATTCCACTCATTTAATTCTAATCCTAACTGGTACCTGCCTCACAAATAATCCTCTTCATTCTATTGCCATCTTTCCACTGGACAATCGTAATAGTTTTCTAGTTTGTCTCCCTGCATTCAGTCCTTTCTATACATACTGCCAGGTTGATTTGTCTTAGTCTTGATTCTAGTAGTGCTGCCAAAAGCCTTCAGTAGTTCACTTCTGCCAACATAATAACACCATGTGCCTTCATCTGACCCTTGATATTTTCCATATTGTTGGATTAACCTATCTTAAACACCTTAACTTTCTCCATTCCTTCCATTTGCCGTACATTGTAACCACGGTGATCTACACCTTTATTCTACCTGATAGTCTACCACCTGACAACCACTGCCATATCTATAGCCTTTCTGATCAACTCTTGCAATGCCCATTCTTCCCTCTGTTATCTATATTTCTCACATTCTAGCTAATATTTTGGTTATTGGTGTACATTTCTTTTGAGAATAGTGGTTCCATTTTATTTAGTTTTGAATACGCCATAGACTTTTATACATGAGTGCTCAAGAAGTTATTATTAAATGAATGGATGGATGGATCAATAGCTGAATACTGACCATGTTTCTTTTCCAGTTCCTCACTTCATTTCACACACTGATTCTAACACTGGCAAGCCTATTCTTATTGGGGCTACAGTAGAATCTTTAATTCTTTTCTCATTAATCACCTTGACTCTATTTCACTGTGATTCCTAAATAATTTTCTGAGACAAAGAACAACTGAGTGTTTATGAAGTTTACTTTTCCTCTTCCCATGGAAAACCTCATTACGCTGAAAAGAATGTGTGCTAATACATGCTATCTCCTTGCTTCTGTGGCAAGAAGAAAGATGAAGTGGCAAGAAGAAAGGTAAAATTGAGACATGTACATGTACATGAGACATGTACATGGATTTTTGGCACTTTTGATTTGTTACCTAGAAGAAAAGGTTTTTTAGTTCCTTTTCCTTGAATAAGAAATAGGGCAGTTTTCAGCTTATTGAATACTTTGTTTCCCCACTTGCATAGTTTTATCCATATGATTTACTTGTAACCTCAATATTTATAGCAACTAGTACTTACATGACACATTACAGACAATCAAAGGTATCCAGATTCATCTGGCCTTCACAATAATCTGGTGAGGTAAAGAAGGAGGAAATTTATATCCACAATTCTGAAAGAGGAAACTAGCTCTCTGACAGGTTGTGATATATCTTAAGTCAAATACATACAAGTGACAAATGACTCAGGTGTTTTGATTTCTAGTCTAGAGTCCTCCTCTCCACTTTCTTACTCAGGTCTGCAGTGAAGACTTTCTTTTTCTTTTTCAATTTCAAAATAATTGGTCATATAACCAATTTGTTTAAATTCATCAGACATACATATCAACTATATGTAACAATACATAACAATAAGCAAATAAAATGTCTTGCTTTTTTCTTTTTCTTTTCTAACCCTACCTTTTCTCACCCTTTCTATCTCCTGCTATCTGTCATCCTGGTTCCAGGCACCATGATCTCTCACACTGACCACACAAAAGCTACCCCGCATGTCTCCCTGTTTCTGCCCTTGCCCCACTTCAGTCCATTCTCTAGGCAGCAGTGATCATTTTCAATGTCATTATAAAAGTAGATTATTTAAAGTAATTCTCTAGGCAGAGTGATCATTTTAAATAAGTCAGGTCATGCCACTCCTTTGGTTAAAGCTGCCCCATGGTTTAGGGTTGCCAGAGAAAATATAGAACATCCAGTTCATTTTGAGTTTCAGGTAAACAACACATTTAGAAATGAGTATGTCCCAAATATTGTATGTAGCATACTTGTAATAAAATTATTCAGATAATTTTTTTAGTATAAGTGTGTCCCAAATATTGCATAGAACATGCTTATACTAAAATATATATTCATTGTTTATCTGAAATTGATATAAATGGGTGTCTGTCTTTTTATTTGCTAAATCTGGCAATTCCAGATGGATTCCAGAGGAGTAAGGAGACTTCAGTAAGGAGTCTGAGAGTATAAGCAGACTCCTTACTGTGGTCTATAAGCTCCTACATAGAAGCCCTCCCTAACCTCCCTGACTTTGTCTCTTATTACTCTTTCCTTCACTCTGCTTACTTTTTCCTAATAGCTCAGACACTTCTGCTTTAGAGCCTTTGTTTTGACCGCTCTTTCTGCCTAGAAGCACCCATCTTACCCTATTTAATACTGTAAACCATCCTCACCAAAGTATTCCTGATCCCCCTTACTCTGTTCTACTTGCTTTTCCATAGTGCTCATCTCCTTCTAGTATCTGTGTTTATTGGATTTATTGTTTATTGTCTACCTTTCTCTTGAAAGAGAGCTTTACAAATGCAGGGATCTATGTTCACCATTGTGTTCCAACCACCTAAAAGGTGTCTGGCACATAGAAGGCATTCAATTAATACTTGTTGAATGAATTACTAATAAAATATAGGGATACAAGGAATGCTAATCAAAAGTTGATAACAATCTTGTTTGCAATAGGGAGATGATAGAATGTAGGTAATTATGGATCAAACATAAAAGCTAAAACATTGTGTTCCATGTATAGCCTATTCACAAACTTATTTGTGAGAAGGTATGTTCTTATGTAAGATAAATACAGACCAAATTTTTTTTCCATTAAATCTGCTATTGCCTAAGTGCATCATTCTTTTGTTACATATTATTTTCTGTTGGCTTTTTAGATCTGGAGTGTTTCTGTATGGCTCTATTGATGTCAGTAAAATAACAAAAATGTTCAAATGAAGAAAAGAGAACAGTGGACTTGTTTGACATTTCCACTGTAGTCTCCTGTTTACAATGGTCAACGCTATTTTTCTGAGCAAGCATAGCAGAACAATCTGTACTAAATGTTGCAGCTTTCAGAAAGCCCACTTGTGTTCAAATATGTTTGTAGCAAGTAAAATATTATCTCATTCATGCCCTAGATTTTTAGGTCTCAGTCCTAAAGATTAGACAAGTTTCTTTCAAAAGCTTGCAAAGGAAATTAAAGTTTTCATAGAGGTGATGAGGTAGAGAGGGAAAGAAAGAATTATATATAACTGGTCTGTTTCTTATAGAATGGACAGGTTGTAACACTCTTAGACATACAAATAGATGATACATTTACTAAAAGGTCAGTCCATTATTAGGGAAAATTGAGGTGTTCAAAAATAACTGCTGTGCATCCCATATCAGTTCCTTCTTGCAATTATCAGATACAAATATACAGGTCATAACTAATATATGCTTTATTTTTACAAGTATGCAAAATAAGTGGATGAAACAAGGCTGGTTGAGAAAATGGAAGAAAAGTGTTTAAGTGGAAGCATGAGTGTTTTTCCTCTCTGTTTTCTAAACTTGTGACAATTATTATTTTTGTAGTTAAAATAGTAATTAATATAAAGTGAGAGCTATGGGAGAATGCAACAGGGGCCTTGGTACATGGCCACTGGAGCTCAAGACTTGTCTGGCATAAGGCAATAATAAACTTTCATAGGAAGAATCCTATACTTGCTGCTCTTCCTGAACAAAACAATGGCAGGCCAGCTTTAGAGATGATGGGGAAGAAAAATGACTTTTAAACCTGACCAACCTAATAAAATCCTTTTCTTTCTTTTTCAAAAGGGACACAAATAATATTTTCTAATTCTATTAAGTTTAAGTTATAGTGATTTTCATTTAAAACTTTTATTAAAAGACTTAAAATTATCAACAATGGCCAAATTTGGATTAATATAAAGAGAATTAATAAGAATCTTAAATGATATAAAAGTTTGGTCATGGTATATAATTAAATCTCTCTCTCTGGATGTATATATTTTTTCTCTTCCAAGAAAATTACCTGTTTGTTCTTTTATCCAGAACAAAATAAACCTCATAGTTTGGTATTGTCATGAAATTGGGGTAGCAGCTAACCACAATTATTTAATAATAATATTTTTGTTATGGATAAAGCACTTTTACTTGGGAAAATCATAACCCTCAGTTACTTCACTCAAAAAATGAAGGCCTTGAACTAAACTTCTAAGTTAATTTTTTTTTCTTACAAGACTACTTCTTTATAATATGGCATTTCTTTTATTGTGTTCACAGTGCAAAATCCAACCAGTAGCAGAGATTAGATTTTAAATGATTCAGACTTGAAAAAACTTTTTGAATAATAGATATAGTGAAGTTTCCAGAAAATAAATTACAAAACACTTGAGAGAGATGTTGTAAATGCATCTCACTTAAGAAAAAATAAAATATAATTTGCAAGTTAAAGGAAGACTGCATTGTTTTCGGTAAATGAGAAAAGATATAGAAAAATGGGAACATATCATGTTGTTTTTAATAAAAGGAGTAATTACCTACTTAGCAACAGTGAGAGGGATTTCCTACCCTTACCTCTACACACAGACACACACAGACACACAGACACACACACACACAAAGAATTAGGCAGGCATAAGAGAAGAGAAACATAAATAGGCACAAACTGGAGAGTACAAGCTTGACGTGCTTTAATTAGCTATCCCATAATTCCAAAATATAATGCCTTCCTTCTGTTCTCAAAATAATTTTATTCACCTAAAGTATTTTGAGCTCTATCTATTTTAGTAATAAGCTTTATCTGGAATGGCATTTTGGAATTGTGAGACTATGCTATTATAATAAAATGAAGTTTCTTTAGTTTCAGTGTCACCACCTGTTGCCTCTTGACCTTGGAAAACTACTTTATGATTATAAACCTCTGTTTTTAGTTGTGTTTATGTCTGAGTATGCTAAGATTTTTTAAAATTGAAGTATAGTTGATTTACAATATTGTGTTAGTTTCAGGTATACAGCATAGTGATTCGGTATGTTTGCAGATTATAATCCATTAGAGATTATTACAAGATAATAGGTATAACTCCCTGTGCTATACAGTATATCCTTGTTACTTACCTATTTTATATATAGTAGTTAATATCTGTTCATCCCATACCCCTAATTTGTCCCTCCGCACTTCACTCTACCCTTGGTAACCATAAGTTTATTTTCTATATCTGTGAGTCTGTTTCTGTTTTGCATATACATTCATTTGCATTATTTTTTAGATTCCACATATAAGTGCTATCATACAGTATTTGTCTTTCTCTGTCTGACTTATTTAACTAAGTGTAATATTCTCTAGGTCCACCCACATTGCTGCAAATGGCAGTGTTTCTTTTTGATGGCTGAGTAATATTCTATTGTCTATATATACCACATCATCTTAATCTAATAGTCTGTTCATGGTTGCTTCCATGTCTTGGCTATTGTAAATAGTGCTGCTACAAACATTAGGGTATGTGTCTCTTTTCAACTAAGTGTTTTCATTTAGATTTTGAAATAGGCCTTGTAGCATACCACACTGGTTTAACATCTACTTAGTGTATTAGCGCAAGAGCCTTTTGCTGGTGCCAAATCTGCTTCTTAAATTAATGACTGGTTTGAAGCCTTTGTTGAGAAATCAATTGGGAGGCATTTATCCTATATCTAGGATATGTTTATAGTGGTGCCGTTAAGAAACCTGCAACCTAGTTGGGAGGCAAAATGAATATGCACAAAATAAGGAGAAAACAATTAAGGGCTAAACTAGTAGCACTGCCTCAAATTGTGAGAAAAATTCACAGAAAAGAGTGAGAGAAAAGGATTAGCTACAATCATCAAAGAAGCCTTTATAGGTCATGGAAGATTTTAGATGTCTTGAAGAAGTTGAGATCTTGAAGAATGAGGAAGTTTTAATAAATGGAAGAAAATTATAAGGGGTATTCAGGTGAGAATTGCAGCATTTTCAAATATTAGGATAGAAATAAGGATTGAGTGATGAGATAATGATCTGGGAATACAAAGAAACCAATTTTTGCAGAAAGTAGATAAATGAAGGAAACTTCTGTTTTCTCCAGTTGCCTTTAGAAATCTCAGATGACTTTCTCAAGTTGCCTTTAGAAATCTCAGATGACTTTCAGCAGAAATCCACAGGAAGAAAAGCTAATAAATGTGTGAATTAAAATGTGATATTATCGATATTTATAATTTTGTTTTGTTATCTATTTTGAGACCCAAACCACAGATGAGGTAGTAAAAGAGAGGCTCTGTTCAGCTCATAACTTGGCCACTCGTATTGGTTAGGGTTGTTGGGATAGGTTGTGGTCTCGCAATAAATGTGAACAAACTCCTACTACGTGGCCTGTAGACAGATCAGTTCTTATCACACTTATGCAGCACTTTTGGATGTGATTCTAAAAGCTTTTATTGAGCACTGACAAATTTGTAAGCTTTATATGGATATTTATGTGGCCATTCTTTATATGCCCTTATAAATGTGGCTTGTATTTATAATGCCCTTCTGCATGTACTACCATAGATGTGAAATTCTTGACCTTAACATCGTCTTTGAAAATGTTAAATTGAGAATTCTGTTTATGAATTGGCATATTTATTACTGCAAGAGATTTGATCTTCAGCAGAGTGCAAAATTCTTTCCAGTGCATGTGTCTTTTTTTTTTCTAATTCCATTTTTTTAACACCTTTATTAGAGTGTAACTGCTTTACAATGGTGTGTTAGTCTCTGCTTTATAACAAAGTGAATCAGCTATACATATACATATATCCCCATATCTCCTCCCTCTTGCGTCTCCCTCCCACCCTCCCTATCCCACCCCTCTAGGTGGTCACAAAGCACCGAGCTGATCTCCCTGTGCTATGTGGCTGCTTCCCACTAGCTATCTATTTTACGTTTGGTAGTGTATATATGTCCATGCCACTCTCTCACTTAGTCCCAGCTTACCCTTCCCCCTCCCCATATCCTCAAGTCCATTCTCTATGTCTGCACCTTTATTCCTGTCCTGCCCCTGGGTTCTTCAGAACAATTTTTTTTTCTTTAGATTCCATATATATGTGTTAGCATACGGTATTTGTTTTTCTCTTTCTGACTTACTTCACTCTGTATGATAGTCTCTAGGTCCACCCACCTCACTACAAATAACCCAATTTTGTTTCTTTTTATGGCTGAGAAATATTCCATTGTATATATGTGCCACATCTTTATCCATTCATCTGTCGATGGACATTTAGGTTGCTTCCATGTCTTGGCTATTGTAAATAGTGCTGCAATGAACATTGTGGTACATGACTCTTTTTGAATTATGGTTTTCTCAGGGCATACACCCAGTCGTGGGATTGCTGGATCAAGAAGATATACAGATTGCCAACAGACACATGAAAGGATGCTCAACAATCACTAATCATTAGAGAAATGCAAATCAAAACTACAATGAGGTATCACCTCACACCAGTCATAAGGGCCATCGTCAAAAACTACAAACGATAGGTTCTGGAGAGGGTGTGGAGAAAAGGGAACCTTCTTGCACTGTTGGTGGGAATGTAAATTGATACAGCCACTATGGAGAACAGTATGGAGGTTCCTTAAAAAACTAAAAATAATTCCATTTTGTTTTAAAGCACATTTTAAATGTGGTTTTCTCATTTAGTAGAAGTTGTCTAATTGGAAAAAAAAATCCACATTCTTGGAAGAATACCTCATTCAAGGCTTTGTACTTTATCAAAGCATGGAGTTTTTCCTCAGGCATAGTTTCTAAAACAAAGATAAAGAAGGTCCACATTAGTGGTTATAAAAATTTCATCTTAGAATTCTTGAAAATCACATGAAATCTTATCAAAGATCCAAATCTATAAAACAGATAAACTGTAATAGTTATTTTAGACTGAGTTGTTAATCTTTGCTTGGTGCTGGGCTAAGTGCTTTACACACATTTACATTTCTTGTCTAAAATAACTTTCAGAAACCACTGTGAGGTAAATGTTATCATCTGTGTTTTTCCTGTGAGGAACTTGCCTTAGATCCTACATCCAGTAAGTGACAAAGCCTGGATAGAGACTCAAATTCATTTGAGTTAAAAGCTTGTACTTTCAACTGCTGTCTGAGTTCCTCTCCAGTAACAGAAGGGCTCCTCTGGATTAGGCTGAAACTGAAAGTTAGGAGATGCATGCCTGCTGTGACCTTCTCTCACAAGAGGCAATTTTGCCATCCTTGGGAGAACCCAAAGGATTACACAGAGCACAATTTGAAAATCATGAGTTTGGTTATTTTGTTTTAGGCAATGATATGACATTATCTCAGAAAACTACTATTTAATTCCAAATGTTTGTGCTCTTTTCCTAAATATAATTTTGATATTAATAAGAAAATCCAAATCTAACCTTAATTTAGTAATAAAAGTTTTTCAAATTTACTTCAAAGATTATTACTTATTGAAATATGATTGTTTTTATTAAAATTGCTAGAGTACTGTTAGGAATTGTTTTCTTAAAACTCAGAATATGTGGTCCCATTCAAATAATATTAAGGGT
Source organism: Lagenorhynchus albirostris (assembly GCF_949774975.1). Classification (NCBI taxonomy): domain Eukaryota; kingdom Metazoa; phylum Chordata; class Mammalia; order Artiodactyla; family Delphinidae; genus Lagenorhynchus; species Lagenorhynchus albirostris. The sequence continues at coordinate 80,058,050 of NC_083098.1, read as the reverse complement.
CTAGTCAGGTCCCTTAAATAATTGATAAAAAGTCTATATGACGTATGTGAAACGTGTGATTTGGTCCGGAAACAACTCAGTATCGTAACCTTATTTGATAAAGATGTTTTGTTGGGAAATGGCTTCAAATACAATTTGGGATGTCCAGAAGCCATTTTCTTTCTGCCTTTACCTCTCACCGTCTCCACATACAAATGCATTGCTGTGGCAGGGCCAGGGAGGTGGATGGGGGGGTGTCTATCTTCTTTGTAACCACTTCCCTTTTTTCTTTTTGCCAGTGAGATCAGGATCTCTTCCTGCTGTAACACAGTTTGGGTTATTACTATTACTGAGAGCAGGTGTCTGAATAGTCAGGAAAATGTAGAGATGTGTAAGGATCAGGACTCTTGGATGAAGTGAGAGATAGGAGTTTAAATAAACATTACTGAGAGTAAAGGTAGACATCAAGGGAGAGGGAACTTTGTTGACTTTGTCCTCTTGACAACACTGTCCAATAACAATATAAGGCAAGTAACCTATGTACATTTAAATTTGATAATAGCCACAACAAGGAAAAGTAAAGAAACAGGTAACATTAATTTTTTTTTTTTTTTTTTTTTTTTTTTTTTTTGCGGTACGCGGTCCTCTCACTGCCGTGGCCTCTCCCATTGCGGAGCACAGGCTCCGGACGCGCAGGCTCAGCGGCCATGGCTCAGGGTCCCAGCCGCTCCGCGGCATGTGGGATCTTCCCGGAGTGGGGCACGAACCCGTGTCCCCTGCATCGGCAGGCGGACTCTCAACCACTGCGCCTCCAGGGAAGCCCAGGTGACATTAATTTTAATAAAATATTTGGTTAACCCAGTATATCCAAAACATTATCATTTCAACACATAATCAATTTTAAATTATCACACCTTCCTTTTTTACATTATTTTACAATTTTTTTCATAGCAAATCTTCAAAATATGATATTTATTTTACACTAATAGCCCATCTCAATTTGGATACTAATTTTTCAATGGTTAGAGTGCATTTAGAATTATGCTTAATGGAAAAATATTATTGTACACCATTTCAGATCCTAAATGAAAATTCAAACAAATTAAAAATTTAGATACTGAATTGCAGTAGCTGCCGGGAGCACTAAGTAACCACACCTGGCAAGGGGCTCCAGCCGGGCTGTAGGCTTAGGTCTCCCAGCTTTACCTATATCTTACACAAAACATTTACTGGAAAATCCTTGTTTTGAGAGGATGTTTCAGGGATTTTCAAGCCATAAGTACAGAGACTTGTATGTTATTTTTGTTTATGTTTTGTCAAAATGGAGGAAAGAAAGTGATAGGATTCAATAAATCTCCATTTGAACGTAATTCATTGGCAAAAGATGCATATTAATACGTCATAGCTGGCTTGGCAGACCACTCTTTAATTATAAAGCATCTTCTATTAAGATATAAGAACTTATGGACAATCGTTTAGGACTTATTACAAAGCAGATTATTTCAATTATTTCCCAATAAAAAATAATTCAAATTTTTATCGTATCCTAGGAGTGTTCATTAAAGGTTAGGCCAATATGGAGCACAGTGGGGACTTGAATGGTCCATGAGCATCACGACTACGTAAGACATAGGGCAGTCAGAATAGCATGACACATGAAGCAGATACGTGCACTTAAGTAGAGCAAGAATAAACTGCAAATACCAACTTCAGCTTCCTAGAAATTTGAGCCCAGGGCTTATTTTGCACTCCGGCTATTTTTGTGGCTTATGAAGTCAATGCAATGGATTGTAATGAGATAGATAAAATTCCGTCTGCAGTGCGAGCACCTGTACAATACATGTCTAGTCCAGACAGATGAGGTGCAAAGCCAAGATGTGCCAGGTCACCAGCTTCCATGGGGTCTGATGTATGTTGCCATGTGAACAGCACTCTGTCAGAATATACTCGTCTGAGGACAGTGCGTGTTTCCTGTGAAAAAGACACACCGCTTAGGGATACATTTTGGAGCTAACCCCAAATAAAACTACTGAAGAGAACTTGCACTGCTAAATGTTTCGTTAATGGATGTCAATGTGGATTTGACGAATTTGAGGGTATTTTAGTGTACACCTGCAGCAGATGGCCTGTGCTTCTCAGCTGCTCTTATGATTTAGCTACAAGTATTTTAAATCCCAGCTGTCAGCCCATAAGCACTGACCGTGAATGTTAAGATTCACAAGCAGCATTGCCAGTGGCCAGAACACATGTGCTGGGGTCATCCTGATTTGGGAACTATGACTCGGCTGACCTTTTCCTCTGGGTTACTTAAAGATGCCGGAGGAAACTGGAGAAAGAAGGTGACTTTATCCATTTCGTGATACCGCCAGAACCACGTTTAGATTTCTGCCTCGCAGACAAGAACTTTTGTGAAATAGATCAATAGAACACTTTGGCCCAGCCGTTAAAGTAATACTAATCTTAATCCTTTATGTTGGCATAGGGCTTTGTCGGTCACAAAATATTTTTACAACCATCATTCCATTACTAAAATATCCATAAGAAGTAATTATGGCAAAAGTGTTATTATTTCTATTTAATAATTGAACAAAATTAAGGCTCAGAGAGGTATAAGGTAATGTTTGTGCATGTGTAATTTGATGAGGTCCAAAATGGCATCTTGAATAAAATAATAGGGGAAATCAAACTAGAAAAAGGCTATTTGGGTCCAGAGCATAGCATTCAAGAAATTTCTCTCATATGGATGTCTGGTGTTTATTTTCTTTAGCTTGAGGCTTCTGCCCTCCTCATATAGTGCTATGAAAAATAGCTTAAAGGAGATCTCTAGAGTGAGTGCCTCTCCCCACACACAAAAGAGTGGATCACCCTATTTGAGGCAGAGTTGCCATCAATATCCACTCTCTTGTTTCTTAATGATAGAATCCTTGATTTTAAGCTGGTACATGGCCATCCTGAAAAGAACAGTAATTCTCATCCTTCATCGCACTAAGCTTTGGCAAAAGAGATGTGAGCAACTTCTTGAAAGTGTCCTTAATGGGAATATATTAGTAAGCAGAAGCCATTCTATTTCTTCCAGACATTGAATATATAGATAATTAGGAGTTTACCTAATAATTGGAAGAGCAGGGAAAGCAGAAATCAGGGAAGTTACTAGGGATTTTCTTAGCTTGAATTAACACACTGGCTGGTTCTTAAGTTTGCTGGAGATATGCCCAAATTATGAAGAATCTCCGGAAAGCTCCCTCAGTCAGTTATCTCCAACAGCAGTAGCAAAGTGAGTTGTTCACAGGGCTCACTGGGAAGCAGCTGTAAGTCACACACCTGACAACATATCTGGCTATAATTTTCTCCAGAGATTATGATCTTTCATTCCTTCAGCCTCTGAATCTGAAGTGAGTGCCTCTCGTAAGAAAATCCTAACCTTGCTTCCTGACTTCTCTTTTGTCTTGCAGAAAAACCTTAGAATGAGCTTGTGATGATACTGATTTGTTAATGGACAGCCCAATACAGCCCACCTCTGTGTTCAGCACAACATCCGTAGATGGCATTTAACTCACACTTAATTCCAAATAAAGGCTATAACAACACCACACTTTGCTTACCGCTCCTCTTACATAAATGGGCCTGTGTAAAGTCCCGTATGTCATTTATCCACCTCAAGTTTACATTCATTGCTTTTTCGGCTCACTCACTTTCCCTTTGGTGATACTATAACAAGTATTGAATTACAAGTTTAGCTATTATTAATATACCTAATATTCAGTAGACAGGGAATGTGAAAAGAAAATCCAATCAGTATGTGTGTGTGTGTGTTTGTGTATACACATACACATACACATGTCATGCTCAGAAGTAAAATATACATGGTTACTATCTTCCTATATGTAGTTACACAGCTGTAGTTTACATTTAGAACTTCTTTCTTTGTTTCTTTTGCCATCAGGTATTACATCAGCTGATGATGGTTCTTTACCAGGCAGGATCTAAACCTTACGTATTAAAATGTTTGTGGCATTTGTTATTCTGTATACATTGCATTGCCACAGTTTTTCATTACTTTTTACTACTGAACACAGGAGTGCTAAGTGGTGCTCTTGATATTATCTTGAGCTCAAGATATACCCCTCCATTACCCAACATGTGGTAGCATTTCTATTTCCTCTTGATAACCAGAAACAATCACCCCAGCCAGGACCGTAACTTCCTGTAGATTTAGTGGTACGAGGAGTCCAAAGTGGCCTAGTAGAAATTCCAGGTTTCAGTTCAAAGGAACTTTTTATTTTATCCCCTGGGAGAAAAATTCCTCTTTGAAGAACTTAAATCTCTAAAACCAGCATAGTTGTAGTGAGATGAAGCATTATTTTCCTAGATGATCATTAAGGATACTAGCAGAGGAGCTAATCCCACTCCTACCTTTTGATTCCTGGAACCAAGGTTCCTTGCTAAGGGGGAAAGAGCACCATATATTTTTACTGATTTCAGAGCGTATAGGTGTTATCAGCTGTCATTGAGTCCTTGGTCTTCATGAAGCAATTCCAGTTGCTTAATACATTATTACTTCAGCTTTTTTTTTTTGTCACTTTCATTCAAAGCTAATGCTAACTTATACATCAATGAAGCTAACTTGTTGATATCTTTAAAATTTCAGTGCTCCTTTGTGTTGTCAAAAAACCATAGGAAATCCATTTTTTAAATTTCTAAATTGAAACTTCTTGTCAGTTTTATGTATGTCTGGGTTATAAGTATGGTGAAGGGTAAGAGAAGGACTTTATTATTATCAATTAGATTTTTTTTAATTGCACATTCCTAAGTAGTGTATTTCCCTCTCATCCTGACAAGCTTTTTAAAAGGACATGCAGTATTATGCACGTGGAGTCGTGTGATATATATATATATAGATAGATTTATATATAGATTTCCTCTCTCCCTTTGAGAGAGGAAAAAGAGAAAGAAGAGGGTAAAAGCAAACGGGAATAATAAGAAAATTCTCCTGATGGTCATTTACACATCAGTCACCACCCTCATTTTAAACCCTCATGGGCATAAACATTTATTGCTGTCTCATGCAATGTTATTATCCATACCTATATACCCGTGATTTCAAATCATATCTGTGTCCAAATCTACAATCCTGACCTTTTCAGATCCAATGTTTTCCTCTGCTTCCTAGACATATATAGCCTTTGAATATTCATTTATAACCTACTTACAAATGAGGTTATTGTGAAGGGTAGGACTTAATAATACCCTAGTGTGACTTACGAGTGCTTTGCACAGTGCCCATCACATAGTAAGTATTCAATAAATGTTGGTTAAAATATTGCTAATAGTGCCTTCATATACTATTGTCAAAACATCTGGACATTATACAAGCACTTATTTAATGCACATACAAAGTTTGCCACTTTATCCTCTTAGAAGTCATTTACCTGCCTATGTAGTATTTGCAATTATGCAAATTGAAGTTAGCAGTTCTTGGGTGAACATTAATGTTTGGATCATACTACTTCTAAGGATGATAAAGACATTACACATCCTGTGCAATCATGTTTTTCTCACTTTTTTTCTAGGTAGTATAATAGCAAAGCATATTTGAAATATGGGAGGTCAGAACTGAGAATCTTTGTATAGCATGCTCCAAGCAAAGATGTGTTAAATTGACATAACAATAGTTAACACTATTAGTTCGTACTCTGTGTCAGGCACTGTTCAAATCATTTTAATATGTTTGCTCATTTTACACTCAGATTACCCATATAAGGTAGGTAGTATTGTTGTTCCCTTTTACAGATGAGGAATTGACAGCACAAAAAAGGTTATATTTAGTTTCTGTTATATAACAGGTTACCTCAAGACTTAGTGCCTTATTACAATAACCATTTATGTAGTTCATGATTCTGTGGGTCAGCAAATTGGTCTGGGCTCCACTGGGCAGTACTTTTGCCATGGCTGGGCCCCCTTATGCTTTTGTGGTTAGTTACACATCAGATAAAATATGTAGCTTGAGGTTGAGGAGGTTGAGTAGATGTTGGCTGGGGTGACAGTGGTGACTGAATCATGTGTCTCATCATCCAGCAGGCTACTCTAGGCTTGTCACATGCTAGCTGGGTAGACAGAGTAAAAGAGAGCAAGGCCTAAATTTGGAAGTGGCACAATTCTAATTCCACCACATTCTGTTAATTAAAGCAAATCATATTTCTGGCCAAGAGTCAAGGGATGAGGTGATATACACCATACTTGATGAGAGGAGATACAAAGTTGCATTGTAATGGGATACCGATACTGAGAGGAGTGTTATGGCCATGTTTGCTGTGTAGCATTCAAACTACAGAGACTGGTTTGCCTGGCAGGAAGAGAGACAGAGAGAAAGAAAATCTGTTTACTGGGGATTATTTAATCTAGCAAACCCAATAATTTGAGTGGCCACCCATGATATTCTCTCAAAGTTATAGTGAAACAAATATTAGCATTAGCCTTCTAAAGGCTTCTTTAACCTGAAATTCTGTATCTATCCTCAGGTGCCAAGAGCATTGCTGCAAAATATCTGAGGTTGGTTTGAAATTTTTTGAAAGCTTTTACTTGGTGTGATGTCCAAAGTGAGGGACAGAGATCAAAGAACTTTACTCTGAAAATACATTATCTGTAATGGTTTTGAACTAACACTTTTCTTAAATTTCTTTATCATATAGAAGATGGAGAAAGATTGCTTTGTGATTGTTACTCTAATCTAACATGGTTTCATCTTACTCTAAAATTAAAGTTTTAAAGCAACCATTTATTGAGCTCCTTCTATAAGTCAGGCACTTTGCTACAAGACTTGAGATACAAAACAAAAAGACATGCTTTTTTGTCCTGATGCAAGACACAAACAGATACATATAATACTATTGAAGTATATATTATGATAGAGGCACAGACAGTGTAACTTGAGAGAGAAGGTTAACCTATCTTAGACTTAGAATTGGGATTTTGGGAATTTGGGGGAAGATTTCTTTGTAGTAGTGAAGGTTTAAAAGATGAGTTGTAATAACCAAGCATTATTGGGGGTTGGAAAGGTGGAATGCAGAAATATTATAGGAAAAACAACTGAAATAGATGATTGGATTTTCGTTTCAGTTATCCAGATGAGAAATACTGAGAGACTGATACAAAAAGCAATGACAGAAAGGATGGAAAAAAAGTAGAGGCATTAGAAAGGTGTGAGTTAGACTTACAGGAATTAGTGACTGATTCCATATGAGGGCCGAGAAAGAAGGAGGAGTTGAGGATGTCTTCCAGATATTTCCTTTGGGTATATATAAGTATATGGGCATATATCTAGATTTCCTATGTATCTACTATGTACATGTTATAGAGAAAGGGGACAGTGGAGGAGCACTTCCCACAGAAATCAGTACAGAGAATATTTATGTACAAGTTTGCTCATTGCAGCGTCAGGGTTTTTAATAGCAATACTGCAAAAATACAGATATCAATATATGTAGAAATAGAGATCTAGACTAAATAGAGAGAGATTTCTAAAATTGGTTTGTAACCTGTTTATTTTTACAGGTATTTTAGAGGCACTTTCATAAGTATTTGTAGGCTGTAGATTTGTAACCTATTTGACTTATATTATGTTGAAAGCATTTACTATACCATAACGTGTCCCCTGCATCGGCAGGTGGACCCTCAACCACTGCGCCACCAGGGAAGCCCAAGTTTCTCCCTTTCAAGTCAACCTATTTTAGGAAATGGATTCCCTCATGGACTCTTAGGTGCTACATTACAAGGGTAACTGGGGCATTTAATTGAGAGTCCTAGAGACCTGTACTGATTGTCCTCATCCATGACTACAATGTAACATTTATCACATCACATTTAACAACACATATCTACTGTATACTTATTTCATTTAGCTAATACCTATCACATTTCTACAAATGTACTAAAAGAATGAAAATGACCTTTCACATCTTTCTTGTAAAAAAAGGAGAGAGAAGTAAATATTGCATTACACTGAAGAGCAAGGCAGCAAAGTCTAGGATGTGGCCTGGAAGTAAATTATATATATAATTATATGTATTCACTTTATAGTCTAATATACACATACATGTATATACATAATGTATATATATTTGCACACATATACAAACAGGTCTATATATAGAGAGAGGGAGTCAATGTTGACCTCCATTTTTTAAATTACTTGAATTGTTTCCTAGCACTTACAAGTAACAAGATTTCACGTAAAAATCTGGATTTTCTTGAAAACTGGAATATCTAGAAATTCTGTTCCTAATTCCAAATGTTATAGCATTTCTGTATTCCTGCATGGCAACAGTTAGGTAGACTTGAGTGGCTAATGTGTTTCTAGCACTTGTTCATTTTTCCTCTCTAGATGTCTCATGAACTCCCCAGTTGGTTACAATAGGATAATTCACTAATTTTTTAAACTTACTTGTCTGGTTTCCATAAATACTTGATTTTGAAAATTCTACTTTACACAATATATTATAAAAAGAGCATTTCTGGTCAGAGGATCTATTTCTTTGGCCATCATCTTCAGAGATGGAACTACAGGAAACCGAAACAATTGGCTAGTTCAATTACTTCAGTCAGAAACTTATCAATTTAGAGAGAAGTCAGCAAAATTGATAGTCTAAACCTGAGCAAATGTTTGAATGGCTAAACGATTTCTGTCAAAGCATTAGGCCTCATAACTCTATATGGATGCAGCTTATATTTTTATAGATACAGTGGAGATTTCACTTTTGTCAATTTGTGCACGTCACTGAGTGATTTATGCTTGAAGCATGCTATACACAGGAGACTGTTATCTCAATTTTATATTGGGTGACATTCTTGGCCATCTATTCCATTTTCAATTTCTTAGAGAAAGTAATGTCTGAGCTCTTGTTCAGCTGCACCACAGGTTTTAAAATCATCTATAGCCCTCAGGAAATGTTAAAAAAAAAAAAAAAGGACAACAATATAATAGTAACTATAAAATGCTATGCTTATAAAATCAACACTGATCTCAAACCTGTTTTCCTTATGTGATAAATTCTTATGTTCCCACACTAGAAATCTATGATTTAATCATCTATGGCTATAGAAAATGCTCCTGAATAATTATTCTGGTAGCTACATGTTTTTTAGGTTGGTCCTTTTGTTTCTAACAAAAGACCATCCATTACACAGAAGATGAGTTTGCATGATCATGGCTAACTACACTGCACTGCAAAATAAGATATGCTTACTCTTTTATCATGGTTGAGGCAGTTTACATTCACAAGGAAGGCATTGATCTGGGAATCAAAGGAACACTTTGGCCTTCCTGTGTCATTAGGTCAACACTGACAATTCCTCACAACCTCCAGAGTAAAAGTGAAAAATTTCAGTCAATATTTTACATTTTCACAACTCTGAACTTCTTACATTATCAAACTTTTACCCTTAAGGCTTACAGTTTATAAAAGTTTTATTTTGTGTTTTTGTCTAAATCATAGTTTAAATCATGTCTTTAATAGATAATAGTATATGTTCTAATGATTCATGGTGTTAAGTTTATCTCAAAGTATTACATTCTCATTTTACAATATTTAGCATGGAGTGTTCTTACTAACTGACATGTAAAAATATTTACTTTAATTTATATAGCTATTTTTTTCCCCTACAACCTCGTTAGTTGCTATAGGGGTTTTAAAAAAATAAGATACAATAACCTCTTTTGTATCTTCTAATATAATACCAGAGACTGAATTTCTTCCCAGGATTTCTTTTTTCTTTTTTTTTTTTTTTTTTGTATTGAAGTACTGTTGATTTACAATACTATGTTAGTTTCAGGTGTATAGCATAGTGATTCAGTATTTTTGCAGATTATACTCCATTATATGTTATAAGATAATGGGTATAATTTCCTTTGCTATACAGTATATCCTTGTTAATTATCTGTTTTATATATAGTAGTTTGTATCTGTTAATCCCATACCCCTAATATGTCCCTTCTCCCTTCCCTCTTCCCTTTGATAAACACAAGTTTGTTTTCTATGTCTGTGAGTCTGTTTCTGTTTTGCATAGATATTCATTTGCATTTTTCTCTGTAAAATATAGGTCAGCATTTGTTAGGAATAGAGGCAGGAAGGGCGTCTCAAGTAGAAGGAGCAGTATGTACAAAGGCCCACGGGTAGGAATGAACATAGTAGATTCAGGGAATGGCAGATAGGTGAGCTGAAAAGCAGTGAGTAGAGGCAGTTGAGTAGCAGGATTAGGGCTGGAAATTGACACAGGGAACATATTGCCAGACATTGTTAAACCAAAGACAAGTCCAGGAGTTTCTGTGGCACATAAGAAAGTAACCAGTAACACAAAGCACCTTTTGAAATCATCCAGTCAAAAGAAGTCCCCAAGGCATTCAATTTCTGCAAGATTCAAGTCCTTAGCTACTGAGTGAGAATCAGATAATTCCTTTAAGGGAGATTCACCATTTAAGACAAAAGTAAATGCTTTCTTTAGGTGCTCTGTGGTCCTGGCAGGAGTTTGGTGTTGGATCTTCTCTGTTCCTCACTCTATGTGATGCTGATCATGAACAAAGAGCTAATTCTTCTGGGGTTTCTTGGCCTTCACTTCATTATAAGCCACAAGTACACACATTGCCAGAGATTGAATTTTAAAAATAGTTGTTATCAAAATTTAAAAGCATGGTATTTTTTAAAATGAAGCAAGCAACAAACATGTTATAATTTTGTTTCATCTACCAGTCCCTGTCAGGAGTTTTTAACGGTTACCTTAGGAAAGGATCTTTGAATACTTGCCCTCAGCAGATGTTATCTCTTGGTTCTTCTATATGACTAACTGACTTTCTTTTACACTGTTCTTATTAGTGTTCCATAACCATCTTGCCAAAATCCTTTGTGTTCCTTAGAGGGAACTATATTTTTCTCTGTAAAAGTTAGATGTTTAGGGTTTTTCAAAAACAAGGCCTTATTTTCTGCTCCAGAAAGTCTGAGCTGGTTGGAAATTTTCTTTCAGGGAAGTTATTTTTCTTGAATTCCATAAAAAAATATAATTTTGACAAAATGGACTTCACCTTTTTCTGTCTACTATATATTTTGATCTGTATATTCCTGGATCAAAATATATTCCTTTGAGATGAGCTACAGACCCATTGATCTCTGAAAGGATTCTCTTGATTATATTCACTAGGAAAATGAAGTGTTTCAAATTACTATGGACTGGCTTTGTCATATTTGTTCTTCTCTTTTCTAGAAACCCTCTGGAGTGCAATGGTGTTAATGGGAAGGTCCTAGACTTTAATTTCTATACTGTAAGGTATAATTTTTAATTGTTCTCTAGGAGAAATATTAACAAAATACCTTGAGAGTATTTATTTCTGGGAGTAGAAGATCACTTACACTGGGAGAGATCTGACAATTTAGGGGAGAACAGACAATTTAGGAAGACTTTATAGATGTGGAGATATATTGAATTTGAGCTATTATGTATGAACAGGATTTGAAAAGGATTTGAGAGAGAAGATATGTGAAGAATAGGACACAAAATATACAGTCATCGGCCTTTCAATTGGAAAGAACGTAAAAATTTTCTTGCTAGATAATTTTCTTGCTAATTATTTTGTGAACATTCAGTCTGAAAGATTGAAACAGTTCTCCTAACAGTTGTCAGTCTATTTGGGCCATCAAATAGCTATTTTCTCAGGACCAGAGTGTCATTAGTTGTGCGTCTGTAAATGAAAGTTTTGCATGTTAATGCTAACTGTGACATGAATAGTAAGATTGGCATTAGAGACTTTCTGAAATAAGAACAACATTCATGATTAACCTGTGGAGTATAAAAATTGGGAATTCATCTAGTTACTTCGTGAGTCTATGTTGCATTGTGATTTCATTTTCATTAGTGATGACATTGTTATGGAATAATGAGAGACCTTGAAGTATAACAAGTTAGGTAAAAACAAATTGCTGTACCAGGTTTATAACTTCCCGTCATTTAGTGACTTACAGTTTTCCTATAACTCTTGAACTAAAATTTGGAGATAGAATTTTGTTTATTTACATGCCTTTACTACTGTTGGCATACCATTTATAAACATGTCAAAGGTGATTAAACTGATCATTTAGTTTTAGATCCAATCAGCATGTTCTATACTTTCAGTTGGGAAGAGAGGAATTAATATTTATCGGATCCCTCCCAAAAGCCAAGAGGCTTACGTGTTTGTTTGTTTTTAATTTATATTTTATTGAGGTAACATTGGTTTATAACGTTATACAAGTTTCCTGTATAAAAACATTATATTTCTACTTTTGTATACACTACAGTGTCTCACCACCAAAAATTTAGTTTCCATCCAACGCCATACAGTTGATTCCCCTTTACCCATTTCTCCCTCCCCTATGATAACCCCTACTTTGTTCTCAGTGTCTACGTGTTTGTTTTTATTTGGTTTGATTTGCTTATTTAATTTGTTGTTTGCTTGTTTTTTGTATTGCACATATGAGTGAAATCATATGGTATTTGTTTTTACCTGTGTTCTCTCATCCGACCTTTCCAGTGGATCAGTGAGATTATTGCTATTATCCACATTTTACAAATGAGGAGACTGAATTAAGGGGAATAAAGTAGAGTGGATATGTATAAATTTATGTTTGTATCCTTAGTATTTTTGTTTTTGAGTGCTGCACTTCACCCCCTCTTGTACCATATGGTATTTTTAAATACTAGGCCCTTCTTTCTTCACCTGAAGAGAAGCAGTCTTAAGATCTGTGCAACTTGAAAACAATGATTAGTCTTCTTGTGGGATCATGATTGTAGCAAGGCCAATTCTTTATCAGGGATTGATGTAACCACCGTGGAAGAAGGGGTTCTTCTCTTTCTGTGATCTTGAACCCTACAAAACACATAATCCTGGCACCTTTGGGCCTCTATCTTTGCTCCCATGGGAAGAGATCGAACATAAGAATAAAGCCAATAGAGAGTATGGCAGAACTGAGAGATGGGAACAAAGAGCCTGATTCAGGAGCTTTAATTTGAAGTTTTAAAAAAATTTGGCCATAAAACTTATAGAGGGGAGTCAGATATACATATAAGTAAGTGCAATAATTACTATGCTAACAATCTTTCTTAGAGCACTTGTAGTCTTATCACTAAAATTTGCTTCATTTCTCAATCAGTACAAGGTCTAATTCCTTGAACAATTTAGGACAAATGTGTGATAGTTATTATTGATCCCACAAAAATTATTTCAGTTATTAAAAAAAATGAATCCTTGAAACATGTTGAGCAGAGGAGTAATCGAATTTAGTTTAAAATTTAGAAATTAAGGAGGGAATTCTGTTGTATAGTTAAGGGTAGTTTTAAGGGATAGAGCGCACATTATTAATTTTTACTCTATTCACTGAGTTTGCAGTGTGTAAGTTGTGGATGAATTTCTCTGAATTTGTAAAATGGCTTTTACTTCCTGGAAATAGTTCACTCAGAGGCCAGATGATGCCTGATGACACTGAATCTCCCTTGTCTAAAGAAATATACTAAAAACTTTGTCTTTTTTTTCCTGTTGTGAAGGGGAGAAAGTGTTCCCAGAAGGCTCTTCTGGGGCATAGGTGTATAGATGATGGCAGTTCTTACTGATACTAGCAAATTACTGAGTAGCTCCCAAGCACCAGGCACTTGGTTGGGAATACATGTTGTTAATCTTCACAGCCAGTTTTCAAGGTTTAAACAGTGAGGGGACTGAGGCTCCAAGAATTTCTAAGTGACGGAAACATATATGAAAACACAATGAGATGATGCACGTGAAAATACCTAATGCAAACGTTGCACTAGGTAGGTAGTCAGTTTCAGTTCTACCTTTCCTCTTCCTTTCTCCCGCTCTACCATGGCCTGAATGTTTGTGTTTCTCCCCCTCCCCAAATTCATATGTTGAAACCTAATGCCCAATGTGATGGTATTTGGAGATGGAGCCTTTAGGAGGTGATTTGGTCATGCGGGGGAGCCCTCATGAATGGGATTAGTGCTCTTGTAAAAGCACTAAACTGTCTAGAGACAGCTTCCTTGCCCTTCTGACATGTGAGATTACAGTGAGAAGACAGCCATCAATGAAGAAGCTGAACCTTACCAGACCCCAAATATGCCAGCACCTTGATCTTGGACTTCCTGGCCTCCAGAACTGTGAGAAGTCAATTTCTGTTGTTTGTTATAGCAGTCTGACCAGACTAAGACATCCTCCTTCTCCCCCTCTCTATCCTTTCCTCTTTTCCTTGCTTGCCTTGTTGAATACTTTGCATTTATGCTTCTCTTAGTTAATTACAATGACCCGATTTGGCAATTTGTGAAATTTTCAAGCCCTTTTCAATGCTACATTAAAACCTATGTCAAATATTTGGCGAATTTTATAGCTCCAGATACAGTGAATGCTATGTATTGACCTTGTTTACTAAGTACAGGAAATTCCCAGGTATTGTAGCCACAGTGGATCGTGCATTCACGTCAGAATGAGCTAAATTCTAAAAATAGATTATGTTCTGTACGTGAAGTTCTTCCCTAGTGCTTTTCAACCTCTGTTTCTCAGAAATAGTTGATGCAGCTCAGAGGCAGAAAAGAACAATGAGAGTAACTCCACAATTCACAGTGGGAGGAAATGATATTAAATTCCTAATGAGTTCTGACACGTATATTGTCACAAAGTGCTACAAGTCCTAGTAACATTTTTAGGAGTAACCTTGCTGAAAAGTTATATATTTCAAGCTTCATATATGTGACCATGGTTTATATATTTATAGCTTCATGATTCAGCATCTGTCTTGGTAATCTATTTTATGTTTACATACGTAACAGTTTCTAATACTTTTGGGAAATCATCTTTTTAAATACCCTAAATTTTTCATTATATAACCTAGTTCTTCTTTAGTTATTTTTTCTCTTTTAACTAGGATAACATCCTTAGATTTAAAATCAAAAATTAAAAAATACAACTCTGAATTTGTCTTTGTTTCCACAAGGCATGTCTAGATTTTGCTTACTGTGTCAGTAGATGTTAATGTAAAGCAATGGTAATATGCCACTGAACTTGAGGTCTCAGATTGATTTGATGATATGGACAGTTTTTATCAACTGGCTGATAGGGGGTAGTAAAAACTCAACTAACGGTTCTCATTTCTATACTTTTAGACTTCTACCATGGCACAAAATGTGTTGTACTATAATTACCCATTTGTGTGTCTGCCTTATCCATCTACCTAGAGGAGAGCAGCCATGCCATATTCAGTCTATGCTGCCCTCAGTGACTCTTATGATGCTGGACACATACTCTTTCAAACCTCATGGTAGAGAAGAGTGAATGTGTGACCTTTTGGGGTGGGGAGGGAGACTAAGGATGTAGCTTGTAGAGCTCTGTTACTACCACAATGTTCCTGTGAAGTCTTTTAGAAATTCATTTGGGCTTGGATACCTTGGATGCATAAGCTGCTTACTTGAATGAGAAAAAGGGGGTTGCTTTATACTATGTGATATTGATATTGAAAAAAATTTACATGCCAGAACACATGCTGTGTTTACCCTGAAATATGTGATGATAGATACTTAATTAGAGTGTGTTTGAATTTAATTGAATTTAGCAACCCAGTTTCAGAAAGCCAAGAATACAGACAATTAAGGTGGAAGCAAGGTAGAGTTTTTAATCTGCTGCCTTCCTCCCAGTATTCTGTATCCTTTTTTGCTCTTGTTCCCTCATCTCCATGTCTTCATTCCTGGTTCTTTTCATAAGAGAATGGTATCAGAAACCAAGATCTGTGCTCTTTGCTACTGGGATGGCCCTCTCAGCTGGCAGAGCAAGGAAGTGTATGTGTGTGTACTAACCCATGTATACGAATATATAAATATTTCTACTTGCAACGATATGTAATATATTAAGCTAAACGTGAGTTCTTACTGATGTCTCTAACTCTAATCCATTACTACTTGAATCACTCTAGCTTTTCCTCCTTGCTTATTGTAATGTGTTTTTAATATAACATGGGTGTAAAATTGTTTCTAACTGCTGATGATAAAGATAACATTTATTGATGACTTACCAAGTTGCAGACATTGTCCTTCGAACTTTATTTGAATTATCCCATTTAATTCTTACACTTGTAAGAATTACAATTCTTATAGATTGTAGGTAGTGAGGATGACTTTTTTTTTTTTTGAGGATGCCTTTTTTTAAGTTTCATCTGGAACGAAATATATACAAAGAGAAAGAAACTTAAAGATACTTAGTAACTTGGCCAACATGTGCAGTAGTGAGCGTGATAGCTTGTGTTCTGAGTTCAGAGCTTGTCCCTAACTTCTGTAGACTGACTCCTTGTTCCCAGTCCTCCTTTGCTTCCCATGCTGAGCCTCACTAGAGTGAATACGGTGCTGGCACCTTCAGGAAGACAGCCACAGCGGAGGTATTTATGGACAAGTTACATTAGAGATACCCAATAGTTTTATTATTTGAAGGCAGTATCAATGCACCTCTATTTTTCTAATGAAAACAATGACCAAGAGATTACAGAGGAGTTTAATATAGTAACTGCAGAGAAACTAATGTTTATTATTTATTTTTACACAAACCTTCCCTCTGACGGCTGCTATATTCTTTAAAAATGTTGAAATTGTGACTTTGGGGAGTATATGGATTAGGGATATATGAAAGTAATGTTTTATAGGTTTGCAGAAGGAGTTAAGAGTGCTTTTTCATACATCATGAGTGTTAATAAATGGTTACACCAAAATGTTCAGGACACTTAATGCCTAGGACTTGTATGAATGTGGTAATTTTAGTTTCTAGGAGCTGTGAATAAGTAAAAATTCTGAGGGAATTACTCTTGGTCATAAAAGTATATGGATCCCAAGCAAGAAATATATGCTGATAGACTGAACTGGGGAAACAATTGTTACTCTATATAATCACTAGCAATACTCAATTTATATGGTTACATCCTTGAGTAGGTATGCAGTCCTGTGGGGTTAGGTGTAAACATCCTGACTTTTCTCAACTCAATTCTGTATACATGAGTGTAACCATCTTTTTAGAGCTATTGCTATGCAATGCCAAACAAATGGTCAGTTCAGTTGTGGTTATTCTCTGCTTTGGCCGTTACCAGCTCTCCCTAAGAACTTCCCAAGTTACTCATGAGTGTTTATCTTTTATCATCAACACCTGCATAACCTCTGAGCCATAGAATCTCAGTGTAAAAATAACAGGCAGTTATTGATCCCCTATTAAATTCAAAGCATTTTAAAGAGCACTTTTCATGTAACCTTTCATTTAATCTTTATGACAGTTTTATGAAAAGGGAATTATTAATTACTCCCATTTTATCAATTAAGAATGTGAAAAATGTTAAGAAACTTACCCAAGTTCACACATTTGATATGTATCAGAGTTTAAGCCAAGGTGATTTGACTCTTAACTTGCACCTCTAACCACCACTCACTAGGGTGTAAATACAGGTAACCTGCAATAACAAGCAATCCCAAACGTGCAGTGGCCAAACTAGATATACATTTAAATTTTTTTTTTTTTTTTTTTGCGGTACGCAGGCCTCTCACTGTTGTGGCCTCTCCCGTCGCGGAGCACAGGCTCCGGACGTGCAGGCTCAGCGGCCATGGCTCACGGGCCCAGCCACTCCGCGGCATGTGGGATCTTCCCAGACCGGGGCACGAACCCACGTCCCCTGCATCGGCAGGCGGACTCTCAACCACTGCGCCACCAGGGAAGCCCTAGATATACATTTATATTTGTCACATTATGTGTCCCATCCAGCTTGGCAAAGGACCTGTCATCAGCAGTCTCTCTGGGATTCAGGCTGATGGTGGTCTTACATGTATTGTATGATCTGGAGCACAAGGCCTCCTCAGTCACTGTGGCAGAAGAAGAGCCTGCTAGAAAGTTCTGTTTTAGTTCTTTTATACTTAGATCCCAAAGTGACAGTCTGGTTGGCTGGAGCTAGTCATTGTCCCTGTCTAACTGCAGTGGGGCTAGGAAATATGTGGGTATAGGCACAATTATTGGATGGAGTTATAGACTGAATTATGCCCCGCCTACCCAAGTTCATATGTTGAAGCCCTAACCTGTAATGGGGCTATATTGAATATAGGGCCTTTAGGGAAGTAATTAAGGTTAAATGTGATCATAAGGGTCGGCCACTAGTCCTGTAGGACCTGGTGGCCATCTAAAAGCGAGGAAGAGAGCTCAATCAGAAACCAAATTTGCCAGCACCCTGAGCATGGACTTCTAGCCTCCAAAACAGTGAGAAAATAAATGTCTGTTGTCTAAGCCACCAGTCTGTGTTATTTTGTGATGGCAGCCTGAACTGACTAAAAGAGATAACAACACTGTCATTGTCACTCTTCAACCCGCTGCACTGTGAGAAACCTGAACCACACTGAGAGGTTCCGGATGATGAGATGCAGTGCTGACAAGAGACAAGAAGCACTGAAGCAGCAGGTATGTGAGTGAAGAAACCACCCTGGAAGAGGTTTCTCCAGCCCATGCTGCTCCAGAGGCTGCCCTGGGGATCAGAGAGGAGCCCAGGCAAGCCATCCCCACATTCCTGACCCACCAACGTAAACCATGGAATCTTTTTGCAGAAGACCCTTCCATTGCAAGATAGAAAGATTATGGACTCCTGTGTCACTAACTGGAAGAGAGTGATCAAGAAACCTGCCCATCCAGAAACAGCCACATTGGGTTTTGTTATGAACAATAAATACATATTTTATTAGGCTCCTGAAAAAAACATGACACATATTTCAAGGAGTTTTAAGCTGAAAAGATGTAAAAGCAATTCTTTATTTAATTAGCAAAAAGGAGTTGATGTTCAGTAAATTTCAATAATTTCAAGGCTTTCTATTTACCTTACATAAGACTAAGCACCTCCAAAATTGTTTCTATTCAGTGCTTCTACTGCTTAGTTGGTTTTGATCAGCATTCCCTTACAGCATACATTTTCCACTGAAGGCTGTTTTGGTCAGGGTTGTGGAGAAAAACAGAAACACCAGTCGAGTTAACATGTAAAATGAACCATCATAAAGGAAATGTTTAAGAAGAAAGGGTTCATGAATTTTGTAATTGTGTAATTGTCAGACTCTAGAAGAACTTACTTGAAGGCAAGCATGAGAGTTGCTTAAATGAGGAAGTATAAATATTTTAATATTGACCTCTCAATTGCATTTACAAATACTCCTGAATATTTTAACACACCTTAATCTGATTATAGAATATGGAAATAAATTTATCTGGGTGAACATTTACAAATATTTTCTATGGTAATAAAATGCTACATGACATGCAGTATTCAGTCAGTCATTTACCCTCTTACAAATTACTATTTTCAAATCCAGCAAC
Source organism: Lagenorhynchus albirostris (assembly GCF_949774975.1). Classification (NCBI taxonomy): domain Eukaryota; kingdom Metazoa; phylum Chordata; class Mammalia; order Artiodactyla; family Delphinidae; genus Lagenorhynchus; species Lagenorhynchus albirostris. The sequence goes on along the minus strand of NC_083098.1, from coordinate 80,038,696 downwards.
ATTGTTTTTGTTCCAATTCATAAATGTTAAGTAATAAATCACAACAGATTTTTGCATTATAAATATCAATTTATCAATATAAATATTATCAAGTGGTATTGTTTTGATTCCCTGCAAGCACAGAAATTTGATTTTATATTTGACTTTTAAAACTGACATACGTGGTTAAATTTGGAGGTGCCCTATTTATATGTATTTTGTATGGTAAATGTTGATATGTATATTTTCTTTTTTCATCCCCTTACTTTCTCCTTCTAGGTTTAGATTCAGCATGGTTGAATAATTAAGTTTAAGTACTGTAAAACTTTTGTCCAAGTGAAGTTACTTTTATTTAAGCTCCCAAAAGTTGAAAAAATTATTCAGAAAGTTTTTATGCCACATAAGAGTCTGTGTGATTGTATGTATATTTGGCTGGTAGTGTATGGGGGTGATTTGCAAGACTTTCTCTTCCTCCTCACACATTTTTTCTTTTTTATTTCCTCTAACTCCTTTCTTCTTCATGTTATTTGTGGGCATGTCCTAGCAGTCTCACTGAAGCAAGAACCAGGGCAAAGAAAATAATATAACTAAAAATCACAGTTAATAACGTATTTCAAATATATTATCCCAACAGTGTATAAGAAATTCTATTGATTCTCAACCCCTAAAATTTGATATTGTTTGACTTTTTAATTATTACAAATCAAGTGGGTATAGTTCTCATCATGAATTTCATTTATTTTTAAGTGCTAAGTTTGAGCATATCGTCGTATCCTCTTGGCTATTTGGATCCTCTCTTTGATGAAGTGACTATTCAAGCCTATCACTAATTTACTATTGAGATGTTTGTCCTTTTCTTTTGATTTACAGCGTGCACACATGCACACATAATACCAATCCTTTGTGCGTTATATTTTCTATAAAATTTCCATTTTTTAGTTTACCTTCCTTCTTTCACTAAGATATCTTTTGATGAGCAAGTATTCTTGTTTATTATAAAAGTTTTAAACCATATATAAAAGTAGAGAGAATAGTGTATTGAACCTGAAGTATCTATCACCCAATTTCAAACAACAATACATAACCAAATTTGTTCCATTTATAATCCTACACTCACAATTTACTCACTATGATATATTTTGAAATAAATCCCAGATGTCATATGTTTTCAACTGTAAATATTACAGTGTGCATCTCAAAACTTAAGCATTCTTTAAAAATATCATGACCACAATGCCATTACTATACCTACAGAATTAATAATCATTAATATACTTAAATAATTGGTATTCATATTTTCCAGGTATCTCATTTTTTGACAGTTTGTTTGAAATGTGTTGGCATACAGTTCATACATTTTAACTAGTTGAAATTTCTATAACTATCATTTTTTATTAATTCTCATTGGAGCATAGTTGTTTTACAATGTGGTGTTAGTTTCTTGCTGTACAGCAAAGTGAATCAGTCATACGTATACACATAGCCACTCTTTTTTGGATTTTCTTCCCATTCAGGTCACCATAGAGTGTTGAGTAGAGTTCCTTGTGCTATATAGTTGGTTCTCATTAGGTATCTATTTTGTACATAGTAGTGTACATATGTCAGTCCCAATCTCCCAGTTCATCCCACCTCCCCTTCCCCACTTCATAACCATAAGTTTGTTCTCTACATCTGTGACTCTGTTTCTGCTTTGCAAATAAGTTCATCTCTACCATTTTTCTAGATTCCACATATAAGCAATATTATATTATATTTGATTTTCTCTTTCTGACTTACTTCACTCTGTATGACAATCTCTAGGTAAATGTCTTTTAATCTATAAGTTTCCCACAATTTTTTCCCTGTACTTACTTTTGTTGAAGACATGATATTTATTCTATAGTTTCCATAGTCCTAAATTTAAGGTTTTTACCATTGGGGTGTCATTTAAAAAGCTCCTCTTTCTTTTGCATTTCTCCATATTGGTTATTGGATCTAAGATTTTGATCAAAATTTTCTTTTTTTTTGGTAAGACAGTTTTGTAGATGGTATTGTGTATTTCCATCAGATGCGCATAAAAACTGATTGCCTTTTTTGTGATGTTATCAGCCATTGTTTACTGTCTATTTTTTTATTTCATTATTATACTTGCTTAAGTAGGGGAGACAGGGTGGTAAAATGTGGTCCCTCTTACTGTAACTTGGCCCAGAGTGGAAACTTTCTTTGTGTTTTGTTTGTCTGTTTTACTCATAATATTTAGATATTTGTTCTTGACTTGTATTTTTTAAGTGACTTAGATTCAATTTCAGTTATTTCCCATATGAATTACTGATACTATCACTTCCAGTAATTGTATAGTCCTTCCTTTCCCCAGTGGTATGCCTTGACACAAAGAGTATAACTTGCTGAAATAATTATGGAAAGTAGACATTTCCATGCCCTAGGACTTTAGGATTCCACTGCTAAATATATATCCATGAAAAACTCATGCACATATGTGCCAAGAGACATATAAAAGGGTTTTGAACCCGTACGCTAACATGTACACTAACCCTAACTCGTTGTCATAACCTAACCTGTACCCTAAACCGTACCCTTTCCTTAACCCTAACCCTAACCCTAAGCCTAACCCTATCCCTAACACTAACCCTAACCCTAACTCTAACCTTACCCTAATCTGTACCCTAATCCTAACCCGTACCCTAACAAAAAAAAAAGGGGTTTTATCTAAGTTCTTCATAATCCCCCAAATCCCAAATGCCAGTCTATAGTAAATTGGATACATGCATTATGGTAAATTTCCACCATGGGCATTGATACAATAGTGAAAATGAATGAACTTTGGGTATGTGCAATAGCATTGTCAAATCTTGGTACCATAATGTTGAATGTTTTAAATTTAAATCTTAGAAAACTACATGCAGTTTGATGTTCTTTAAAAAAAATTCAAACATAAACTAAACCACATATATACACACCCACACATGCACACACCTGCACATATAGCCGTTATTAAAACACAGAATAACAATTACTTCTGGTTGTAGACAGAATAGAACACCTATAAACAGGATAGGTAAAAGCACATGAGGTATATGGGTACATGTTAATTATTTTTGAAGACCTGATTATTGGATTTGGTACTAAATTCACCAGTATTCCTTAGATTCTTAAGAAAATATACATAAATACATATAGAAATAAATCATATAAAAGTGGCCAGATTTCTATCAATAATTACAGTGTATTATGAACCAAGTATTGTGAGTAATCTCATTCTGTGTTTCTGTGTTCCATTAAAAATTATTCCCTGGTAATATTATTACTCAAATAATAATTTATGTTTAGGTGTGATAATTATATGAAACAAATATTACTTACAGCAATGGTACTTTTGATGGTTTATGAAGAGGGAGCAACTATATTCTAGTAGAAATAGTCCTGGACTTGGATTAGAGGACAGAATTCCATTACTTATTAGTTACAAATAAAATGATAGAATGCTTTGTTTCGTCTAATCTTAGTGTATATAACACTAATTACTATTAGACTAGAAGTAATTAGTAATTGTGATAATAGCACAAATGTATAAGCTTGCATGTGGATTAAATAAATCAAGATTAACAATTGTACTGCCTGTGTAAGTTATTCGACAACAGATAAATGTATTACATTGACATAATTAAAAACCAAGGTGAAATTCCTAACTACTCTCTAGTTGTATTTTTAAAACCCAGGTTCCTTCTGCCATTAAAAGCAAAGGTAGGATGAGCATATTCACTCTAAATAAATAAATGGAGAGTGTGAGGAGAATTGGGAATGAGGTATGGGAAAGAACACTAGGATGAAAGTTTGGCAAACAAACTAATATTACTGATGGACCCCTCAGTCAAAAGGACCTGCTGATCAGAACACCAGCCTTGGACTATTATAAACAATGTTCACATTGTGTGAGAATTATTGTACGTTCTGGAGTTTTTTTGGTATAGCCATTTGCTTATCAGCTAATATATGATCCAGTGCTTCTCCTACCTGCTTTCTACTGTATAAAGAACTGAAGATTTAATAGCAAATATAACAGGTTAAGAAGCCAAATTGTGTTGAAGCCTGGTCTACTGACTAGTAGCTGGCGAATCTTGGATAGTTTTCAGTTTCTCTGTTTCTGAATTTACTCGTGTAATATGGAATTACTAATACTGTCTACCTCAAGAATTGATATTCGGTTGATATGCCTTGATAGCTGTAACAACAACATGAATTTTAATACTATGTAAAAATTTAATAATACAAAATGTTGGGCATATATGATACAACCAATATATGGTAGCAGTTTTGACATTAATTTTGATAAAATTAGAGATACCTCCAAAGAAAGCAAATAAAAACAAGTTTTTTGGAGGGATGAGGTGGAGGTTAGGATTTTCTTGAGTTTTTGTTTGTTTTCAACTCTATGACCAAGGGTAAATCTACCCTATAAGGAGGAATGCAAGGTACGTGTCTTTGAAGAAACGAGAACTCACAGCTCCCTTTTCTCATGTAGCCTAAAGCAGGTTAATTTCACATTTTTATTTAAGTGCTAAAACTTTTTTCCTACATAGTTTGAGAGGCAGATTTGTTTACTTAATGCAGCAAAGTGTTGAGAGTAAGAATGTATGACAGTTCATTCTAATTTGCTCATTGGTTGATGGGCATCTTCAGTCCCTTTACTTGATCTTAGCTCCTGCAGGAATGCTCACATTAGGGGAATATCCAGCTTCATATGGCCCCGCATGGGGTTTTGGTATCACTTTACTAGATAGATAAAACAACAAAATAGAGTTGACTCGCTGCTTGGGTGGACACATCTTATTGCCTAAATGGTTCATTTACACCAATCATTGATGCATTACTTCTTGCCCCTGAGCTCTCTCAAGCTGTGTTTTATCTCTGAAACATGCCCTTTTCTCCACAGTCTCTCAAGATGTATTTTTTCCCTAGCTTTGCTTATAAAATCTCACTTTCTCCATGAAACCTCTTTGGCAGCTTTAGAGAAACAAAAAGGGTATATTACATTCCTACACAAATATGCATAATCGCATGCCTATGCATTCCATTATTTAAGTGAAAGTATTGCTGAATATTCATCTCTCTGAATACACGTATGATGTTTCTCTGTGCCAGGCTGTATTGTTTTACTTTCAGCATTGAGATAAACGAGAAAGAGTTAGCTTCTTTCCTAGTTCGTCACACTTTAACATTTGTCATACTTTATAATGCTCCTTACTGAGAAATATGTCCAAGATTATATCAGAAGATGCCGTCGTTGGACCTTATGCCCAGATTTTGAGAAGATTCTTGTCGTGGCTTTAAGCAGTTCCAGAAATAGCAGCACTGCTTTTTACTAGGCTCAGGACTTAGTTTTTCTTTTATACTGCTTTCTGGACATTCACAAATTCCCAGGATGTCATCCTCAATCCTCACATTGGCCGCTGTTGTCAGGTGTCCTTTTGGTACAGGAGAATACTGTGAATAGTGCCTGAGTTAGTGCTATAGTTGAATACCATCCACATGTGGAAGAATTCTCATGAATAAGTGTCTTTTCATACAGAGAAAAGAGTTATAAGTAATATGGAATATTTAAAATTAAAACTTTCTAGTAAAGCAATGTTTATGCTTTCAGTTGTCAGTGTTTCCTTATCAAGAAACAATGTGCTATAGTGGAAAATATTTTAGGGTATAAAATAAAAACAAATAAAATTTTGGTGTGTTGGCTCAGTCTTCCATTTACCCAGCCTTGAGCAAATAATATAACCTCTGGGAGTTAGCTTTTTATTCTTAAAATGTGAAGAATAAGCTCTGTTTACCATTAAGTTTGCTATGGAAGTCAGATAATATTTAACTGACCTTGTGAAGCACTCCTTTTACCAAGAAGGAGATAATAAGAAAATAATCTGAAATAATGTAAATTTTATTCAAAGATAATATTATTGCTAATTCCCTTCTATGTAGTCTACTCTTTTTAAGGGTGATCTGTGCATGTTAATAATTATTATACTGATTATTCTTTACCTACAAATGACATTTGGCAAGAAATCAAAGATTTTATGTACCACAGAGAATGTTTATTGTAACTAAGTAAACCAGCTGTGGACTTTCGATCAATACATCAATATTTAGATTTTTTAGCTTTTATTTCGGCAGCATTATGCCAGTCAAGTCTCTTCATACAAGGAAGGAAAATGAACAACTAGTAAGACGTTTGATGTGTCATTCTGATGAACTTTAGAATGCTTAATACCATGTTTAATTTCATGTTTCATAAAAGCTTCTCCATTGCAGGATCAATTACTTTCAGTTTCCACATCAATCAGTCCAGATAGTTCTCATTATTTGCTAAGGATAGCTGCAAATTGAAATTTTTGAACCCATGGTGCATATTGTGTTAATCCTTGATATGGAAGGGTCCCTCTGCAGAATAATAAGTGGAGATGAAAAAGGTATGTTTTATATTCACAAACCAAATCTTATTTAAAGATTGAAAGAGACTCTTTAGTGTTATACCCAGATGAACATTAAAACATACAGTCTTCAGAAAAATCAAGTCATTTCACTTATGTATTCATTGCTGAAATAAGAACATCATTTCATTTCTGACTCTACATTGAATTTTGATTGGAAGGAAAATAAAAAACCCTCAGGATTGTTTTGTATTGCAGAATAAGCTATAACTTGTTCTGTAAACACTGTTTGTTGTTAGACTAAAAATGTGAGTTATATTTCTTTGTATATGAGACAATTCCTTTATTGTCAATTTTTTCTGAATTTAACTCATAGCTAGAATGTATTCCAATTCGGGTAGTTTTAAATATAATGTAGCTGATACAGAATAATGATTTTACTTACTGATTTAGTTAAGAAGTAGTTTTTAATGACATCCATTCCCATTTGGTTGCATTTTCATCTTCTTCAGTCATTTTCTATATTGAAAGTGATTATAAAGATTAATTTTTATTCAAATTTCTTATATTTTATGTAAACAATATAAATTTGGATGAGGAATCCATTTATTCTTAAGGTCATCAATACATTTATTGGGGAAAAGGTACAATTCTCCTGAATGTTCAAACAGTACGAGAATTCAAAAGAGACAGAAATAATAATAATAATTGAAGGGTCAATTCATTAAGAGGATATTCCAGTTGTAAATGTATGGGCATCCTAACATTGTAGGACCTAAATGTTTAAAGCAAACAGTAAAATAAATGAAGGGAGATATAGACAACAATACAATAGTGGTAAAGGACTTCAGTACCCCACTTTCAACCATGGATAGATTATCCAGACAGAAAATTAACAAACAGTAGACCCAAATAACAACATAGACCAATGAATCTAATAGACATACTCAGAACATTCCATCCAACAGCACTGGATTTCTGTGAATGCCCTCCAAGTCCATCCATGTTGCTGCAAATGGCAAAATGTCATTCTTTTTCATGGATGAGGAGAATTTCATTGTGTGTGTATGTATATGTATATATGCATATATATATATTAATATATATATCTCACACCTTCTTTATCCATTCATCTGTTGATGGACACTTAGGTTGCTTCCATATTGTGACTATTGTAAGTAATGCTGCTATGAACATTGGGGTGCATGTATCTTTTCAAATCAGCGTTTTCATTTTTGGGGGGATAGATACCCAGGAGTGGAACTGCTGGGTTTTATGGTAGTTCTATTTTTAGTTTTTTGAGGAACCTCCATACTGTTTTCCATAGTAGCTGCACCAATTTACATTCCTAGCAAGCGTAGGAATAGTCCCTTTTCTTCACATCCTTGCCAACATTTGTTATTTGTGTTCTTTCTGATGATAGCCATTCTGAAAGATGTGAAGTGATATCTCATTATGATTTTAATTTGTATTTCTCTGATGATTAATGATGTTGAGCATCTTTTCATGTGCCTGTTGGCAATCTGTCTTCTTTGGAAAAATGTCTGTTCAGATCTTTGGCCCATTTTTTAATCACGTTTTTTTTTTTTTTTGTTATTATTTTTCTTGATGTTGAGTTGTTTGAGCTATTTATATATTTTCAGTATTAACCTCTTAGCAGTCATATCATTTGCAACTATTTTCTCTCATTCATTATGTTTTCTTTTGGTTTTGTTGATGGTTTCCTTTGCTGTGCAAAAGCTTTTAAGTTTAATTAGGTCTCATTTGCTTATTTTTGTTTTGTTTCCTTTGCTTTAGGAGACATATCCCTAAACAATATTGGTACGATTTATGTCAAAGAGTGTTCCACATATGTTTCCTCAGGAGTTTTGTGGGTTTTGGTCTTATATTTAGGTCTTTATTACATTTTGAGTTTATTTTTGTATATAGTATTAGAAAATGTTCTAATTATATTCTTTTATATGTAGCTGTCCAGTTTTCCTAGCACCACTTATTGAAGAGACTGTCCTTTCTCCATTCTTGCCTCCTTTGTCATAGATTAAATGACTGTATGTGCAAGGGTTTATTTCTGGGCTTTCTATTCTGTTCCACTGATCTATGTGTCTGTTTTTGTTCCAGTCCCATACTGTTTTGATTACTGTAGCTTTGCAGTATAATCTGAAGTCAGGGAGAATGATTCCTCCTGCTCTGTTCTTTTTCAAATTTGTTTTGGCTATCAAGGCTCTATTATGTTTCCATAGGAAATTTAAAATTATTGGTTCTAGTTCTGTGGAAAATGTCCTTGTTATTTTGGTAGGGGTTACATTAAATCTGTAGATTGCCTTGGGTAGTATGATCATTTTAACAATATTAATTCTTCCAATCCAAGAACATGGTGTATCTTTCCATCTGTTTGTATCATCTTAAATTTCTTTCATCAGTGCACTTATAGTTATTTGAGTACACATCTTTTACCTCCATAGGTAGGTTTATCCCTAGGTATTTTATTATTTTTTGATATGATTGTAAATGGGATTGTTTCCTTAATTTTTCTTTCTGGTAGTTCATTGTGAATGTATAGAAATACAACATATTTCTGTGTATTAATTCTGTATCCTGCAACCTTACCTAATTCATTGATGAGTGCTAATAGTTTTTTGGTGGTGCCTTTAGGATTTTTTGTGTATGGTATCATGTCATCTACAGTTTAACTTCTTCCTTTCCAATTTGGATTCTTTTTGTTTCTTTTTCTTGTTTAATTGCTGTGCATAGGACTTCTATAATACTGTGTTGAATAAAAGTGGCAAGAGTGGGCATTCTGGTCTTGTTCCTTATCTTAGAGGAAATGCTTTCAGCTTTTCACTGTTTCACCATACTCATGATGTTACCTGTGGGCTTGTCATATATGGCCTTAATTATGTTGAGGTATGTTTCCTCTATGCTAACTTCCTTGGGGGTTTTTAATCATAAATAAGTGTTAAATTTTGTCAAAATCTTTTTCTACATCTATTGAGATGATCATATGGTTCTTATTCAATATGTTAATGTGGTGTATCACACTGATTGATTTGCAGATATTGAAAAATTCTTGCATCTCTGGGATAAATCCCACTTGATCATGGTGTATGATTCTTTTAATGTGTTGTTAGAGTTGGTTTGCTAATACTTTGTTGAGGATTCTTGCATCTATGTTCATCAGTTTTATTGGCCTGTAATTTTCTTTTTTGTGGAATCTTTGTCTGGTTTTTGTATCAGGGTGATGCTGGCCCCAAAGAATATGTTTGGAAGCATTCCTTCCTCTGCAATTCTTTGGAATAGTTTGAGAAAAATAGGTATTAATTCTTCTCTAAATTTTTGGTAGAATTCACCTGTGAAGCTATCTGGTCATGGACTTTTGTTTGTTGGGAGTTTTTAAATTAATGATTCAATTTCATTACTGGGAACTGGTCTGTTCATAATGATGTTGTCACTGTAGTAATTTTAGGTGGTATAATAGGCACGTAGTCAGGGTTTTGATAAGAGTGGAAGATCCAAAATTGAATGTGACCTTGATCTGAGGGAGACACAGGAAACAGAGAACATCCAAATAGAAAATAGTAATAGCAGATTATGAGGGAAATAAAGTGAGGTGATAGCTAGTAACCAGGGAAGCAATCTTCATTAATTAATTAAGGTTGTTAGGAAACTTTTTAGCTGAAAATTTGAAGAAAAAACAACCTAACTATACAAAGGACCAGAGAAAGATTATTCTGAAAAGAGAGAACAATAATCATACAGTCCTAGGGGTAGAAAAAAGGATTGGTATATCCAAAGATTTACAAAGTGATTAAGAAAGTTTGGGGTATGGTAAATGTTATGGACTAAATTTGTCCCTCCAAAATTTAGATGTTTGAAATTCTAATCACCTGTGTGATTTTATTAGGAAGTGAGGCCTTTGAGAAGTACAATAATTAGGTCATGAGGGTGGAGCCCTCATGAATGAGATTAGTACTCCCAAGAAGAGACAGAAGAGAGGTTGCTTCCTCTCTGCTCTTTCTGCCATGTGAGGACATGATGAGAAGATGACACAATGAGATGATCATCTGCAAAAGAAGAAGCAGGTTCTCACCAGAACTCAGTTATGCTGGAACTCTGATCTTGGAATTCCTAACATCTGGAACAATGAAGATTAATTTCTGTTGTTTTAGCTACTCAGTCTAGAGTAATTTATTACTGTCTGAGACAGAAAGAAAGGGATTGTATGAAGTGTGGTTGGAAAGAAGTAGACAGGAAAATGTCAAACCTGGATCTATGTCATCATAAAGGAGTTGGCTTTTTTTTTTCCTATCAGCAACAGAAAGACAATCAAGGAATCAAAGCAATGTGTGGGGAGTGAAGAGTTAAGATCCTGAGTGCTTTTTTCAAAATATCACTCTGTCTACTGTGAAAGTAAATCACTGAGGGAGGAGTTGAAATGTAAGGGAGCAGAGGCAGATGTGGATGTATTGCCATATTTTAGGGGAGTGATAGGATGGCTTTGACTAGAGTTAACAGCAGAGAAAGAGAAAAATTGAAATTTTGGGACATGAATAGTGATGGAAAGAGAGGAATATAGATTAATCTCAGCTTTGGGGCAGGAGTTTCACAGGCACACTGTGGTGCCATTTATTGAAATGAAAAACTATTCAGTGAATTTTGTTTCAATCTCAGACATACTAAGGTTGAGATTTCTGTTAGATATCCAGGAGATTTCAAGTAGGAGATTGGATATATAGCTAAAGTATTATATTTGCAATTATCTTGCTTCAGTTGATCTTAGATGAATATCAGATAAATGAGTTGAGGTACAGTGAAAAGATTCCATTAAACTTAGAGCTATCTGGGTTCACATTATGGTCTTTCCTCTTTCTTATCTATGTGACTAGAGTGAGTGATAAAAATCTCTCTGAGATTCAGTTTTCTCATCTATGCAATGGTGGTAATAATAATAATAATAATACCTGCTTGATATGCATAATGTGAAAATTAAGTAAAATTACTCATACGAAGTAGCTCCAACACTGAAGGTTATAAGATTAAAAAATTTTGGAGTCCAAATAAATATGCATTTTCCTCATCTAGTTTTACCATTTTTGAATAAAGAAGGAGACATAGGAAGATTTCCTATATCCACTTGTCTATTCTATAATATTTGCACAGGTGTCTCAGTGTATAGTTACAACTGTTTTTTAATTCACCTTGAATGATACTCTTTGGCCAATGTTACCAGTTTTAAAAAGTGAATAATTCTGGTAATTCAAGCAAAACTTGTTCTTAAGCCATCAACCTACATATGTGACACCATTTATTTTGGTATTAGTGAAAAATCTTGCAAAGTATTGTCTCTTTCTGTGAAAGCACTTCATTTTCTTTTCCTATTTTTATTTTTAAATATAAGGAACCTAAGAATCAATAACTTGTTCACAAGTCCTAGAGCCAGGTAAAAATCTCACCCACAAATCTGAATTATAACACTGACTTACAGATTTAGGCATTTATAAATAACTTTTAACCTATTCCCTTCCTGCATGGATATAAATATATTATGTACCCTAGGAGGCAGAATTTTCATGGCTGTTTGCTGTACTGCTTTTGTAAAAAAGAACAGAATATATTTTCACTGTCACAGAAAATCAGAGTTTCGTAGTTCTCTTGATCCTTGATGATTTTGCTGCTTTTTTTTTTTTAAGGTACTACTGGAAAAAAAAAACAAACCTTAAAGACAAAAGAAAAATAATGAATGGATATTTTCTTCTCTCTTCTGAATCGGAGAGATTTGCTGTCCTTGTAAAAACACTAGAGCCTCTTTGATTTTGACTCATTTTGTAATTCACAATCTCAGCTTAGTAGTCTATGAGACCTCATGCATTTTTGTCCAGAAAGCAGAAGACATTTTCTATTATATAAAACTAATGTCTTTGAAGGGATGCCAGAACTTCACTTATCAGTGGTATTTTCAGTAAGTAAGACCACCTCTCTGTGATCCGAGGGATTTTAAGTTTATTTGGATTAAATCATGCCACAGGCTAGAATTCTCTAAGGTTTATTAAAGATGCATTATTAAAGATGAATAATTCCTTTCCATAACATCGGACAACATATCTTCTATAAAATAGTATTAGACTTTCTGCTAAGTATGGGACATTTCTGGTCACCCATATTTGAAAACAAACTTCAAGGAGACTATTCATTTTCTTTGTATAAAACAATCTTTCAGGACTGTATATTGAAATCATTCTTCAGAAGACAAAATATTACTTGCATTAGGTATTCCTTTCCCTTTCTTAGAAGTCCAAGGGGTTAAGTAGAAGTTTGTACAAGCAGTCATGCACCTTTCTCCAGAAAATGAGAGGGAACAACTTTTAGTATTTTGGTATTACTTAAAATTAAATGTTTTGGTCCTATAATTAAGATTGGGTATGTTCATTACTTTCCCCTCACTACCATCCCTTCTGAACTCCTGAGTTTCTCAGTAATCTGTGAAGATCCTGAAACATTTTTGCATTTTCAGAACTAAAGTTCTGAGTGATTTGGGAATTAATACCCTTTAACCTGTCATGAGGCAGTCATCTGTCGAGTAGCATCTCCTGTGACTTTTCTCCATTTTCGTAAAGAGGAAGGATGAGAAAATCTCCAGATTTGCCTGAGGATGGACTCAAGGCAATGATCAGTCATGATCAAAGATACTGTCCTACCTACCTAGGTATATAAAACCTTTTTGTGGACCTTATTGTCTATTCAAAGAAAGAGAAGAGTGAAAGATAGTCTTTCAGACAGTTTGGAGCATTTGAAATGCCAAGTCGTTGCCTTTTGACATCCTAAAATGCCTCACAAAATTATAAAGTTTTATGAATAATGCTCTATGCAATTGGCTGGAATGAGAAGTAGGTTATTCATTTACCTTGATATAACTCAGATATATCCCTTGGGCATGATTATATAGATACACTTATTTGAGTTTTTCTCGATTAGCTGTTGTCAGCATCCGGTGTAATTCTACCTCAGCCCATACTGTGTGCAACTGCCTGTGCTCATCTTCTAACTCCCCTTTATTTCTGCCCAGTGTTGCTTTAATGGCTTCATTTAACTTGCTTATCTGCACCCTGCTTTGCCTTTTGGCTCACTGACTGTTTTCTTCTTCTTGCCTTAGAAAACTGGCTTAATGACTAGTATTTTAGCCTCATTTAACCTTAAGATTCTCTCGCAAATATCCCTTGGACATCCCATATAAATGATAGTATTTCTGAGCACTGAATTCCTTCACTTCTCTTTTCTTAGTCCTCCCCATTGCTATGACAATGGAAGGTGAAGAGTTTAGGCATTTTCTTTGTGTTAGAAGAAATGACCTTAATTTTGCCATAGATCTACAAGTGTTTTCATTAATAGTGGCTGCTGAATGATCTAGAAAATGATGGTAAACCGTGTGAGTGTGTGTGTGTGTGTACTTTTTATAGCTATCTCATCATCTGTATAGAGAGATTTGTTAAATATCTAAGTAAACATCATTTTTATAAAATGAAGTATGGGAGTGTTAAAATCAAGCGAACAAAATAGAACTATATATTCATGACTTGGAATCTCTCCTACACAATTCCTTGAAGGACTGCTTAATTGCTAATTGTTTCTGCTTTCTCCGCCAAAAGGACTAATATTTGGATTTAAAATGAAAAGGAAAAACCTTTTTCCTTTCAAAAGTGGAAAGTGGAATTTCTTTAGGAAGTAACTATAGAGCATCCTACAGGGAGAGTGAATCAGATTAAAACAATCACTGTAGGAATTTCCTTGTTAGAGAATATCCAGCCTGGCCTTGAGGGAAAATGTATCTCTCTCTTGCTGTTTTGTTTCTTGGCTTTTTGACTATGTCAATTCCACCTTAGTAAAACTGTTACCTATTCCAGGAACATGCCTCTCATAGGTGCAGCCAATCTACTGCAGTTGATCTTCCTGGTTCAGTTATATTCCATTTGGGTTCTTCCTCTGCTTCTATAACAATTTTCTGAAACAGAATATATATATTTATGCCCAGGTTCAAAAGTGGTCTTCATTAGGGGCAATTATAATCTTTCCTTTGTGTCTGCTCTCTGGCCTTTGCAGGACATAGTCATTGCCTGATTTTCTTTTGTATCAGAGCCCTATCTCTGGCATTTTTGGCTCTACTCTTAAATTTAGATTTCCATCCCTGCAATGCCTCTCAAATAAATTTTGAAATTCAAGATGGGTAGAGATCATGAAATTTTTAATTCTCAAGACTTGTGCTCAGTTTAATTATTTCCTAGGAATCTGATTAGTTTTATAAGTGGAACTGTAAAGTTGTTGTTGGTTATTTCTGAAGAAATGTGAAGAACAAGAAATGTAACTGGTTAGACTGTCACATCAAAGATCCCCAATGAACTAAGCCTCCTCATATCTACACCCTTGTATGGTCCTCTGCCACACTGACTTTCTAGAAACTTGATAAGTGATAGTGAATTAGGGCTAGCATTTGGTAAATGCTAATGATATCATGGAAGATATGAGGCATTAATTGGTATTTCATCCATTGCTGGATGTTTTGCACAGCATAACACACTCCCATCAGGACTACCTGTCATTTAAAGTAGAAATTCTCAAGTATAGGCTGAGGGGAAGGAGGGCAACCTCAATCCCAGGGAGGCAGATACCCCAGGTGGGGAATCACTTCACTTAACCTGTATTGGTTGAATAGACTATGATTAACAGTTAGGGAGTAAATATTTTATTTTTTATGGACTTTCCCTGGCAAGGCAAGGTGAATGAGAATTAAAAATGACTGTCACTAGTTTGGTAGCATGTTAGTTAATATAATGCTAGCAGTTGTGACAAACAAACTCCAGTGGGTATAATGTCTCAAAAAAAGAACTCATTCAAAGTCCACAATGGGTGTTCCTTATGACAGGTGTTTTTCCCCCAAGTGATGTTCCAGGAGCCCAGTCTCTTTTATCTTGTGCTTCTACCATGATCTTGTGGATCATTGTGTTCATTTGCATTAATCCAGGGAAAGAAAAAAAAAAAAGGAAAAGCACAGAAAATTTTACATGGGGTGGTATTTTTATGGAGAAGACCTGGGAGTAATGCTTATGATTGCTAGTCACATTCTATTGGCTAGAGCACGAGCTCCTCCCCCCCAATCCCCAAGGGCAGAAAAAGGCTGGGAAATACTGACTAGCAGTTTGTCCAGGAAAATGATGAAATAGGGTTGGTGAGCTGCTATAGCAGTTGCTGACATAGCATCAACATTGTGCCTCAACATCCAATGAAGGGAGGTGCTAAGTGAGGAAAAGTAAATTAGGACTAAATAGATATCGTTCTCCAAATTTATTGCACAGAATTCCCAGATTTTCAAAAATTATGTATTTCAGTTTATACTCAAATATATCTTGCTGTTCTTGCTTACCACCAACTTTATCTTTGAAATTTTGCTGGTTCCCTAATCCGTCAAGACTCTCAGCTCTCAACTTGGTCACTCTGGTTATCACACAACCTGGGAATATATTTAATGTATAATAATGGCAGTTAGTTAGAGGGGTGACAAATGATGCTGAATAGTAGAGGAGAATGGAGAGAAGATAGTGTTAATTCCAGAGAAAAAAGGTTTTTTTTTGCTAGTCTCTTTAAAGTAATTGATTCTTGATGTGGGACAAGAAGGAATCAACCCTAAAGATATTTGACTCTTTTCTTTGAAGGCTTTCCCTAAATAACCATTTCCTTTGTACCAAATCTTATTCTCTACCTTTTTGCATTAGTTCTATTTCTAGAATTTTTTTTTAATTGACCATGCACGATTCAGCCTTTATGAAATTATGTTGGAAACCTTTTAGCTTGTGTTGGGAAATGCAGAAAGTACTGGTAGAATGAGGAAAACTTTTTTATGGTTTATTCATGCCAGTAAACTGAGTCAGCAAGGACATCCCAAACAAGCTGTGGCACGGGGAGAGAATGAGGCAGAAACAACATTCGCATGCAGCACACTTCAAATTGAAAGTTTGAAATCACCTGCGCCCTCTCCTGGAGCAGTGGTTTTTCTCCATAGAAAGTTCTTATCTACTGCAGAGGGAAGATTGGATTATATAAGGGTAAACAAACATTGCAGATTGTAGATATTCTGATTCTCAATGAAATCAAATTTCAGACCTCAGCATTATGGACTCTTAACTAGAGAAGACTGGTAACTGGGGAATTTCATAAAAAAGAAGCGTATGAATATCTCTCAAGCTTCATGCTCTGTGTTATATTTTCTGCATTAAAAACATAGGATTTTTATAATTGTGCATAATTTAAATGGAAGGCTACTTTTGACACAGAAGTTCTAGGAAAGTTGTTCGAAATTGATGCATTAGAGAAAATTGTGTATAAAGAAGTTAGAAATATCAGACCCCTAAGGTGCTTTAAGATATCCTATTACTTTCTTTTATTGATGGAGGATGAAAGACCTACATATGTTGAATGACTTTTGCCCAAGTTTACAAATGGAGTCACATATATTGAGTTTTGACAGGTCTCCTTTCTCTCATTACAATGTTCTTTAATATTAAATAAATATATAGAAGCAGAAAATTATTTTCAAACCAATGTTAATTTTTGCAACCTGAAACAAGTGACATTTCTTTCAATAGTCACAAAATATATTAACAGAAAAGAGGTAGGGTTTAGCTTTGTTTCTGCTAATCAAATGAGAAAAAGAAAGCAATATATTGAAATGACTGAATATTGAGCTAGAATTATTCATCGTAGTTTTGCACAGAAACTTATGAAATAGAGCTTAATGAACTGGGAGAGTTAACTAAAAATTATCTGGGTGAAAAAAATAGCATTAGTACGTCAGTTATAAAAAAAAGATAAAGCCAAAACAAAACAAAAAAGATAACGGAGAATTTCACCATCTCATTATTCATGGGAATACGCTCACTATGACATTACAAACATGAGGATATGGAAAGATGAACAACATCTTCTGAAAGCACCTAGAAGCATTTTTCTCCTGTGAATGTATAATAGCATGCATATGGCCATCCAAAGAAAAAAATTCTTTGGATTTTGGCAGTATTCTTACAGTAATTAGCTGCAATGGGAATGTTTGTGGGTACATATTTACATAAACTAAAATAAGAATAAGACAAATTAGGTGAATGGCTATTATTACCGAATTAGGGGAAAATAAAATAGGATGATGGAAAGAGGGATAAACTTTCAGATTTGTACACTCAAAAGTCTTGGTCAAGGTGATACATTGACTAAAATAACCAATTGTATAAGGTAAACTGATGTTCATCAGGATATCATTATAGAATATTAATCATATAGAAGAAAAAGATACAAAGTTTACTTCTTACAGTATGAGCTTTATTTCCATAGAACAGTGAGAAAGAATATATAAGACATAAAATGATTACCATTATAATATACCTATTAAACCAATATTAGTGTGTTGGGCTGCTTTGCTTTTTCTTTCCAATTAACATCAAATTTGGGTGTCTAGATATAGATAGTTTAATGAGAATAAAATTCCATATCTTCAAGTTCTATAAAACTTATATATAAAATTAACCTGAAAACAGGCCATATTTGTGCTCTCAAAACTGTTGTTTCACTTTACAGTAGAAAGGCCTAGCTTGTTCCCATTCTGTATCTAACTATGGTGCATTATGGGAATGTAAAATCTATGTGGGCATCAAACAGGTAGACAAATCAATATGTCAGTTTTAGGTCCCTCTATTAATAAATGCTTCTTTGTTTCATACATATCTATTTTAACGGTAAAGAGCTACATTAGAAAATGTGTTTAAAACTATATAACAAAGACTCATCATCGTACAGGAAGACACATGGAGAGCTCCACCTTATGAGCATGTTTGTTTCTTGCAATGGCTGATTTTCAAGCTAGTGCTGCTATCATAGATTTCGATAATCTTACCCAACTGAGAGGAAAACAGAAATACCATAGCGACAAGCTGAGGTCAACATTTTGGTGGCCCATATGGGGATCCAGAAAAGACTTCCAATTACGCCAAGACTGGTGAGCAAACAGCTGTGTGGCTCACAGGGTATTGGTGCTCCGGCCGGCTGTCAGGCCTGAGCCTCTGAGGTGGGAGAGCTGAGTTCAGGATATTGGTCCACCAGAGACCTCTTGGCTGCACATAATATCAAACGGTGAAAGATCTCCCAGAGATCTCCATCTCAGCGCTAAGTCCCAGCTCCACTCAACGACCAGCAAGCTACAGTGCTGGACACCCTATGCCAAACAACTATCAAGACAGAAACACAACCCCACCCATTAGAGAGGCTGCCTAAAATCATAATAAGTTCACAGACACACCAAAACAACCCACCGGACATGGTCCTGCCCACCAGAAAGACAAGATCCAGCCTCATCCACCGGAACACAGGCACCAGTCCCCTCCATCAGGAAACCTACACAACCCACTGAACCAACCTTAACCACTGGGGGCAGACATCAAAAACAATGGGAACTATGAACCTGCAGCCTGCAAAATGAAGACACCAAACACAGTAAGTAAAGCAAAATGAGAAGACAGAGAAACACACAGCAGATGAAGGAGCAAGGTAAAAACCTACCAGAAAAAACAAATGAGAGGAAATAGGCAGTCTACCTGAAAAAGAATTCAGAGTAATGATAGTAAATATGATCCAAAATCTTGGAAATAGACTGGAGAAAAGTACAAGAAATGTTTAACAAGGACTTAGAAGAACTAAGGAGCAAAGAAACAATGATGAACAACACAGTAAATGAAATTTAAAATTCTCTAGAAGGAACCAATAGCAGAATAACTGAGGCAGAAGAACGGATAAGTGACCTGGAAGATAAAATAATGGAAATAACTACCACAGAACAAAATAAAGAAAAGAGAATGAAAAGAAATGAGGACAGTCTCAGACACCTCTGGGACAACATTAAACACACCAACATTCGAATTATAGAGGTCCCAGAAGAAGAAGAGAAAAAGAAAGGGACTGAGAAAATATTTGAAGAGATTATAGTTGAAAACTTCCCTAATACGGGAATGGAAATAATCAATCAAGTCCAGGAAGCACAGAGAGTCCCATACAGGATAAATCCAAGGAGAAACACACCAAGACACATATTAATCAAACTGTCAAAAATTAAATACAAAGGAAAAATATTAAAAGTAGCAAGGGAAAAACAACAATTAACATACAAGGGAATCCCCATAAGGTTAACAGCTGATCTTTCAGCCGAAACTTTGCAAGCCAGAAGGGAGTGGCAGGACATATTTAAAGTGATGAAAGGGAACAACCTATAACCAAGATTACTCTACCCAAAAGGATCTCATTCAGATTTGACAGAGAAATTAAAACCTTTACAGACAAGCAAAAGCTAAGAGAATTCAGCACCACCAAACTAGCTTTACAACAAATGCAAAAGGAACTTCTCTAGGCAGGAAACACAAGAGAAGGAAAACACCTATAATAACAAACCCCAAACAATTAAGAAAATGGTAATAGGAACATACATATCGATAACTACCTTAAATATAAATGGATTAAATGTTCCAACCAAAGGACATAGACTGGCTGAATGGATAAAAAAACAAAACCCATATACATGCTGTCTACAAGAGACCCACTTCAGACCTAGGGACACATACAGACTAAAAGAGAGGGGGTGGAAAAAGATATTCCATGCAAATGGAAACCAAAAGAAAGCAGGGTAGCAATTCTCATATGAGACAAAATAGACTTTAATTACAATAAACAAAGAAGGGCACTACATAATGATCAAGGGATCAATCCAAGAACAAGATATAACAATTGTGAATCTTTATGCACCCAACATAGGAGCACCTCAATACATAAGGCAACGGCTAACACCCATAAAAGGGGAAATCGACAGTAACACAATAAAAGTAGGGGGCTTTAACACCCCAATTTCACCAATGCACAGAGCATCCAAAATAAAAATAAATAAGGAAACACAAGCTTTAAATGACACATTAAACAAGATGAACTTAATTGATATATATAGGACATTCCATCCAAAACCAACAGAATACTCTTCTCAAGTACTCATGGAACATTCTCCAGGATAGATCATATCTTGGGTCACATATCAAGCCTTGGTAAATTTAAGAAAATTGAAATTGTATCAAGTGTCTTTTCTGACCACAACGCTATGAGGTTAGATATAAATTAGATGAAAAAAAATCTGTAAAAAATGCAAACACATGGAGGCTAAACAATACACTACTAAATAACCAAGAGATCACTGAAGAAATCAAAGAGGAAATTAAAAAATACCTAGAAACAAAGGGCAATGAAAACCCGATGACCCAAAAGCTATGGGATGCAGCAAAAGCAGTTCTAAGAGGGAAGCTTATAGCAATACAAACCTACCTCAAGAAACATCTCAAATAAACAACCTAACCTTACACCTAAAGCAATTAGAGAAAGAAGAAAAAAAAACCCCAAAGTTAGCAGAAGGAAAGAAATTATAAATATCAGATCAGAAATAAATGGAAAAGAAATGAAGGAAACAATAGCAAAGATCAATAAAACTAAAAGCTGGTCCTTTGAGAAGATAAACAAAATTGATAAAACATTAGCCAGACACATCAAGAAAAAAAGGGAGAAGACAAATCAACAGAATTAGAAATGAAAAAGGAGAAGTAACAACTGACACTGCAGAAATACAAAGGATCACAAGAGATTACTACAAGCAACTATATGCTAATAAAATGGACAACCTGGAAGAAATGGACAAATTCTTAGAAAAGCACAACCTTCCGAGACTGAACCAGGAAGAAATAGAGAATATAAACAGCCCAATCACAAGCACTGAAATTGAGACTGTGATTAAAAATCTTGCAACAAACAAAAGCCCAGGACCAGATGGCTTCACAGTTGAATTCTATCAGACATTTAGAGAAGAGGTAACACCTATCCTTCTGAAACACTTCCAAAAAACTGCAGAGGGAGAAACACTCACAAACTCATTCTACAGGGCCACCATTATCCTGGTACCCAAACGAGACAAAGATATCACACAAAAAGAAAATTACAGGCCAATATCACTGATGAACACAGACGAAAATCCTCAACAAAATACTAGCAAACCAAATACAGCAACACATTAAAAGGATCATAGATCATAATCAAGTGGAATTTATCCCAGGGATGCAAGGATTCTTCAATATACACAAATCAATCAATGTGATATGCCATATTAGCAAATTGAAGAATAAAAACCATATGATCATCTCAGTAGATGCAGAAAAAGCTTTTGACAATCCTCAGAATGGGAGAAAATATTTGCAAATGAAGCAACTGACAAAGTATTAATGTACAATATATATAAGCAGCTCATGCAGCTCAATATCAATAAAACAAACAACCCAATCCAAAAATGGGCAGAAGACCTAAATAGACATTTCTCCAAAGAAGCTATACAGATTGCCAACAGACACATGAAAGGATGCTCAACATCACTAATCATTAGAGAAATGCAAATCAAAACTACAATAAGGTATCACCTCACACCAGTCAGAATGGCCATCATCAAAAATCTACAAACAAAAAATGCTGGAGAGGGTGTGGAGAAAAGGGAACCCTCTTGCACTGTTGGTGGGAATGTAAATTGATACAGCTACTATGGAGAACAGTATGGAGGATCCTTAAAAAACTAAAAATATAACTACCATACAACCCAGCAATCCCACTACTGGGCATATACCCTAAGAAAACCATAATTCAAAAAGTGTCATGTACCACAATGTTCACTGCAGCACTGTGTACATTAGCCAGGACATGGACGCAACCTAAGTGTCCACTGACAAATGAATGGATAAAGAAGATGTAGGACATATATACAATGGAATATTACTCAGCCATAAAGAGAAATGAAATTGAATTATTGTAGTGAGGTGGATGGACCTAGAGTCTGTGATACAGAGTGAAGTAAGTCAGAAAGAGAAAAATACCATATGCTAACACACATATATGGAATCTAAAAAAAAAAATGGTTTTGAAGAACCTAGGGGCAGGACAGGAATAAAGACTCAGACATAGAGAATGGACTTGACATGGCGAGGGGGAAGGGTAAGCTGGAATGAAGTGAGAGTGGCATGGACATATATACACTACCAAATGTAAAACAGTTAGTGGGAAGCAGCTGTATAGCACAGGGAGATCATCTCGGTGCTTTGTGACAACCTAGAGGGGTGGATAGGGAGGGTGGGAGGGAGTCACAAGTGGGAGGAGATACGGTGATATATGTATATATATATAGCCATGTATATGTATAGCTGATTCACTTTGTTATAAAACAGAAACTAACACAGCATTGTAAAGCAGTTATACTCCAATAAAGATGTTAAAAAAACCCAAAACTATGTGAGTATGTTCTTAGATATAGAGTGGGACAGTGCAAGTGATGAAAATTTTCATTGAATGACATGTTCTCTTCCATCTTCTGACTACTGTCAAGTAATTTAATCCTTCTGAGGGAAAGGCCCATTAGAGGAAAGCAGAAGGAGCATCAGAAAGAAAGTGGTGACTTAGTAGTTCTTCTATAAAACAAACAAATAGCAAGACTCTGTGCTTTAGCTAGCTGTGTATTTATCTAAGAATTGGAATTAATAAATGAGATAAGTGACAAGGTTTCACATTTTAAGATCTACTCTTTAAGTGAAAAATGATATTGGATTTTTTTTTTTGACAGTAAGTCTGATTAGGTTAATTTACTAGACAATGAGAGTTGACTTTGCCAATTAAGTTATGTATTATACGTTTTCTGCAAATTGAATGACCTAAATTTGTAACTACAAGGCTTTGGTATTAGCATACTTAAAGTGCATAAAGAGATTAAAATGTTTCATTTCATTTTATATGACACTGGTAGAGGTGAAATAAAATTAATATTTTTTTCTAATTCCTTCTTATTGACTTTATAATAAAGTGTTTCCAAGTTAAAGAGTAACATATACAAATAATACATGTTTGAAAAGTCTTGGTAAAATATTTTTCATATATGTATTAGTTTCCTGTTGTACAAGAAACTACCACAAATTTACTGGCTTAAAAACACACTCATTAGAGGGTAAGGAGGCTAGAATAAGAGTTCCTGTGTGGACAGTGTTTGCATAGTTCAATTCCTGCTGGTGCCAAGGGAAGGAATCCCACCATGCTCTCATGTTGAAGAGTTGAAGAAGACCCCTCCTGGCTCTGCTAAGGGGCCTACAAGAGCAATCACTGTGAAATTCACCCAGGGCTTTCTCCATAACAAAGATTTCCTTCAGGAGGAAAGGACTTTACTAGAGCTTTTTCTCCTCTGGAGGAAGGGCACTCCTCACACTCAAACCTCCTCTAGACTTCTTGTATCAATTAAGCAAGGGAAAAGCCAGGAGTCAGTGCTGTGCCTCCAAGGTGGGAGAGTCAACTTCAGGACACTGGTCCACAAGAGACCTCCCAGCTCCATGTAATATGAAACAGTGAAAATCTCCCAGAGATCTCCATCTCAACACCAAGGCCCAGCTTCACTCAACGACCAGCAAGCTACAGTGCTGGACACCCCATGCCAAACAACTAGCAAGACAGGAACACAACGCCATTCAATTAGCAGAGAGGCTGCCTAAAATCATAATAAGTCCACAGACACCCCAAAACACACCACCAGACATGGACCTGCCCACCAGAAAGACAAGATCCAGCCTCATCCACCAGAACACAGGCACTAGTCCCCTCCACCAGAAAGCCTACACAACCCTCTGAACAAACCTTAGCCACTGGAGACAGACACCAAAAACAACGGGAACTACGAACCTGCAGCCTGCAAAAAGGAGACCCCAAACACAGTAAGATAAGCAAAATGAGAAGACAGAAAAACACACAGCAGATGAAGCAGCAAGGTAGAAACCCACCAGACCTAACAAATGAAGAGGAAATAGGCAGTCTATAATGATAGTAAAGATGATCCAAAATCTTGGAAATAAAATAGAGAAAATGCAAGAAACATTTAACAAGGACCTAGAAGAACTAAAGAGGAAACAAGCAATAATGAACAACACAATAACTGAAATTAAAAATACTCTAGAAGGGATCAATAGCAGAATAACTGAGGCAGAAGAACGGATAACTGACCTGGAAGATAAAATAGTGGAAATAACTATTGCAGAGCAGAATAAAGAAAAAAGAATGAAAAGAACTGAGGACTGTCTCAGAGACCTCTGGGGCAACATTAAATGCACCAACATTTGAATTATACGGGTCCCAGAAGAAGAAGAGAAAAAGAAAGGGACTGAGAAAATATTTGAAGAGATTATAGTGGAAAACTTCCCTAATATGGGAAAGGAAATAGTTAATCAAGTCCAGGAAGCACAGAGAGTCCCATACAGGATAAATTCAAGGAGAAACATGCCAAGACACATATTAATCAAACTATCAAAAATTAAATACAAAGAACACATATTAAAAGCAGCACAGGAAAAAAAACAACAAATAATACACAAGGGAATCATCATAAGGTTAACAGCTGATTTTTCAGCAGAAACTCTGCAAGCCAGAAGGGAGTGGCAGGATACATTTAAAGTGGTGAAGGATAAAAACCTGCAACCAAGATTACTCTACCCAGCAAGGATCTCATTCAGATTCGACAGAGAAATTAAAACCTTTACCGACAAGCAAAAGCTGAGAGAGTTCAGCACCACCAAACCAGCTTAACAACAAATGCAAAAGGAATTTCTCTAGTCAAGAAACACAAAAGAAGGAAAAGAGCTACAATAACAAACCCAAAATAATTAAGAAAATGGATATAGGAACATGCATATTGATAATTAACCTTAAATGTAAATGGATTAAATGCTCCCACAAAAAGACACAGACTGGCTGAATGGATACTAAAACAAGACCCATATATATACTGTCTAAAAGAGACCCACTTCAGACCTAGGAATACATACAGACTGAAAATGAGGGGATGGAAAAAGATAT
The DNA here is from genome assembly GCF_949774975.1 of Lagenorhynchus albirostris. NCBI lineage: Eukaryota > Metazoa > Chordata > Mammalia > Artiodactyla > Delphinidae > Lagenorhynchus > Lagenorhynchus albirostris. Next base: position 80,013,326 of record NC_083098.1, on the reverse strand, counting down.
TCCATGCAAATGGAAATAAAAAGAAAGCTGGAGTAGCAATTCTCATATCAGACAAAATAGACTTTAAAATAAAGACTATTAAAAGAGACAAAGAAGGACACTACATAATGATCAAGATATCGATCCAAGAAGATATAACAATTGTAAATATTTATGCACCCAACATAGGAGCACCTCAATATATAAGGCAAATACTAACAGCCATAAAAGGGGAAATTGACAGTAACACAATCATAGTAGGGGATTTTAATACCCCACTTTCACCAATGGACAGATCATCCAAAATGAAAATAAATAAGGAAACACAAGCTTTAAATGATACATTAAACAAGATGGACTTAATTTATATTTATAGGACATTCCATCCAAAAACAACAGATTACACATTCTTCTCAAGTGCTCATGGAACATTCTCCAGGATAAATCATATCTTGGGTCACAAATCAAGCCTTTGTAAATTTAAGAAAATTGAAATCGTATCAAGTGTCTTTTCCAACCACAACGCTATGAGACTAGATATCAATTACAGGAAAATATCTGTAAAAAATACAAACACATGGAGGCTAAACCATATACTACTTAATAACGAAGGGATCACTGAAGAAATCAAAGAGGACATCAAAAAATACCTAGAAACAATTGAAAATGGAGACACGACGACCCAAAACCTATGGGATGCAGCAAAAGCAGTTCTAAGAGGGAAGTTTATAGCAATACAATCCTAACTTAAGAAACAGGAAACCTCTCAAATAAACAACCTAATCTTGCACCTAAAGCAATTAGAGAAAGAAGAACAAAAAAACCCCCAAAGTTAGAAGAAGGAAAGAAACTGTAAAAATCAGATCAGAAATAAATGAAAAAGAAATGAAGGAAACGAAGCAAATATCAAAAAACTAAAAGCCAGTTCTTTGAGAAGATAAACAAATTTGATAAACCATTAGCTAACTCATCAGGAAAAAAAGGGAGAAGACTCAAATCAATAGAATTAGAAATGAAAAAGGAGAAGTAACAACTGACACTGCAGAAATACAAAAGATGATGAGACATTACTACAAGCACCTATATGCCAATAAAATGGACAACCTGGAAGAAATGGACAATTTCTTAGAAAAGCACAACCTTCCAAGACTGAACCAGGAATTAACAGAAAATATGAACAGACAAATCACAAGCACTGTGATCGAAACTTTGATTAAAAATCTTCCAACAAACAAAAGCCCAGGACCAGATGGCTTCACAGGCGAATTCTATCAAACACTTAGAGAAGAGCTAACATCTATCCTTCTCAAACTCTTCCAAATATAGCAGAGGAAGGAACACTCCCCAACTCATTCTAAGAGGCCACCATCATCCTGATACCAAAACCAGACAAAGATGTCACAAAGAAAGCAAACTACATGCCAATATCACTGATGAATATAGACGCAAAAATTCTCCACAAAATACTATCAAACAGAATCCAACAGCACATTAAAAGGATCATACTACATGATCAAGTGGGGTTTATCCCAGGAATGCAAGGATTCTTCAATATATGCAAGTCAATCAATGTGATACACCATATTAACAAATTGAAGGAGAAAAACCATATGATCATCTCAATAGATGCAGAGAAAGCTTTCGACAAAATTCAACACCCATTTATGATAAAAAACATGCAGAAAGTAGGCATAGAGGGAACTTTCCTCAACATAATAAAGGCCATATATGACAAATCCACAGCCAACGTCGTCCTCAGTGGTGAAAAACAGAAACCATTTTCACTAAGAACAGGAACAAGACAAGGTTGCCCACTCTTACTACTATTATTCAAGAGTTTTGGAAGTTTTAGCCACAGCATTCAGAGAAGAAAAAGAAATAAAATGAATCCAAATCGGAAAAGAAGAAGTAAAGCTGTCACTGTTTGCAGATGACATGATACTATACATAGAGAATCCTAAAGATGCTACCAGAAAACTACTAGAGCTAATCAATGAATTTGGTAAAGTAGCAGGATACAGAATTAATGCACAGAAATCTCTTGCATTCCTATACACTAGTGATGAAAAATCTGAAAGTGAAATTAAGAAAACACTCCCATTTACCATTGCAACAAAAAGAATAAAATATCTAGGAATAAACCTACCTAGGGAGACAAAAGACCTGTATGCAGAAAACTATAAGACACTGATGAAAGAAATTAAAGACGATACAAACAGATGGAGAGACATACCATGTTCTTGGATTGGAAGAATCAATATTGTGAAAATGACTCTACTACCCAAAGCAATCTACAGATTCAATGCAATCCCTATCAAACTACCACTGGAATTTTTCACAGAACTAGAACAAAAATTTCACAATTTTTATGGAAACACAAAAGGTCCCGAATAGCCAAAGAAATCTTGATAAACAAAAACGGAGCTGGAGGAATCAGGCTCTCTGACTTCAGAATATACTACAAAGCTACAGTAATCAAGACAGTATGGTACTGGCACAAAAACAGAAATATGGATCAATGGAACAGGATAGAAATCCCAGAGATAAACTCACACACATATGGTCACCTTATCTTTGATACAGGAGGCAAGAATATATAATGGAGAAAAGAAAGCCTCTTCAATAAGTGGTGCTGGGCAAACTGGACAGCTACATGGAAAAGAATGAAATTAGAACACTCCCTAACATCATACACAAAAATAAACTCAAAATGGATTGAAGACCTAAATGTAAGGCCACACATGATAAAACTCTCAGAGGAAAACATAGGCAGAACACTGTATGACGTAAATCACAGCAAGATCTTTTTTGACTCACCTCCTAGAGAAATGGAAATAAAAACAAAAGTAAACAAATGGGACCTGATGAAACTTAAAAGCTTTTGCACAGCAGAGGAAACCATAAACAAGACGTAAAGACAACCCACTGAATTGGAGAAAATATTTACAAATGAAGCAACTGACAAAGGATTAATCTCCAAAATTTATAAGCAGCTCATGCAGCTCAATATTTATTTATTATTTTTATTTATTTATTTTTGCGGTACGCAGGCCTCTCACTGTTGTGGCCTCTCCCGTTGCGGAGCACAGGCTCCGGACGCACAGGCCCAGTGGCCACATCTCACACTGGTTACAATGGCAATCATCAAAAAATCTAGAAACAATTAATGGTGGAGAGACTGTGGAGAAAAGGGAACCCTGTTGCACTGTTGGTGGGAATGTGAATTGATACAGCCACTATGGAGAACAGTATGGACTTTCCTTAACAGTTGAGCTCTACTAAAAATAGAACTACCACATGACCCAGCAATCCCACTACTGGGCATATACCCTGACAAAACCATAATTGAAAAAGAGTCATGTACCAAAATGTTCATTGCAGCTCTCTTTACAATAGCAGGACATAGAAACCTAAGTGTCCATCAACAGAGGAATGGATAAAGAAAATGTGGCACATATATACAATGGAATATTACTCAGAAATAAAAAGAAATGAAATTGAGTTATTTGTAGTTGAGGTGGATGGTCAGAAAATCAAATACTGTATGCTAACACATATAAATGGAATCTAAAAAAAAAAAATGGTCATGAAGAACCTAGGGGCAAGATGGGAATAAAGACGCAGACCTACTAGAGAATGGAGTTGAGGATATGGGGAGCGGGAAGGGTAAACTGTGACAAAGTGAGAGTGTGGCATGGACATATATACACTACCAAATGTAAAACAGATAGCTACTGGGAAGCAGCCGCATAGCACAGGGAGATCAGCTTGGTGCTTTGTGACCACCTAGAGGGGTGGCATAGGGAGGGTGGGAGGGAGGGAGTCGCAAGAGGGAAGAGATATGGGGATATGTGTATATGTATAACTGATTCATTTTGTTATAAAGCAGAAACTAACACACCATTGTAAAGCAATTATACTCCAATAAAGATGTTTAAAAAAAAAACATTATATTAGATGGCAGTATAATTAATGGTATAGAATCAGCAAGTTCGTAACAAAATGGTCCCTTATTGCCACAAAAATATTTTCAAATTCATGGCAATTGCATACTGAAAATCTTAACTGTAACAACCCTGACTTATATGACACTGCCTTTAGCAAAATCAACATTATGTTTATTTCTTTATCTGAGTAAACATTAGGCTTGTTTGTGCTGTTATGAATTCTCCTGTGTGTTTGATTATTTGTTTTTTTTTAATATTATGCTACTTATTCCTTTCCTGTGTCCCTCACTGATTCCACAAGTCATATATTCTCCCCTTAGGTGCTGTATATTACACTGAATTTCAAGTGAGTCATTACATCTTGGCAAGTTATGTGTGTTTGCTCTGCCAGCTTCTACCAAGAAAACTAAAAGTAATGATAATTATTTGGACTTATGTGTGGTCAACTATTAAGCATTTAGAAGTGAGAGTGTGAAAATCTTTAATATAATGGATTGGATCTATTTCTATGTTATTTCTCTAATTATGGTATACATGCATGATGAGTAGAGGTATGTTTCACTATTTTCAAACCTTTGGTGAAGACTTAAAGTAGTTTCATTAAGTCCCTTTTCATAACACAAAGACCCCCCCAACTCAAGTATCCAAGCCTCAACTTCAGCATCAAGGAATATGTTTGTCTGGATCAATTAAAAAGGGGAGGTCGAAATGGGAATTTTGAATGGGACTAAACAACATTTTGGGGCACAGATAGATGTCACTGCTGCATATAAAATACATTGTATCATCTTTATATGAGTGAGATATTGACTGCCGTAGATGCCCGGGTATGTATGTGGTGTTCCTCTGAATGAGGACAGGATTAGCTGTAGAGGCTAATGCTGCTCTCATTCAACTATTGATACTGTTCTTTTGCGTGAAGCCTGCTTGGTCTGTGATGCTGGTGCCTCCAGAGTCAGCACCACAAGTCAGGGCCCTAACAATCTATCAATATTATCTGGTCTTGCTCCACTTGATAGTTTCCTCCTCTTTTCAACTGGTTAAATTTTATTTTATTATACGTTAAAAAAAACTTAGCTTATCGTGCATTCTCATTAACTTGGGCTTTATAATTTGACTTCATGCTTTGAGTTCATTTAGTTGTTAGCCTATTTGGAACTATAAATCACTTTCCTGTTTAAATAATTTAGCCCTTATAAAGTCCCTTCAAGCTTGTTTCTTCATGTGAGTATCAAGAATTTACTCTGAAAAATAAAAGTAGGTGTTTTTTGCCTCATTTATGTATTTAGTCACTCAGTATCAATATTAACTGAGGGCTTGCCATGTTCTAAGCATTGTTTTTGGTGCTGGAGACAAATAAATTAGACAGTGGAAGCCTCTGATCTTTTATTTATTTTTTTTATTTTTTACGGTACACGGGCCTCTTACTGTTGTGGCCTCTCCCGTTGCGGAGCACAGGCTCCGGACGCGCAGGCTCAGTGGCCATGGCTCACGGGCCCAGCCGCTCCGTGGCATGTGGGATCCTCCTAGACAGGGGCACGAACCTGTGTCCCCTGCATTGGCAGGCGGACTCTCAACCACTGTGCCACCAGGGAAGCCCAGCCTCTGATCTTTTAAAAAGTACCTACATGGGGTGAGATGGAGAGCAAACAAACACCTATGCAATAAAAATATGAGAAATAACTGCAATGCAGAGAAGTAGAATAGGGTATTATGGTGGCATACCTTGATAACCAGGCATGGATATCCTCAGGAAGCACACTGTGTGCTGAAATTTGAAGGAGATTTGTATCACTCATCAACACAAGGACATTGACTATACCCTATTTTTTTTTAATTTATTTTTTAAATTTTTTTAAACATCTTTATTGGGGTATAATTGCTTTACAATGATGTGTTAGTTTCTGCTTTATAACAAAGTGAATCAGTTATACATATACATATGTTCCCATATCTCTTCCCTCTTGCGTCTCCCTCCCTCCCACTCTCCCTATCCCACCCCTCCAGGCGGTCACAAAGCACCGAGCCTATATCCCTGTGCAATGCGGCTGCTTCCCACTATCTACCTTACGTTTGTTAGTGTATATATGTCCATGCCTCTCTCTCGCCCTGTAAAGATGTGGAAAATGAAGGATAGAAAGATGAGATGTACCCTAAAGCAGTATTTCAGCAATATTTCTCTAACTTTATTTTGTATTAATATTATTGATGGCAATTTTTTTTTTTTATAATCCAGAGTTGAGATTTCATTCATTGAGTTTGGAGTGGGCCTTAATAATACAAATTTTTATCAAATCCCCAAATGGCCTTTGGACTACACTTTGAGAAACCACGTATTGAAACCACGCATTGGAACAGAATGTAAATATCATAATAAGGCCCTCTGGGAGGAGGAGGGCAGGCTTACCAAGCTGATTCAAAAATGGCTTCAGAGAGCAGGAAAAGGGAACTTGCTTAGGATTTTTATGGTGGTTAAATAGAGGGACTGGGGTAAGGGTCTTGACTTTCTACTGGCATCAAAGGGTGAAGTTACCTGGGCTTTCTTTTTTAAATTTTATTATTTTTTTTTTACTGAAGTATAGTTGATTTACGGTGTTGGGCTAGTCTCTGCTGTACAGCAAACTGACTCAGCAATACACATATAGACATTCTTTTTTTTTTTTTTTTTTTTTTTTTACAGTAAGTCCCCTACACATGAACCTTCAAGTTGTGCACTTTCAAAGATGCTAACGTCTGTTTGCATGTCCAGTCATGTAAGTTAGTTCACGTGTCTGGCGTACACTGTCATGTGTGTGAATCCTCTATAGGTGGTTGTGCTTTTGTGTATACTTTACTATACAGTACTGTATATAGTACAGTAGTACGGTATCTTTATTTCAAGCCCAGGATGTCTGGAAGCAAGCGTAAAAGCAGAGGTGATGTAGTTGGTACTACTGTATTTTCAAGGTACTGTACTATAAAATTAAAAATGTTTTCTTTATTTTTTTGTTTTTTTAATGTATTGTGTGAAAATTATTATAAACCTATTACAGTATAGTACTATATAGCCAATTATGTTAGTTGGGTTACACTAGGCTAACTTTGTTGGACTTACGAACGAGCTCTTGGAATGGAACTCAATCATATGTAGGGAACTTACTGTATATTCTTTTCCATTATGATTTATCACAGGATATGGAATATAGTTCCCTGTGCTATATAGTAGGATCCTGTTGTTTATCCATCCTACATATAATAGTTTACATCTGCTAATCCCAAACTCTCAGTCCTCCCCTCCCCCAGACACCAGTCTGTTCTCTATGTCTGTGAGTTTGTTTCTGTTTTGTAGATAGGTTCATTTGTATGATATTTTAGATTCCATATATGTTATATCGTATGGTATTTGTCTTTCTCTGTCTGACTTACTTCATTTAGTATGATAATCTCTAGTTACAACCATTTTGCTGCAAATGGCATTATTTCATTCTTTTTTATGGCTGAGTAGTATTCCATCATATATATGTATCACATCTTAATCCATTCATCTGTCGATGGACATTTAGGTTGTTTCCATGCTTTGGCTATTGTCAGTAGTGCTGCTGTGAACATAGGGGTGCATGTGTCTTTCTGAATTATGGTTTTGTCTGGGTATATGCCCAGGAGTGGGACTGCTGGATCATAAGGTAATTCTATTTTTAGTTTTTTGAGGAACCTCCACACTGTTTTCCATAGTGGCTGCACCAACTTACTTTCTTAACATCATGCTTAGATGTGAGGTTGAAGGGGAAGAGAGATGGGTGTGCCTTAAAAACTTAGCTGTTAAATATCAAAAATGGAGTAAGACTCTATTGCACTTCCAAGAATGAATAATTGCAGCTCTATATAATCTACCTTGAGTCTGAAATGAATTCTGTTCCAAGACTTCTTAATCTTATCCAGCCAACTTTCTTTTACTTTTGAGTTTTGTCTGATGTGGTAGATTATATTACTGTTCAGCAAATATTCTCGCCCTCCACTGACTTACGTGTGGGGAGGACACTAATCCATTGATGTTGGACTTGACCATGTGATTTTCTTTTGATAATCAATGGAATATGGGAAAACCTGACATGTATTCGTTTTGTACCTTGGCCTTAAGAAGAGGCATTGTGTATTTCCATCTGTCTCTCTGGAACCTCTGCCTGAAAAAAAAATCTTGCCTTGAGTATCCTCTACTCTAAAAGGATTACCATTTGAAGCTGGTGTGGACCCACAGTTTGGTGCCAAGCCTAGCTGGACACAGCCTTAACCAGTCAAACTCCAGCAGACTCTTAAAACTGCAATTTGAAACAGAGCCTCTCCTAGAAACTCAAATATTTGTGAGTATAATACTTGTTGTATGCCACTGAGTTTTGAGGTAGTTTATTATGAAATATTATTGTAAAAATAGCTGACTGATACATGTGATACATCTGTGTATAGAGATTTATATAGATATATGGAGATTTATATAATCACTACTTTTGTCCATTTCTTCTATTGCCTGCACACTGATCTTATTTTTTTCCTTTCTCTTCATACAACCACATCCTGCTTCTCATTTATGTTTATGATGTGGAACAAAGTACAGTCGACCCTCTGCAACTGTGGCTTCCAACAACCATGGATGGAAATTCAATCATCTGCAGTTGGTTGAATCAGCCATGTGGAACCCAAGCTGTTGAGGGCTGGTACTAAATCATTTTATATAAGGGACTTGAGTTGATCTATGGGTTTTGGTACCTGCGGGGGGTCCTGGAACCAATCCTCTGCAGATACCTAGAGATGACTGTATTCTATTTTAAGATTGAGACATGGATTTTAAATTCATTTTGACTAAGTATCTTATTTACATATCCAGAACCTGAAGAATATATAGGCAAATAAAATGTATGTGGACTAAAACCAAACCCCTTAAGTTATGTGTCATGCTTATTCACCCTTTTCTTGTCTTTACCATTTTATTTCTGCCTACTCTTTGGCAATAATACATTTTGGAATTCCTGTGCTTTCTTGAAATGTTAACATCTGGCTTAATCACTTCCTCCCAATTCTCCTTTTCTTACAATCATCTTGTTCTTATAATAGCAGATTTTTTTCTTTTCACTCTAATGCTCACTTATTATCACTATAACAGTATAAATTATCAAGAATTTCCCGGGAAATAGGTAGACACTAAATTTTACCACCCTGAGTTTTCATTTGAAGAAACTAACACAGCATTTATTCAATAGCAAGAGTAAACTTTGTAATACTCCTGGACTTATTTGCACATAATTTGTGTTCAATTACATTTGTTTAGTTAATGGATAAAAGGCTCAATCAATATTTCCACCAGGTTAAACCAAGTTGTATTTATTAAAAATATTGGAAATGTCAGTAAGGCTGAAGGATATTTCATAAATTAAAAGCACAACACAAATATTACTTCTATGTGGTAGATCATTCAGGATTGAGCTCAAAAGATCAAGCTGTTTTTAATATTCAGAGATTATTACCAGGCATGATAACAAAGCCTCTATCTTGAAGCTGTGTATGTATCATGAGAATAAGGTATAATTATGTTATAGTAATGAGTAAGGTAGCTACCTTTGACCCTTCAATAAGGGAAATTATTTTTCAAGGTATTTTAAGTATAAATTTTCAAATTAATATACTATTAAAATAGTCATGTGAAGGTTAAGTCTTATTATCACCATTTTGTAGAAAAGCATTTTATAGTAAAGTCAGATTAGACAAGGTTATATATATACTTTTTTTTTTTTTTTTTCGGTACGCGGGCCTCTCACTGTTGTGGCCTCTCCCGTTGCGGAGCACAGGCTCCGGACGCGCAGGTTCAGCGGCCATGGCTCACGGGCCCAGCCGCTCCGCGGCATGTGGGATCTTCCTAGACCGGGGCATGAACCCATGTCCCCTGCATCAGCAGGCGGACTCTCAACCACTGCGCCACCAGGGAAGCCCTATATATATATATATTTTTAATAGATCTTTATTGGAGTATGATTGCTTCACAGTACTGTATTAGTTTCTGTTGTACACCAGAGTGAATCAGCCATATGCATACATACGTCCCCATATCCCCTCCCTCTTGAGCCTCCCTCCCATCCTCCCTATCCCACCCTTCTAGGTCATCGCAAAGCACCGAGCTGTGTGATTACAAATAACTCTAAAGTCCAAGTGTCTTAACACAATAAAAGTTTATTTTCTAGCTTATAAAAAACGCTCCAGATCCTGCTGATTCTGCAGGGCTACTGTGCTTGCTTTAGCAATCTGATTATTCAGGGTAAGGAAATTCTAAATCCTGTAGCTTCTCAAATATGTGGTCTCCTGAAGAACTGAACACTGGCTCTTAAATGCTCCCACTCAGAAGTAGTATACATCATGTCTGCCCATATTTCATTAGTTGAAGACAGACTCAAGTTCATTCCTATCCTCAAGGGGACAAGAAGCACAATCCTCTATTTCCTAGAAGAGAACCATTTGAACATAGCAACACCTTCCATGCTCACCTGAAGTTAGCTAGCTAGTAAACAGAAGAACAAGGTTTTCAACCCAGGTCTATCTCTAAATGCTGTGCTCTTAATCACTGGGCTATTTTTTGTTCCTTAACATAAATTAGTTAGTAAATTTATGGGAACTCAGAACAAGAAAAATTAAAAAAAAGGGAGAAACTAAGAAAGTTTCATGGAGACTGGTTACTAAATGATTTGTAGAATAACCTGAGATTCTGGAGGCTTAGATGTGTCATACATGCCACTTAAATCTCTGCCTTAGCTTTTGGTGTCACCTGATAAAAAAAGAAAACCTGGGGAAATTTTAGGGAAAAGCATAAACTGTGAAATAATTACTGCTCTGGGTTAACTTTGACAAGGCTTGACTACCTAGGCAACAAGTTTTTAGAGTGTGACAACATACTCATACTAACTATGATGTTAAAAATTTGTTCTGCATCTCAGATGAGAGCCTCTGAATACAGGATTCAGGTAAACAATCTATTTGGATGCTTGGCATCCTGTCGAATTGAAAAGGGAATCTCCAGAGATGTCTATCAACAGAAGCGGACTTCTCTGTTAGGATTAAAAAATTAATTAATGATTGAGCTGCTGAAAGGCAAGTTGAGATATTCAGCTCACCCTTGCTGCATAGTCACTTAAGAATTCTCATTTCACTTTGCTATAAAATGGATTCATTAGTATTCCAACTGCTTATTTTATTGTGGCTATAGCTATGGCTAGATTTACAGGTTTATTCTTACTGAGCAATGATGTTTAATGATATTTTTATTTTGAAAGTAAAAAACCAAAAGCCTTATATTTTTATATATATATATATATATATATATATATATATATATATATATATATAAAATAGCCTTATATAAAGCCTTATATGCCAGAGTATAGCTGCTACACTGATAAAGGTCAAATGAAGCAGTGAGTCCAGGGTCTAACTAAATTTATTTTACTTTATTTTTTAAAATGAATGATCACCTACAAGTCCAAAATGATCTCAGTTTTATTATTTCCCTGGAATTAGTTTAAAATTTGTTTCTCTTTTGAGAGCTGAGTTGTTCAAAATATCAAGAATTTGAAAACCTACTGGAAAGTTATCCATAATTATAACTATTTAAATTTTATAGTCATATGAATAAGATTGGAACAAAAATAGTTGTCAAACTGACTTGATCGATAACAGGGCTGTAAGTAATCTTTAAAAGTCTACTGTTCTTATGATTTTATATGACAATGAATAAAATAACCAAGAAATGTTTAGAAGTAAATCTGAAGAATATATATTCTTGCATATTTTATCAGTCACAAGGATGAAAATATAATTGAGAAGCACCTTTTCTTTTAGTGTGTGGCAAATGTTGACACTTTAAGAAATAAACTATTATTATGACTGAAGAAAATATAGCATAGGAAAGGGCCATTTGAGAAGAAACTCATCTTCAGTGTCAGCAGATATATTACCTAGTAATTTACCAAAACTCACAAGAGGAAACATTAAACAATGCTTGAAGTCTTTTGGAAAAAGTCATATACCTGCCAGGCTATGGTTTCTGGGATTAGCCACACAGATTTAACTTTTCAATTAACACCTCTCTTTTAATATTAGATTTATTTTTCCATAAGAAAATATAGACACATTGGTTTCTTAAAATTCATGAAACTCCCAAATCAAGGCAAATACTTTGGCTTAATACTACCACATGCAAACAAAGAAAATATAATAATGCAGTAGAATTTTGAAAATCCTGATTAGACTTGAAAGTTACTAACTAAAAGCTTAGATTTGCACAGTGATTTCATAGACATATGTCTATTATGCTTAAGATAGTAGTTTTGCATTGTATTTTCTGGTCAGAACCTCTGATTGTACTAAAAATGAATGCTCCTTAATTGAAAAAAAATATAGACTGATGGAAGAAGGAAAAAACACATTAATAAAGAAGTATTTGTATATGTGTACACACATACGTAATTGATATTTTAAATTTAAAAATGTATGCTGATGAGTCATTAAAGCTCATTCTGCTTTCTCCTTCATCTTTCAGTAGAGCCTTTATTATAGAGTCTAAAAAATAAGATATATGATAATGGTTTGTGAAGAAGCATTTGACTTCTTTTTGAAATCTACTTGATTATAGATTAAAGTCATTGAATCTGTATTTGGTTCCCTTCATGGAAACCAGAAAAATGTCACAGTTGAAAAACACTCACTGATTCTCAGAAAAATAACAATAGAGTTTTTAATATTTAGCAAAGATTTCACCTTACCTGTGTTTATGCATTTACCTCATATTTTCTTTTATGAGCTTAGGAAATGGTCTATTATAGAAAAGTTATAGGACAACATACATTAATCATCTGATCTCTATAACATGAGTGACAGAGTGTAAAGCAACATAGAAAAATATTGCGTATACATAAGAAAAACTGTAGCCTTGATTCTGATACATTCTGTTTCTCTGATGTTGGTTAAGTGACACTGTTTTAAGCCTCAATTTATTGATGAAAAATAGATACACAGTCTTTCCCTAGACTTTCAATTGTGTTGCAAAGAGCAAAGGACAAAATATATGAGAAAGTACTTTTAAAACTGAAAATCATGATACAGATTGGTATTCGACAGAATAGCTCCACTGGAATCAAACAAATTTAAGTCTTCTTGTTACCACTTTATTCAGCTGAATTCTACGTTGACCAGCAATACTTACTTACTTTTGTAATCAATTCTTTGTTTTGAGCAGGGCTTCTCTCATCTCCTCACCTCTATTTTTAAGAACTTTATTTCTGTTCCTGAAGGCATCCTAGGGAAACAGATTAATATTATCAGACAGTGAGAAATTTACAGTAAATTGTTTCATGTTCTCTGTCTCCTTTAAATAAGATCTCCCCCCTTTTTTCATTCTTTCTTTTTTTTCCTTTTGTTTCATGATCCTTTCTTGTCTTTTAATATTAGAATTAGAGAAAATATATAAAGAAGATCACCTACCTACAACTACCACGGTGTTGTCTATCATCACCACCATTTCGACATTGTTTCTTCTACTTCTGCTGATACCACTCCTGGCTAGACAGGCAGTGATCTTAGCACTTTACATTTATTGACTCATGGCATCAACATGACAAACTCATATGAAGTTTCTTTTAGTAGCCCCCATTTTCAGTCAAGAAAACTATGGCCCATATAAATTAACTAATTCAAAGTGGCTACACACTCACCCACTGGGGTGAAATGGGCATTTGGAGAACAAGTCAGGATTAAGAAATGAAGGAACTCAAGAGAGTCAGAACCTGACATGTACTATGTGCATAGTGGGCAAGGGTTCCAATGAAATAAACCTTCCTCAGTTGTCTTCCAGCAGAAACTATCAAGTGAGTGTCATAAAGCATGTAACATATGGGGTCCTGGAAGAATAATCATCAGGTGATCCTAACTGCAATAAGAGTACAGTGGAGTGGAAATTGCTGTGCAAGGCATGTGAATTTTTCAATAAGTAGAAAAGATCTTCAGGTAAATTAGAAAGGTAGCATGATACTACTCTCAATCAATCACTGCTCAGACATATTTTGAAGTTCTGTCTTTGGTGATACATGAATTGGGTTTACTTCTCAGCTCCACCACCCAGTTCTATAAATTTAGAAACTGATTGACTTTTCTGGTTCTTCATTTCCTCATCTATAAAATGGGGATAATAATAGTATCTACCTATTTAGGGCTATTATGAGAACTGAATTTGACAATCTATATAGCATAAGTCATCAAGCCTGGCCCATAATAACTTTTACACATAAATGTTATAATTACAGTATTTAGTGGCAATAACCAAAACTCTGTAAATCTTCAGTTCATTTCAGAAAAAATATATATTTTTTCTAATCCAAAAGATCCATGGGCTTAAAAACCAAAATCACCGTCAGTTTAGTTTTTTAAGATACTCAAGTGAAGACAAACCCAATTCTCTCCCAAAATACCAGTCCTGTAAAGTAAGAGAAAACCAGTTGAGAACAGGGGGCTTGTGGCTCCCCCTAAGATCAGCAAATCAGGGCTGAGATGGATTTTTACCATCTAAAGTCTTTCTTTATATGCAATTTCACATTTGATTCTTTTTATGTGTGCTCAAGTGAATAGCAACAATTTATAAATGTCCTGTGGTGGTAATATGCCACAAATTCTCCTCTCCACAATAAGATTCAGCCAATTAACTAGCTTTAGGTAAGAAACTATAGGACAGTCTACTGAGCAGGAGCAGTACCTACTACCTTTATAGTTAATAATGCATTCCTCTCTTACCTACCACAGCTTTTGAACTATTATTTTTTTACTGATCATCTGGATCAGAAGTCTAATTTTTAAAATAAAAACCCAAGTGATATACATATGTGTGTATATATATTTTTTCTGAAACAATGATTTTCCCCTGCTTAGAACACTCCAAGAGACTTTCCGTTGCAAAGTTCAAAATCCACTGATGTGTGTCTCAATCCTAAAAATGAACCTGTAAGAATTATTATTGTCTTACTTAACCTCCTCAGGCTAAAAGATGCCATGCTGTGGTAAGTCAGAGGCAAAAAAAAAAAAATAATACTTCAATAGGAAATCAGCAAGGAATCCAAAGAATAATAAGATTCCTCTGACACTTATCTGGAAATAGCCACAATTTTCATTACTATATATTATAAAAGTCCAAAAGTAAATGGTCTTAAAGATTAATAAAATTGAGTTATAATATTCTGTGCAAAAAAGTATAAATTTGAAACTGAAATTATCTTCTTCACCTTAAAAATGTTTTCATGCCTTTGATCCTTTTTGTATATGTGCTGCCGAAGCGAGCACGATCCTTTTTGAAACATTATAATAATAAATGAAAAACACCATCACGCTTTTTTTTTCTTGCACATTGACAAGTGGTTGACTGAAATTTCAAATTTTTTTTAACATCTTTATTGGAGTATAATTGCTTTACAATGGTGTGTTAATTTCTGCTTTATAACAAAGTGAATCAGTTATACATATACATATATCCCCATATCTCTTCCCTCTTGCGACTCCCTCCCTCCCACCCTCCCTATGCCACCCCTCTAGGTGGTCACAAAGCACCAAGCTGATCTCCCTGTGCTATGCGGCTGCTTCCCACTAGCTATCTATTTTACATTTGGTAGTGTATATATGTCCATGCCACACTCTCACTTTGTCACAGCTTACCCTTCCCCCTCCCCATATCCTCAAGTCCATTCTCTAGTAGGTCTGCATCTTTATTCCCGTCTTGCCCCTAGGTTCTTCATGACCATTTTTTTTTTAAGATTCCATTTATATGTGTTAGCATACGGTATTTGTTTTTCAATTTCTGACTTACTTTGTATCACAGACTCTAGGTCCATCCACCTCACTACAAATAACTCAATTTCGGTTTTTTAATGGCTGAGTAATATTCCATTGTAAATATGTGCCACATCTTCTTTATCCATTCCTCTGTTGATGGACACTTAGGTTGCTTCCATGTCCTGGCTATTGTAAATAGAGCTGCAATGAACATTTTGGTACATGACTCTTTTTGAATTATGGTTTTCTCAGGGTATATGCCCAGTAGTGGGAATGCTGGGTCGTATGGTAGTTCTATTTTTAGTTTTTTAAGGAACCTCCATACTGGCTGTATCAATTTACATTAGCACCGATAGTGCAAGAGTGTTCCCTTTTCTCCACACCCTCTCCAGCATTTATTGTTTGTAGATTTTTTGATGATGGCCATTCTGACCAGTGTGAGATGATATCTCATTGTAGTTTTGATTTGCATTTCTCTAACGATCAATGATGTTGAGCACTCTTTCATGTGTTTGTTGGCAATCTGTATATCTTCTTTGGAGAAATGTCCATTTAGGTCTTCTGCCCATTTTTGGATTGGGTTGTTTTTTTTGATATTGAGCTGCATGAGCTACTTGTAAATTTTGGAGATTAATCCTTTGTCAGTTGCTTTATTTGCAAATATTTTCTCCCGTTCTGAGGGTTGTCTTTTCATCTTGTTATGGTTTCCTTTACTGTGCAAAAGCTTTTAAGTTTAATTAGGTCCTGTTTGTTTATTTTTGTTTTTATTCTCATTAGTCTAGGAGGTGGGTCAATAAAGATCTTGCTGCGATTTATGTCATAGAGTGTTCTGCCTATGTTTTCCTGTAAGAGTTTTATAGTGTCTGGCCTTAAATTTAGATCTTTAATCCATTTTGAGTTTATTTTTGTGTATGGTGTTAGGGAGTGTTCTAATTTCATTCTTTTACATGTAGCTGTCCAGTTTCCCCAGAACCACTTATTGAAGAGACTGTCTTTGCTCCTTTGTATACTCTGGCCTCCTCTGTCATAGATCAATTTACCATAGGTGCGTAAGTTTATCTCTGGGCTTTCTATCCTGTTCCATGGATCTATAGTTCTCTTTTTCTGCCAGTACCATACTGTCTTGATTACTGTAGCCCTACTTCTGAAGTCAGGGAGCTTGATTCTTCCCGCTTTGCTTTTTTTTCCCTCAGGATTGCTTTGGCTATTTGAGGGCTTTTGTGTTTCCATACAAATTGTAAAATTTTTTGTTCTAGTTCTGTGAAAAAATGCCATTGGTAATTTGATAGAGATTGCACTGAATCTGTAGATTGCTTTGGGTAGTACTGTCATTTTCATAGTATTCATTCTTCCAATCCAAGAAAATGGTGTTACTCTCCATTTGTTTGTGTCGTCTTTGATTTCTTTCATCAGTATCTTATAGTTTTCTGTGTACACGTCTTTTGCCTCCTTAGGTAGGTTTATTCCTAAGTATTTTATTGTTTTTGTTGCAATGGTAAATGGGATTGTTTCCTTAATTTCTCTTTCTGATCTTTCACTGTTATTGTATAGGAATGCAAGAGATTTCTGTGTGTTAATTTTCTATCCTGCGACTTTACTAAATTCATTGATTAGCTCTAGTAGTTTTCTGGTGTCATGTTTAGGATTTTCTCTGTATAGTATGATGTCATCTGCAAACAGTGACAGTTTTACTTCTTCTTTTCCAATTTGGATTCCCTTTATTTCTTTTTCTTCTCTGATTGCCATGGCTAGGACTTCCAAAACTATGTTGAATAATATTAGCGTGAGTGGGAACACTTGTTTTGTTCCTGATTTTAGAGGAAATGCTTTCAGTTTTTCACCACTGAGAATAATGTTTGCTGTGGGTTTGTCATATATGGCCTTAATTATGTTGAGGTAGGTTCCCTCTATGCCTACTTTCTGGAGAGTTTTTATCATAAATGAGTGTTGAATTTTGTCAAGAGCTTTTTCTGCATCTATTGAGATGATCATATGGTTTTTATTCTTCAACTTGTTAATATGGTGTATCACATTGATTTGCATATATTGAAGAATCCTTGCATCGCTGGGATAAATCCCACTTGATCATGGTCTATGATCCTTTTACTGTGTTGTTGGATTTGGTTTGCTAGTATTTTGTTGAGGATTTTTGCGTCTGTGTTCATCAGTGATATTGGCCTGTAATTTTCTTTTTGTGTAATATCTTTGTCTGGTTTTGGTATCCGGATAATGGTGGCCTTGTAGAATGAGTTTGTGAGTGTTCCTCCCTCTGCAGTTTTTTGGAAGTGTTTCAGAAGGATAGGTGTTAGCTCTTCTCTAAATGTTTGATAGAATTCACCTGTGAAGATGAATTCTTCATTTTGTCCTGGACTTGTTTGTTGGAAGATTTTTAATAACAGTTTCAATTTCATTACTTTTGATTGGTCTGTTCATATTTTCTGTTTCTTCCTGGTTCAGTCTTGGAAGGTTGTACCTTTGTAAGAATTTGTCCATTTCTTCCATGTTGCCCATTTTATTGGCATATATTTGCATGTGGTAGTCTCTTATGATCCTTTGTATTTCTGCTGTGTCAGTTGTAAGTCTCCTTTTTCATTTCTGATTTTATTGATTTGAGTCCTCTCCCTTTTTTTCTTGATGAGTCTGGCTAAAGGTTTATCAATTTTGTTTATCTTCTCAAAGAACCAGCTTTTAGTTTTATTGATCTTTACTAATGTTTACTTGGTTTCTATTTCATTTATTTCTGCTCTGATCTTTATGATTTCTTTCCTTCTACTAACTTTGGGTTTTGTTAGTTCTTCTTTCTCTAGTTGCTTTAGGTGTAATGTTAGGTTGTTTATTTGAGGTTTTTCTTATTTTTGAGGTAGGATTGTATTGCTATAAACTTCCCTCTTAGAATTGCTTTTGCTGCATTCCATAGATTTTGAGTCATCGTGTTTTAAAATTTCTTTTGAGATTTCTTCTTTGACCCAAGTGTTATTTAGAAGTGTTTTATTTAATCTCCACATATTTTTGGATTTTCCAGTTATCTTTCTGTTATTGATTTCTAGCTTCATTCCACTGTGTTCTTAGAATAAACACTGCATTCTTTCTATTTTTAAAACTTTTGTTAAGGTGTGTTTTATGGCCCAGACTGTGATGTCTTTCTGTATAGTCCATATGAGCTTGAGAAGAATGTGTATTCTGCTGTTGTTGGATGAAGTAGTCTATACGTATCAATTATATTCAGTTGATTGATGGTGTTTAATGCAGCTGTGCCCTTACTTATTTTCTGCCTGCAAGATTTGCCCCTTTCTGAAAAAGGGTTGTTGACGTCTCCAACTATGATAATGGAGTCATCTGGTTTTTTTGCAAGTCTTTTTGTCTCATGTAGTTTGACATGCTGTTGTTAGGTATTGGTTTTTATGTTATTGTTATTTTCTTAAGAGAAGAAATTGTTACAGAACCAAATGATATATACCATAGAAAATTTCTGTATTAAACAAAATTTTAGTGAAGTGGGGGGTGCTGAGAATTATGCATGTGATCCACTTACAGTTATTGTACCTGTAGGTGGTAAGTATGGTGGTAAGTATGGCTTAAAGGAAAAAAAGCACTTAACACAACACCTTGAAATTTATAGTACATTTATGCCAGCTTGGGCTCTCATCTACACGTGAAAGAACTGAACTTTAAAACAAGTCTAATAAAAAAGAACCATCACATAAGGTCTACAGAGGTACTACAAAATAAAAGTAGGAAAAGAGTACAAACACACACAAACCTAATAGATTAATAGCACCAACATTAAAAAAAAAATGTTCCCACAGATCAGATGAAAACTAACCAAATACCTCACCAAGAATAAAAATATAAAGGAGAGATAATGTAAAATTGTTTCTAAAATGATAAAATAGATGAAGAAAAGCTTTCCAAAGAGAGGAAAAAAAATAATAGATGCCTATGGAAACAAACTGACTTCTAAAAAATGAAAGATGAATTAAGATGAGCATATATGAGAATAGATGTGGCTGAAATTATAGTAATGGACTTTGTCTTGGTCTAGGTGCTCTAGAAAATAGAACCTAAGGGTGGAAAAATGTGCTAATACCTTATTGAGGTGTGTATTCCAGAGTAGCAAGAAGCCATAGGGGCAGAGAAGGAGAGAAAGCAAGTACATGATAGTGAATTGCTGAGTTTCACAGAAATTATAGCTGGTTGTTTGTGTAGGACCTTTACATTAAGGCTGTATGGGACTACTATGACTCAGAGCATTCAGTTAAGGGGAATTGAGGGAGAGAAATTTATGTGCTGATACTTTTTAGTCTTCCTTTTCTTATTGCCCAAATTAGGCTCATGGGTTTCACTTCTGGTTTGTGCATCATGACTCCACCAAGAAGTCTCTGGGCACGCCAAATCCCATGTCTTATGATACAGCACTTCTTTTGAGTCTAGAAGGGCTGAGAGAAACCAGAGCCTCCATCAGGCCAGTTGGTTGGCTTGGATACTGGAATTCCCTCAGCTCCCATTATGGTGGGAGAAATGGAGACTGGCTATCCTCTCAGGGGATGATGAAATAAACAGAAGCAGTAATAGATGAATAAAGAAGCCAAAGCCTAAAAGGCAGGTACAGCCAGATTAATCTGGGAGACTCATAAATTGTGTCCAAAGAGTTAATCCCTCTCACTACTCATATCCAGTATCCTCTGATTTTTGATCTTATGCAAATTTATGAAAATAAGATACTATCACTTCATCCCTCACAGGAACAGTAAAAATCCAATGCTCCTTAATGGTGGCCAGTTGTAATGTCCCAAGAAGGCTTAAAAATGGTTAAAAAAAAAAAAAGTAAGGTCCTCACTGCTGCAGCTCTCCCAAGCCTATAAATTATCATCTCTGCCTACATGAACCATCTGGATTCTCCAGAAAGAACCAAGTCTGTAGGTTGCTTGCCTGGAGGGCGAATATGGGTCTTCATCTCCAGGGTGTCTTCAGCTTTAATTGCATTGCTCTTGTAAGGCTGCAGTTGTTGAAATCTCCCCATTCGCAGTTATCGTTGAAGTTGGAAACATCAAGAGATACCCTAAAGAATGCCCTGAATCCCAGGTGTGTATCTCCTTGTCCTCTGTGTATTAGCAACCCTAGCTCCTCATGATAATTGGGGTCAGTTGTCCCAGGAAAAGCAATGACTTCTTCCTTTACCCTCTGGTTCTCTGGTGTTAGTTGTATATTAGGGTTCAGTCAAACTCTTAAGGTATCCCTTAGCTAAATGATTCACTCCTTATATCCCACCACTATCATCAGGAATTAGAATCTCAAATCTATCTGATTCTAAGGATGCATGGAAGAGATGTTCAAATAGGAAATGTTTAGGAAAGGGACACTCTTCCTTCTTCCACTTCTTTGTAGACTTGTATATTCTGGTGATACAGTGCCATATTTTGATCATTGTTATAGTGACTGGGTGCATCACACAGAAGAGCCCTCCAACATTGTAAGATGTCCTTGAGGTTGTTCCTTAGTTGGGCATTCAGCATTCCATTCAGCCATTCTATCAGGTCAGCTGTCAGAGTGATGGCACACTTGGTAATGAGCCCATTGTTGCATCTCTTGGTCTGAAGCAATCTGTGTGGGATACCATATCAAAGCATCAGGAGTTCTGTAAGCCCTTAGGTGATATTGTTCTTAGAGGTCCTACAGGCAGAGAAGATAGACTCATATTTGGAATATGAATAATTTTGGTTTGTGAAGATGACTGTCTGCTTTAGGGTGAAATGGACCTGATATAATCAACAAGTTTCCAAATGCCTGGAAAGATCAGCATCAGTCCTATCCTATGGCAAATTGGTGCACTTAGCAGTGATAGTAGATAGCTTAGCCATGATGTGAAACAGCCATGTTGTTGATCCCATATATATCCTTTATCCCTGCCCCCATGGCCATTCTCTTAATAGGTTAACTATGTGAGAATATGAGTGGTTGAAGAGAGAAGGTGACGGAGTCATTATCTTCCTCTGGTCCCTGTGAGTATCCTCAGAAGTGGGTGCTGAGGGACAAAGACATGAGACACAACAGACATTCTTTGTGGCCTCTTCAACCTCATAACTCCATGCTTCTGGTTTTTAAATCTTCATTCCATGTCTCTGGTCAATGAGCCAGTCTGTTTAATCACCAGAATTTGGTGTATATAACTCATTCATCTCTTTCTTTAGACAGAACCCATAGCTTTCTCTTTTGGAAGAACTTCCCTCCAACACTGTTTGCAGAGGGGAAGGGGCTACTCGGTGGGGCTCTAATATGGCAGCAGTTCATTTTTCACTAGTGCAAACATATCCATTAATGAGCATTAGTCCCACGACATTTCCTTGTCTGCCAGTTGGTCATCAGAAACAGCCCCTCAGCCCACGGGTGTGAACTGAGCGAAAGGCTTTGTGGCATCAGCAATAGCTGCCATTGAGCCTGAACCATCTGTTAGAGGCCAATCTAGAACACAGGGCTTCACTTATATTGTAGAATGTGTTGCCTCTCTGCCTAACTGACTTCTGTAATTCATTGGATCTAATGATGGCTAGACCAAGATGGGCAAGTCATGTTGCCATATCATGTTCCACTGTGGGTTCTCAATCTTTACTAGGGTGTAATACCAGGCCAAGGGCGTTTTTGCAAATAGTACATAGTTCTACCATGCTCCAAAAACCTACAGATGTGTACTACAACTATCATGTTAAGGCTTTCAAAAAATTTCATTCATGATTCTTAACCAATTTAGATACATAAAGTAGCATTTTATTTGCTAGGCCTTGTGTCAAAAGTTACAGGACAGCTTTCACTAGAGCATGGACCTGCTACAGAGCTCTCTCTTGCTTTGGATCCTACTTGAAACTGGCAGCCTTCTGTGGCGTCCAATAAATAGGTTAGAGGAATGTTTGCAAGTGCAGTCTGTGTTCCTAAGTTCACTAAGATCTTTGACTGTTTCACAGTGGTAGGAGGTACTGGGCAGAGAATGGGGTTGGAGAGCAACAACTTGTCTTTTGACTTGTTGGGGATGCCCCAGCATGACTAAGACCTCTGGACTCCCCAAAACTTCACCAATGTCTTATGCATCTGAATCATTACAGAGTTCATTTCCTATACTCTGGCACTTTCATGTCTTACAAAGACATCTAGCCCCATAGAAAAAGAGGTGAATGATATAAACAGAGTGCTAAAATTACAAATGGCTCTTAAACGTGAAAAGATTTCAAGCCTCATAAGAAGCGAAGTGCAAATTAAAATCATACTTTGATACTATGTTTATCTTTCAGATTATCAAAGAACAAAAAGTCTGTGGTAGAATGAGAAACAGACTCACATACCTATTGCTGGACTGTAAATGGGAAAAATATCTATGACAGTCAATTTATCAATCTCTCTCAAAGTATCAAATGTTTATGCCATTTGTCCTAGCAATTTCTTTCCTTAGAATTATCCTACAGATAATTTTGCATTTGAGAAAAATGACATATGTAAAAAATTATTAAGTACTGCTTTGTTTATAATTAACAGATTGACAAATGATTTAACAATGGGATTGTTAAATAATGCTATTCAAAGGATAAAGACTTTTAGAAAGAATGATATGGATCTTTAGCTACTGATATGAAATGATACACAAAATATATTTTAAGTGAAAAAAGCAAGGTACTGAACAATGTATATGGCACACTACCATTTTTTTTTTAACCTCTGTTTATGAAGAATCTCTGAAACAATGCTCAAGAAACTCATTAATATTAAAAGTGGCTTCCTCATGGGTGGGAAGTTGATTATTTCTATGATGAGGATGTAAAAACAACTTATTTATTACTGTATACTTATTTATTCCTTTTGAATTTTTTACTGTATTCATACATTATTCATTTTTAAAAATCAAATAAATCCTACCTAATTCAATTTAAATTTTCATTCATATCTAATTCAAAGCTTCACCCCTTCCTCTAGTTCAGATCTGAGCAGCAGCTTGAGGACTTATAGTAGGCAAGAGAGTAAGAGTAAGATCCATTTATTCATTTTCCCTTTACCTCCTCCCACTTGCCGCTAGTTCCTCTAAAATTGAGGCAGGGAAATAAAGGATTAAATAAAAAGAAAAGTCTTATGAGCTTTTCAAGGAAATTTATATACTATTCCTGGAGTTTACATTTGTTAAAATAATGGGAAAGAAATTTGGCCATATCTGATGAATTTTGATGAAATCTGATAGAGAGAGTTCTTACTGGAGTTTGCAAATCATTGCCCTGCTGTCACAGCCATTAAAACTCTGGCTGTCTCATTACTCAACATGGGCAATTAACTCACTTCCTTCAGGTTGCCTTCTGTACTCCACAGAGTAACACTAGGTGCTGTAACAAATAAACTCTGGAATATAAGTGGTGTAATAAAATATCATCTTATTTCTTGCCAATGCAAGTATCCCTAGTGGTGGGGATTAGGAATGAGTGTGAAGGCTTTTGGTTTGCATTCATTTAAACCCACACTGTCAAAGGCTCTGACCTCTTCAACATGTAACTTCATAAAATTTCTTGGGCATTGCTGTACAGCCAGTGGAAGAGGGAAAAACATGGTGGCGTGCAGTATGGGAGAGTTTTAAGGATCAGGCCTGGAAGTGGAATGTGCCACCACAAGGTATTTCATGGACCTGGACTCATTTAAATAGGCAGACGTTACTGTAAGTGAAGCTGAGAAATGTAGTCCCAGGCTGGTCAGCAAATTTTCACTGACAGTCCTACACCATTAAAAGTCACGCATAACACGTTTGGTCAGCTACTTGTCTATGCCATATACCCCGCAGCAGTTTCCCACGTCAGTTGCATCCCATAGCCTCTTATTGCTGAGGGTGGTGTTAGCTTCCTCTTGCAGCAGGCTACTCTTAGGCAAAGCGTATTAAATATAACACAAGCTTGGTTACCTTTTCTGCTTTGCCCAAGGGAATCTTAAAATCATTTCCAAGTGGGAAAGAGACAGTGGGCATCTTTGTGTGTGTGTGTGTGTGTGTGTATACATATATTCATAGGTATGTAAATTCTTACGCAAGTTCAAAGGGAAAGGAAGCAGGGCTGGGCCAAAAAGCTTTCTGATAGAGATGCAGGTCTGACATCTGTGAAAGGAAAGACCTGAGGGAGCAGAATTGACAGGGAAAAGATCAGACACCTGTTCAGATCTGCAAAAGTTTTAGTCCCACGGAGAGCACTAGAGCAGAGGTTTCCAGTTAAAAGAATCCCATATATGTCACAATGGCTAGACTCTGGTAATACAGCATGTTCAGTCATTGGTTGTTGAGCCTGGACAGAAAAGCACATGGATTCATTCTGAAAGATGAGGTAAACTCTGAAGGCATTAACAGTTGAAGGCTGTCAGCTAAAAACACTCCTTGAAGTTGAATGAGGAGTTCATTTCTGGAAGGAAATTGGAGCTAAAACCTCCATGGCTGCTTAAGCTAGAGACACCAGATTTCCATTATTTCAGGTCCCTTCAATTTCTATGAATAGGTCTGTTGGATTAGTCCTCAATTAACCTGGAAAGAATGAATGATCCTTTATCCAACTACCGTCTCATCCCCACACCTCCACACTAACTGCACGGGTATAGAAGAGGATATACCATAGTACTTCCATCAGGGAATGATGCAAAGCCTCCCCCAATCTGAGCTCCCAGATGCCAACCAAAAGTCAGTCTTGTAAGACTTTCAGAGGATAGCAGTGTCAGGTGAACTATGTTAACTATATTCTGCAAACACTAAAACATTTTCATGTCCTTCACCCTTTCACATTCTCATATTCTGTCTTCCTGAAATCATAGTTAATGGTCTATCAATATAAGCACTCTTGTATATACACTAGATCCCCTTCCTGTTATCTACTTATGTGACACTGGGGGAACAAATCATGATTAAATCCAAATCCAAGTCTTCAGTTCTTTCAATTGTGTATGATAAGAAAAAAAAAAATACACAAACCGCACACTAAGTTCATGACCAATGCACCTGTATCTGCTGCCCAGAAATTCTACTAAAATTCCTTAGTTTATTGGTTTTCAAACTGTGGTCACTGAACCCATAGGATCAGCACCATCTGGGAACTTATTAGAAATGTAAGCTTTCAGATCTAACTACAAATCGACTGATTCAGAAACTCTGGAGGAGGACCTGTATATCCATGCTTTAACAAGCTCTTTGGGTGATTCTGATGCATGTCAAAGTGTGAGAGACTGTTCTTGACTATTCATCCTCACAATCTTTTAGATATCTACTTTACATGTTCCCTTCTTCTACTCAAATCATTAGTAACACTGCTCCCATCTTTCTTCTCAGTCAGTGGCCTTGCTTTTTATTTCACTGAGAATACAGGAGTAATTAGAAAGAACTTCCCTAAGCTCCCTTTTGCCCACACTTCTAACTTGTGCCCATATATTATCTGCCTGTGCTCCTTTTTGCTATGACCCATTTGTGCCCTGGATTTTATCCTCCCTAAGTATCTGTCTCACTTTCTCTTCAACATCATCAGTTCTCTTTCCACTGAATCATTTCCATTAGCATTCAAATATGTTGTAATGTCTCCAACAACAATTAATAGCACCTTGACCTTGATCTCTAGCAACCTCTCTATTTCAGTGATCCAATTTACAGCAAAACAGCTAAAAAGAGAATATATACTCAATATCTCTAATTCCTTTCCTCCCACTCTCTCTAACCTACTTTAATTAGGCTTTCTCTGTACCATTCTACAAGACAGCTCTTGTGAAGGAAACCAGTGTTCTCCACCTTGCTAAATATAGCGAATATATCAATTTTTAGTCCTCATGTTATCACTTGTAATCAGTTTTACAAGTTGATTCAGGCCTCTTTATATTCTCTTTCTGTTATCTAGAATATCTGCCATATTTCCATATGAGTCACTCCCTTTCATCTTCATATCTCTGCTCAAATATAACATTATTAATATAGCTTAATGTTAATAGCAAATACTATGATAGACTATTATCTATCAAACATGATTTTACATACTTCAGGTACTAATATTAGCCCAATTTTTAAGATGGAGAAACTGAGGCACAG
This sequence comes from Lagenorhynchus albirostris, assembly GCF_949774975.1. Lineage (NCBI taxonomy): Eukaryota > Metazoa > Chordata > Mammalia > Artiodactyla > Delphinidae > Lagenorhynchus > Lagenorhynchus albirostris. Next base: position 79,986,509 of record NC_083098.1, on the reverse strand, counting down.
AGAGGTATATTAATTCTTCCAAAGTCACACTGTCAGTAAGAGTGGTGCCACACCACAAATCAAACCCAAACTGTATTATATGACCTTAAGCCCTAAACCATACTGGCTGTATGGGTTTCCCAGACTCCCTGTACTAATTAACTAACATCACCCCTTACCCTGTCTCTCCTCCACAACTTTGTGTCCCTGCATAGCCTTTATTATCATACATGGCAGAGAATGTCAAGTGTCTCCTAAAAACTTGTTTTTGTTTCTTCTTAAGTGCACAACTCAACTACATTTCCTAATCTTGTTTGCAGTTAGTTGGCCATGGAATTGACTTCTGTCCAATGGCACATGGTCATAAATGATGTGAATCACTTATAAGCCTGGCATATGATAACCTCCAGATGCTCAGAGATGGATTTACTGTGAACCTAATGAAGCTTAATACTCAGGGATCTCACTTGATCCACCTTCTTTGAAGACATCTGGAGGGCCTTAGAAATGTACCTAAATGTTCTTGTGAAAGACATTTTAGATTATTTTCAACCCTTTAAGAAACTGGTCTCTTTCTACTCTGACTCCATCTGTCACATTTCAATTTTTGTTGTGCGAAGCTGGAGTGATAGCAGGTATTTTGGGATCTGTAAAGGGGAAAGTTGAATTAATGTTAAATGTGGATGGGCTTTGGGAAGATGTATGCATGTTTTGCTTTTCTTCCCAACTATATTTAATTCATAGCCATCCAGAAGTATAAATGGCTTTCGTAAGTTCTTTAATCACCAGCTGTGCCCATTCACCCAGAATCATAATACAGAGATAAGAGGACAGAGTTCTTATCATGATATGACTATGTCCCATGGCACTCAGCATCAGACTTACGTGGATGAAGAAAAAATCAGGTTTGAAATGCATGGTTTCAGAGGTAGTCTATGGAAAGTTATTCCTGTTATGAGAGAAGTAAAATTAGGTGAACAATATTCACTTCTCATTGAAAGCTAGTGGAATGAAAGTATTATCAAGATTATGAAAAGCAAGTGACTCCTAAACATGAAAAGAAAGAGCAGGAAAATGAAAAAAAAATATATTAAACACCTCACACAAAGTGTTGAGTTAAACCACTAAGATTTTGAGGTTTGTTAGAGCATTTTCTATTACTTAATAAAATGTAATACCCAACACCTTATATATTTTCATTTTGCTCATATGAGCTCCATGGTGGTAGAGTCTTTGCTATTTGTTCACTACTTGATTCCCAGCAATTAAAATGGAACATGGCATATAATAAACTTCCAGCACATAGTTTTTGAATATATAGATACATCATAGTGTAATTACAGAACACCAAAAATAGAGTATTACAGAAGTTTCCAGGGAGGAAAAAAAATTAACAGACTTTTATTAATGAACAAGACTCTGACTCACTTCTCATCAGACATGCAGACTACTACAAGACAAAGGAGTAACACTATTTTATATGGCTGGATAACAGATTACCATGGATTTAGTGGCTTAGAGCAGCACACTATTTTATCTCAAAATTTCTGAGGGCCTGAAGGGTAGTATGCTGGGTGCTATGCTGAAGGTTCACAAGACTGCAATCAAAGAGTTGGCCAGGGCTGTGGTCTCATCTGAGACTTGAGGTTTTCTTCTCACTGTTGCTGCCAGAAATTAGTTTCTTATAGCTGTAGGACTGAGACCCTCAGCTGATAGAAAGCATCTTCTGTTTGCTGCCAGGGGGACCTCTCTAGGACACGGCAGTTTGCTTCTTCAAGGTCAGCATGAGTATATCTCACTGCTTCAAATCTCTACCTTCAAAGAATGACTCAGACTTCTTTTAAAGGCCTTACCTGATAAGGTCAGGGTCACCCAGGATACTCTCACATTTAATTAATTCAAAGTCTACTGATCAGGGGCCTTAATTCCATCTTGGGGACCATCTTAGAATTTCGCCTATAAAAATTCTTTCAAAGGAATTTTCTTTCTAACCTAGAATTATACACTCAGACAAAACATCAGATATCTTAGACGTGTAAATATTTAGGAAGTTTTCTCTGTGTGGCAAAGAATTAACATAGCAGGCCTGATGTTGCTCTTTATAAGGGAACGTTTGTGGAGCTGGCCTTGGCTGATATTTGGGAACTTGGCTTTGGAGTATTCCCTATGTTACTAATTGATAAGGTTGTTTTGTATGCCTGGGCACTGAATCCTGCTGTACCAAGATGACTAGATTATTTGTGCAAAAATTTGATTTGTGGTAAACGCCTTTTCCTTCTGGGAGTCTGTAAATTTTGTAATTATAACTCTGGCAGAGAATGGTCAGCCCCCATTAGAAGTTCTATATTGTGAGCCTCAAGTTGGCTTCCCTGGGCAAGAACACTTTACAAATGCTGCTGCATGCCACTGCAGTGACGTGTGCTTTACAGCGCCAACACGCCCTAACACGAGAGGGGAAGCCTGTACGTCTGTTCCTGATAACCCCAGACTCTGCCTGATGGGGCTTTTTCCGTGACTGATCCTTCTTCGTATCCTTTCAGTGTAATTTTTTTTTGTCTGACAAGATGGAGCATAGACCTACCCTTGAGAACTTATTTTTGAGTTACTGTTCTGCAAATCATTCATGGTAATAAATAGGTTTGCAGAAATATGGTTGAGGTTTCTACAGTCCATACTTCCCTATGTTATGGTCTGCAAATTGTTTAAAATAGATAATGTGCGCATACAGGCACACACACATTTGATATAAGCCAATAAAAACATCTGGGATAACACAACATTCAATTACACAATATCCAGCCTTTCAAATAGTGGACCTTTATAAACCAGGACATGGAACAAGTTCATAATTGAAAGGGATTTTGCTGTTTGGATGATATCCTTCATTTTGACTGTGAATGCAAGTCTGTAACATCACACTTGTGACAGTGGTAATTATCACTGACAAAGTTTCTCTGCTGCTCCAATTCCAGCCAATTGCTTATTTCCTCAGCACCTTCCTTTCTCACTAGTGACTGTAAATCAATAGCATCCCTTTCTGGAACTCCTCAGTGAATAAGTGGTGAGGGACCTTTTGGGTTAACAGGAAGTCAGAGATTGTGCAACATTCTGTGGAACATTCAGAAAAGGCTTTGTTATAATATCCTCGGTCAATTATTACAGATATCTTTGTCTTCCCATCATTACAGAATTAGCCTCTAATTTGACTTTCCTAGATGCAATTTTTCAGGAAGTTGCTAGACCTTGGATAACTGCAGCAAGGACAAAAAAGTGCAGTTAGTGAGATGCAGAGTCTGAAAAGCACATCATATTGGGAACCTATCTTTAGTGACTGTATGTCTTTTGTTACAAATCATTTTTCAGTGAAAATAATAAATCTTTTCTTGGATAAGTGACAGATGGTTTAGATTGGCAAATTTGCTTTCAGTAAATCCATAAGAGGAAGTAATCTGTAATGTTTCAGAAGGATAACAAGAGGTCAAATACTAAGATTTGGATATAATCCCTCAGCAGCTGGACTATGAGTGAATATCCTTGATCTAATACTGTCTTTTAGAAAATTCTCTTTGAGAAGATGTGTTGTGCATCTTATTTCAAAAGAAGTCTCATTAATTTCCCATATGCTGTGCAAAATTGCTTTGGGGTACCAACCTTCTCTGTATATTAAATGTTTCCATTTGGCTCTAACTTATAGAAAATCCTACTATTGTGACTTATACTACATATAGGCTTACATTTCTCATATTAAGGAAATTCAGAGGAGGTTATTCAGAGCCATTAGTGTGACTTGACAGTGCATTGCCAACTTGGTATCCTTTATCTTCCTGTTTCACTAATTTGAACCTGTGATTTTGGTTTCCATGATCACAGGATTATTGATATACATTGAAGAGCATGTCTCAGTTAAATTAAGAAAAAGGGAAAGTACCAAAGGAAGATAGGTTCTCCGTGGAGTGCTTCATGTGGTTGATAATAGCTGCAAGGGAGTCTTGCACAATATGCATTTTAGTTTTACTGTTTGGTTAATAGAGGAAGACAAGGGAAATTAATTTGAACATAGCTTTTGAGAAGTCCACCCAATGTGTTCCATAGTTTATTAAGTAAAATGCTATCCTTTTAATTAGAAGAGAATGAGTCACTTTCAGAACATAATTGAGCACTAGAGTAAAATGAAACTTGCTCCCTAGTAGATATGGAAAAATTGTTTTTATCTTATTCCTAGTTATGGTAGCAAACCATATATTTGCTTAGATTTGCTTGTTCTTCATTTTGAAGCCTTATGTCTGTTATAGAATCAAAATAAGTAAATTTTTAGTTTCTCAGAAAAAAAAATCACCACTTATTCATTTTTGTCTTTCTTCCAGAATACAGCATTGCTCAGAGTATTAGTAACACTGATCAATTAAATTAATATTTTAACCACTCTTAAAATATCCAGAAATAATTACTCAAGGTGGTTTGGAGGAGAAATTTTATTTACTATAGCCATCAAATGATTAACATAATTTAGCTAATAATATTAGGAACTTTAGAAATAGATGAGTAATATTTTATATTTACACTAAAATAATACATTTGAAATTAGATTTTTGGAGATACTTACTCTTGTCATTTCACCCCATCTTTTCTTGCTACTCAAAATAGACTTAATAGGCATTAGCTATTTCTGGCCTTCACAGACAGTTTGAGATAAATTTCTGCTCTTTCCACGTAACTGTGGTGTGAACCTGCCCAATTTAATTCCAGCTCCAGGACATGGAGGGATAGGCTGTACTGATTAAAATATTAGGGATAATGTTTTTGCACTAAAATCCTAAAGGGGAGTCGCTACAAAGGTATAAGGAAAAGATGAATGAGGATTGGATACTTTTAGATGCTCACATATCCCCTATATTATTTAGTATGATAGGCCTAGATATGCTCTTAGAAAATGCACATCCTTACATTTAAACTCATGAGAAAGATCTTCCAGTCTTAGCACTGTAGAAACAACAACTACCAAACTATTGCTCCTGCCTTCTCACTTTTACTGTTGAATGGAATGGTAAGATGCTAGAATATTAAGACACAGATAAGGGATTTAGATTTAGGATCTGGCATGGATATATTTAGAGTAGACTTTTCGATTTAGCTTTTGCCTTAGGCTACTCATATTAAATTTGACTAGGCAAAAATGATCTGAAAGGGAAGATAACGGAAGACATTCCTAGAGCTCACTGAGGGATCTGATTTTATTCTGTTTGGGGGAACATGTCCCTTGGAGATGACCATGGCCATATGATCTGTGTTGGCCAATGAAATGTGAACGTGAAATGATATATATATTTTCCGAGTGGAAGAATTTAAGAGTTATGAATGATTAACTGTGCACACTTCCTCTGCTGCAGCAATAGTGAAAGCACATGTTAATATGTAATGCCATGAAGTCAAAGCAACCTGGGATGATGAGTGAAAACTTAGAAGACGGCTGCTCTAGGGAGTCATCTAGACACACAGTAGACTGCATGATTGAGAAAGAAACTTTACTTAAAAGTTTCCGTACATGTCAGTCTGAAACTAACACAACACTGTTAATCAACTGCGCTCGAATATAAAATAAAAATTAAATAAAAGGTTCTGATCTCTCGGTGATGTTGTTATGGCAATATAATTAAGCCTACCTTGGTTGAACCTCTAAATCCTCAAAAATTTGAGAAACAAGACAAGTGATTTTAAAATATCAACTTATTTTATTAGTAAACTCTAAAGTGAGGGATAAAATCGAAGCTTAAGTATGGGGAAGAAAATGGAACTAGTAAGTAACCTCAAAAATAGGCAAACTCCTTCCTCCTTCCAAGCCACATGTAAAGCTGAAATCCCTACCTGGAATACCTTCTCAAGAAAGGATTAAGGAATGGGGGGATGGTGAGAAATATTGGACCTTGCTGGCAGATTCACTACCAAAAAGGAGAGGAGAGGAAACCAGTTGAACATGACCAGTTTTACTGGTACCAGATTTTCTAATTAGGTAAAGTTATTTCACCTCCCCTGACATTAAGAGGATAAAGGGCAGAAAGGCCAGGAATGTACCAGCACCCCTACTTGTAAATAAGCAGGATGGGGAAGAAGACTTGTTTGCTTGTTGCCCTGCAAAGACTCCATCTGGTTCCTACCTTCTGCTCCAGCTACACATTGCATTCCTGTATTTAATCTTGAAGGCATATGAACATGTTATTTCCTTTGAATTAAACAGTCATCTATTCTCTTATTCATCATTCAAATCTCAACTCAATAGCTATTTCCCCAGTTATACCTTCTCTGCTTCCTTAACTGGATCAGTTTTCTTTATTAAAAGCTTTTTTATTGTATCGTTTATCTCTTATGTATTAACCACGTTTGTAATTTTATATTTGTTGTGTAATTAATTTTATTAATGCCTGTATCCCAGGAATAATATTATGCCTGTTTTATCCATCATCTATTCTTTTTTTTTTTTTTTTTTGTGGTACGCGGGCCCCTCACTGCTGTGGCCTCTCCTGTTGCAGAGCACAGGCTCCGGACGCGCAGGCTCAGCAGCCATAGCTCACGGGCCCAGCCGCTCCACGACATGTGGGATCTTCCCGGACCGGGGCACTGAACCCGTGTCCCCTGCATCGGCAGGCACACTCTCAACCAGTGTGTCACCAGGGACGCCCCACCATCTATTCTTTGTGTCTTGCATAGTGGAGCTGTTTCTCTCTCTCTCTCTCTATATATATATACACACAGAAACACACACACATCTACATGTCTACATATATGCCAAAGTACATAAAATGTACAAATATACACATAATATATATTGTGTATTCATTATATTGATACATTATTTACACATACAAAAGTGTGTAGAATGTATACAGAATGTACATAAGCTAGTATTTTAAATATTTTTAAATATTTTCAATATTTTAAAGAGGTACATTCATAATTGTACAGGTGAGAAATATTTGGAGGTAGATGAAGTATCTAAAAGCAATCTGTATAAAATAACTGGTAAATGAAATTGGATTTAAGGAAAACAAGGAATGTCAAATTATGGAGTAGAATGTGAAATTAAACTGTTTGAAAGTAAATTATAAGGGAATACTCGTCTGCCAGTGTACTGATTTTGCCTGTGAGAGCACTTTGATGAACCAGAAGCAAAGTCTTATGGTGGTGACTGAGATTGGTTTCATTATATATTAAGTCATTATCAATATTTGCCATCTACAGTCCACATTAAGGTGTAAATCAAGTGGCTACAACAAAGAACCACAGAATATAATGAATAAAAACATACATTTCCTTCCTACCTACTTCCAGGTGTAGGTGGGGCAGGTGGTGGGATGGCTCTACTCCACAGAATCATCCAGGAATAGTAATTTCTTATATTTTTTTCATTCAGCCTCCCTTTTGTTTCATTATGTGGTCAAAGCTGAGTTATTGTCATGATGTTCAGGTCCTGTGTATGGAGGTAAGAATTTAAGTCCAAGAAAACAGATTTCATTTTAATGGAGTGACTCAGAATTACCCACTGTATGTGTCTGTTAATCATCACTAGTTCCAGAGAGGTTGAGGAACATTCTGTCTGGGTAGATACAGTTAAAATTTTTTCACTAAGGGAGAAATCTATATTTCTGTGGAACAATAAATCATCTGCCACACAGCTTATGTAGGAAACGTAATTCTGGCTTCAAAAACCACTGTGTTATTTTAAATATCGATTCTATTCTTTTTAATTTTTTCATAAAGTTATTTGGTTGAAAGATTTTTTTAAGTTTTGCTTCTTTCTTAAGTAATTCATTTTTGTTTCAGAAATGTAAATAAATTTGCAATTTCACAATGTAGTTTAATGGAGAAGACATGAATTTAGGAACAGAATTATGTTTATATAAACGTGTTAATCCTATTTCACTAAAGAAGGATATTTTAAAAAGAAAACAAGCAAACAATAACATTTTTCAAAAAGCTTAGTTAAATTTGAAGTGAATGTTGATTTCCTTAAGATACCTAATATCACAGGTTTTCAAATTCTGTTGTGCAGCTGTATCATTTTGAAGAGAAGCCTGAGGAATCACTGTGTCTGTGTGTGTGTGTGTGTGTGTGTGTGTGTGTGTGTGTGTGTGTGTGTGTGTGTGTATGTGCATGTTTGGGGCAAGGGAGTGTTGCTGTTCTGAACTTAGTTCTGAACTTCTTCCTGGGGTCTTAATTATTGCAAATAGAACTGCTAGGAACATTGGTAGATATATATTTATATGTTCATATACATATATATATTTCATATATATTTATGTTGATAATATATGTGGAAATAGAATCGCTGGATCATAATCATATGTTCAACTTTCATAGAAACTACAAATAAACAGCCAGAAAGTTTTCCAAAGTTTTTTCTACAAATTATCCACTGAAACTATCTGGGCCTAGAGATTTCTTGTTTTAGAAGCTTTTACATTTCAGATTCAATTTCTTTAATATTTATAGAACTATTCAGTTAATCTATTACATGTTGAGGGAGGGTTGGCAGTTTGTGTTTTTAAGGAATTGAGCCATTTTCCCTAACTCTTCTAACTTATGTGTGTAGAATTGTTGGTAGTATTCCCTTATTTTCCTTTTAATAGATACAGGAGTTATAGTTATGTGATTATTATTTCTTTTTGTTCTGATAATTTTCTTTGCTCTGAAGACTAGTTTTTCTGATATTAATGTAGTCACTTCCGTGCTTTTTATAATTCACTTTTGCATGGTATACCTTATCATCTTTTTACTTCCAACATATTTTATTATATTTGAAGTGAAGTTCTTGTAAATAGAGTTGGGCATGGGGTACCTTTTGTACACCACATTCATTTTGAATATAGTTCTTTCCAGTAAATGTGGCAGGATATAAAACCAATTCCACCAGTTTAGCCCATGTCATTATAGAGAGGCATCAATATGAAAGTGTAGCATGTGCTTCCTACAAGAAGTGGGAGTCGTTCAGAGGCATTTTCTAATTTAGTGTAAAAATGAAGCAGCCCTTAAGTATTTGACTGATGACACATCTTTAATTAAAATTTTAAATGTAAACAGAGGCATATACTGAGCTTCAAAAATTTTGGAATTTAGTAATTAGTGAATATCACCACAGTAAGGTAAAATGCAAGGATAATATGGGACATAGAAGAGGATCAATTTTATGATAGAAAATAAAGGAAAAAACCCACAGTTTTCTTAGGATCATCTTAATAATTCTTTTGAAGAAAAGTTTTTCAGACAGAAATCTTTAGACAGTTTGTATCTATATTCATAGCCATATAACTATCTTTACATTTTTAGCCTTAGTTACAAGGGATTACGTTAATCATACTTCTTAGGGCACGATGTTACTCCTGATTCATGCAAGAGACCTCTTCTATGTATATACGTGTGTATGCATGCATCTATGCACCTGTGTATCTATCTATCATCTAACTATCCTTTTATCCAATTCTGTTACTATAATTTTCATTCTGTTAATGTTACATTTTGATAAAAGTTGTGAATTTTATAAAGTTTATTTTATCAATATTTTCTGCTATGTTTAGAAATGTTTACTTATAATTTATGATAATACAGTTATACTAAACTCTTTATATGGCTCCCTGTATACTATTTTAGGTGAGGTTCTAATAATTTGTTCTCATTGTAAAGTTCTCTGTTAAATAATTCAGCTGGGAACTCTCATGTTACAGATAAAGAATAGCTGCATCCCAGCTAATAATTCTAGCCAAGATTCTTTTGGCTAAAGATAGCATAATAAATATGTACTATCCATTACCTGTGGTTCTTACAATTTAGTTGTAAACAGAAAGGTAGATTCTTAGGCCCAACACAACATAATAATAACTAGATATTACACACTGCGCTAAGTAATTTACATGGATTTTCTCACATGATGATTGCAAAAATCCCATGAGTTACTTGTTATTATTACCCAATTTTTTTGACAAAGGAAGCATGTCTAAAGAGGAATTCCATAATCTGAATTTTTAACCAGCACTCCAGGTGATTCTATTGTAGGTGGTTAGGAATTACATGAGGTGAGGTGAGTTATATCACACTGTCTACACCAGGATTATTAATATACAGATGTGATATATATTTTCATATTAAATATTATGTAATATACTAGATTCCTTAAGTTCTTGTTTTCAGCTTCATTAATAAACCATAGTTGCTGCAGGAAAAGTATGTAATTGTATAATGATAAGAGCGATGCATTCCCTTAATAAAGAAATGTATATATGACAGATCCAACAGAGGAAAATATTTATCCTTGATCTATATTTTATATTCAAACAATTGGTAAATTATTTTTGATACAGAATTTTCTTATTTTAGATATAACATTTTATCATAATTTGAATAGTTTAAAAACCTAACCTCCTTTTTTGGAAAACACAAACTCTTTTTGGACAATACCCCAGGTGTTCTAGATCAGACATAGAGATGAACTGTTTCTTTGAAGTTAACTGGAAAAGACAACCGTTGCTTCTTTTGGGTAAGGGTTATATCTAGGATTGTCAGCCTGGCTGGTCCTTCCTCTTCTTGATTAAAATATCAAAGTTAAATAATTAGGTAAAGTATTTATAAAGAGGAATAAAAACAATATTATATATAATCACAGGAAAATATTTGTTATTTAGCCTTAAAGAATACCTAGAAGATCAAATAAGTCAATGCTAGAATTAAGATGAATAAAATGAACACCTTAAACATCTGTAGGGGACAAATTTAAGACTCCAAATGGGAAGAGTTTTGGAAGAGGAAGGTTGAAGTTCAGGTTTACTATTCTAGCTTCTGATTGGAGACACAGGAGCAGTGCATCCACAGTTTATTGCACATCAGTTATAACATCTAGCCAAAGATACTCCGAATACGTGATGGTGAAAATGAGGTATGGTAAATGAAATAATGTTTTTCCTGGTTTCTTTTCGTGAGCAGAAACCCCATCACAACCTGCAACTTTCCTTACAACTCTTTGATATTTGCTCCTGTACATCTTTCCCATTTTAGCAAGCACTGAATGAAAAGAACACAATTGTCAGACTCCCCTTCTCTAGTCCCACTCAGATTTAAATACTGAATACCTTTGACTAGACTAGCATAGTCCCTGACCAAGACTGGAAAAAAGCAGGAGGGTTTTTTCCTACATTCATATTAATCTTTGTATAGTGCACATTTGGAGTAAATCTGTACCTTTCTTCCCGCTGAGATAAACTGTCCTATTGTCTGTTGTGTTTTCTCATATCATTTGTCTGGAGTTCTGTTAGACATTCAAGATCAAATTCAGTTAAGAAAGCAAATTTCATGATGGTAGGATATTTTAACCTTTTTTTCCACTGCTATACTCCAGCAGATATGGCAATGCTTCATTCATAGTAAACAACAATAAATATTAGTTGAATGAATCAACCAGTGAATACCCATATTACTCCTCTGTGCCTTTACAGTTTTGAACTGAGATCTGATACTCTGTTTATTAAACTCAGGTCAGTGCTGACTTTTAGGGATCTAGATCCCATTTGTCTCCCCTGAATTCTGTCTGAAGTTTTGTTGCAGATGGAATAAACAGCACAAAAATTTCTAATATAAAATGTGGCTATGAGTTTGCAAACTCCATTGTCACATTTTAACCTCCAGAGTAGATACCTAGGGGAATCAACTAGCTAGAATTAAATACAAATTTACCTTGTTCCTTTGCTGTACATAAATTGCTAGATAATAAAGTAGTAGAAAGAGCCTTGGTTTTGTAATAACCCACATAAGGATTCCAGTACCATCTCTGACATTGTAACTGTTTTGTGTCTATAGGCAAGTTTCCTCATTCGATTCAATAAAAAATAATTGTGTGCTCCAATTCATCAGGCAGTGTACTAAAACCCAGGGTTATGAAAATACAGTCTATCCTTAGAGAGTTCAATATGTAGTAGGAGAAACAGCCACATAAACAGATAATAAAAAAAGTTTTAAAATGCAATAATAGTGATTTCACTGAGGATAATAAGAGGTCAAAAGAGGAGAATATTACCTAGCCTTAGGAACTTCTTCATTGAAATTATACCCCATGTGAAATTACCAGCAAAATATAGCCCAAATCTAAATGTTTCTTGCTACCTCCGAAGCTAGCAATCTGGTGTACTCTAAACCATCATCACATCTTCTTTGCATAAAAAGAAGGTGGTTCAAATTTGGTGTTATAGTATCACCACAATAGCCATATTAATCTTGAAAATATAAATTATGTCATTTTCCTGTTTAAAATTCTCCAATAGCTTTCCACCATACTTTTTATTAACATGTTTATTGGAGTATAATTGCTTTACGATGTTGTGTTAGTTTCTGCTGTATAACAAAGTGAATCAGTTATACATATACATACATCCTCATATCTCCTCCCTCTTGCGTTTCCCTCCCACCCTCCCTATTCCACCCCTCTAGGTGGTCACAAAGCACCAAGCTGATCTCCCTGTGCTATGCAGCTGCTTCCCACTAGCTTTCTATTTTACGTTTGGTAGTGTATATATGTCCCTGCCACTCTCTCACTTCGTCCCAGCTTACCCTTCCCCCTCCCCGTGTCCTCAATCCATTCTCTATGTCTGCGACTTTATTCCTGTCCTGTCCCCAGGTTCTTCAGCACCATTTTTTTTTTTTAGATTCCACAGATTCCATATACATGTTAGCGTATGGTATTTTGTTTTTCTATTTCTGACTTACTTCATTCTGTATGACAATCTCTAGGTCCATCCACCTCACTACAAATAACTCAATTTTGTGTCTTTTTATGGTTGAGTAATATTCCATTGTATATATGTGCCACATCTTCATTATCCATTCATCTGTCGATGGACACTTAGGTTGCTTCCATGTCCCGGCTATTGTAAATAGAGCTGCAGTGAACACTGTGGTACATGACTCTTTTTGAATTATGGTTTTCTCAGAGTATATGCCCAGTAGTGGGATTGCTGGGTCGTAGGGTAGTTCTGTTTTTAGTTTTTTAAGGAACCTCTATACTGTTCTCCATAGTGGCTATATCAATTTACATTCCCATCAACAGTGCAAGAGGGTTCCCTTTTCTCCACACCCTCTCCAGCATATATTGTTTGTAGATTTTTTGATGATGGCCATTCTGACTGGTGTGAGGAGATACCTCATTGTAGTTTTGATTTGCATTTCTCTAGTGATTAGAGATGTTGGGCATCCTTTCATGTATTTGTTGGCAATCTGTATATCTTCTTTGGAAAACTGTCTATTTAGGTCTTCTGCCCATTTTTGGATTGGGTTTTTTGTGTTTTTGATAGTGAGCTGCATGAGCTGCTTGTATATTTTGGAGAAGAATCCTTTGTCAGTTGCTTCGTTTGCAAATATTTTCTCCCATTCTGAGGGTTGTCTTTTTGACTTCTTTATGGTTTCCTTGGCTGTGAGAAAGCTATTTAAGCTTCAATAGGTCCCATTTGTTTATTTTTCTTTTTATTTCCATTTCTCTAGGAGATGGGTAAAAAGGATCTTGCTGTGATTTCTGTCACAGAGTGTCCTGCCTATAATTCCCTCCAAGTGTTTTATAGTGTCTGGCCTTATATTTAGTTGTTTAATCCATTTGAGTTTATTTTTGTGTGTGGTGTTAGGGAGTGTTCTAATTTCATTCTTTTTTTTCTTTTTAACATCTTTATTGGGGTATAATTGCTTTACAATGGTGTGTTAGTTTCTGGTTTATAATAAAGGGAATCAGTTATACATATACATATGTTCCCATATCTCTTCCCTCTTGCGTCTCCCTCCCTCCCACCCTCCCTCTCCCAACCCTCCAGGCGGTCACAAAGCACTGAGCCGATATCCCTGTGCCAGGCGGCTGCTTCCCACTAGCTATCTACATGATGTTTGTTAGTGTATATATGTCCATGACTCTCTCTCACCCTGTCACAGCTCACCCTTCCTCCTCCCCATATCCTCAAGTCCGTTCTCCAGTAGGTCTGTGTCTTTATTCCTGTCTTACCCCTAGGTTCTTTTTTTTTTTTTTAACATCTTTATTGGGGTATAATTGCTTTACAATGGTGTGTTAGCTTCTGCTTTATAACAAAGCGAATCAGTCATACATAAACATATGTTCCCATATGTCTTCCCTGTTGCGTCTCCCTCCCTCCCACCCTCCCTATCCCACCCCTCCAGGCTGTCACAAAGCACCGAGCCAATATCCCTGTGCCATGCGGCTGCTTCCCACTAGCTATCTACCTTACTACGTTTGTGAGTGTGTATATGCCCATGACTCTCTCTCGCCCTGTCACAGCTCACCCTTCCCCCTCCCCATAACCTCAAGTCCGTTCTCTAGGAGGTCTGCGTCTTTATTCCTGCTTTACCCCTAGGTTCTTCATGGCATTTTTTTTCTTAAATTCCATATATATGTGTTAGCATACGGTATTTGTCTTTTTCTTTCTGACTTACTTTACTCTGTATGACAGACTCTAGGTCTATCCACCTCATTACAAATAGCTCAATTTCGTTTCTTTTTATGGCTGAGTAATATTCCATTGTATATATGTGCCACATCTTCTTTATCCATTCATCCGATGATGGGCACTTAGGTTGTTTCCATCTCTGGGCTATTGTAAATAGAGCTGCAATGAACATTTTGGTACATGACTCTTTCTGAATTTTGGTTTTCTCAGGGTATATGCCCAGTAGTGGGATTGCTGGGTCATATGGTAGTTCTATTTGTAGTTTTTCAAGGAACCTCCATACTGTTCTCCATAGTGGCTGAACCAATTCACATTCCCACCAGCAGTGCAAGAGTGTTCCCTTTTCTCCACACCCTCTCCAGCATTTATTGTTTCTAGATTTTTTGATGATGGCCATTCTGACTGGTGTGAGATGATATCTCATTGTACTTTTGATTTGCATTTCTCTAATGATTAATGATGCTGAGTATTCTTTTGTGTGTTTGTTGGCAGTCTGTATATCTTCTTTGGAGAAATGTCTATTTAGGTCTTCTGCCCATTTTTGGATTGGGTTGTTTGTTTTTTTGTTATTAAGCTGCATGAGCGGCTTGTAAATTTTGGAGATTAATCCTTTGTCGATTGCTTCATTTGCAAATATTTTCTCCCATTCTGAGGGTTGTCTTTTGGTCTTCTTTATGGTTTCCTTTGCTGTGCAAAAGCTTTGAAGTTTCACTAGGTCCCATTTGTTTATTTTTGTTTTTATTTCCATTTCTCTAGGAGGTGTGTCAGAAAGGCTCTTGCTGTGATTTATGTCATAGAGAGTTCTGCCTATGTTTTCCTCTAAGAGTTTGATAGTCTTTGGTCTTACATTTAGGTCTTTAATCCAGTTTGAGCTTATTTTTGTGTATCGTGTTAGGGAGTGATCTAATCTCATACTTTTACATGTATCTGTCCAGTTTTCCCAGCACCACTTATTGAAGAGGCTGTCCTTTCTCCACTGTATATTCCTGCCTCCTTTATCAAAAATTAGGTGTCCATATGTGCGTGGGTTGATCTCTGGGCTTTCTGTCCTGTTCCATTGATCTTTCTGTTTTTGTGCCAGTACCATACTGTCTTGATTACTGTAGCTTTGTAGTATAGTCTGAAGTCAGGGAGCCTGATTCCTCCAGCTCCGTTTTTTGTTCTCAAGATTGCTTTGGCTATTCAGGGACTTTTGTGTTTCCATACAAATTGCAAAATTTTTTATTCTAGTTCTGTGAAAAATGCCAGTGGTAGTTTGACAGAGATTGCATTGAATCTATAGATTGTGTTGGGTAGTAGAGTCATTTTCACAATGTTGATTCTTCCAATCCAAGGACATGGTATATCTCTCCATCTATTTGTATTATCTTTCATTTCTTTCATCAGTGCCTTATAATTTTCTGCATACAGGTCTTTTGTCTCCTTAGGTAGGTTTATTCCTAGATATTTTATTCTTTTTGTTGCAATGGTAAATGGGAGAGTTTTCCTGATTTCACTTTCAGATTTTTCATCATTAATGTATAGGAATGCCAGAGATTTCTGTGCATTAATTTTGTATCCTGCTACTTTACCAAATTCATTGATTTTCTCTAGTAGTTTACTGGTAGCATCTTTAGGATTCTCTATGTATAGTATCATATCATCTGGAAACAGTGACAGCTTTACTTCTTCTTTTCCAATTTGGATTCCTTTTATTTCATTTTCTTCTCTGATTGCTGTGGCTAAAACTTCCAAAACTATGTTGAATAAGAGTGGTGAGAGTGGGCAACCTTGTCTTGTTCCTGACCTTAGTGGAAATACTTTGTTTTTCACCATTGAGGATGGTGTTGGCTGTGGACTTGTCATATATGGCCTTTATTATGTTGAGGAAAGTTCCCTCTATGCCTATTTTCTGCAGGGTTTTTATCATAAATGGGTGTTGAATTTTGTCTAAAGCTTTCTCTGCATATATTGAGATGATCATATGGTTTTTCTCCTTCAATTTGTTAATATGGTGTATCACATTGATAGATTTGCGTATATTGAAGAATCCTTGCATTCCTGGAATAAACCCCACCTGATCATGGTGTATGATCCTTTTAATGTGCTGTTGGATTCTGTTTGCTAGTATTTTGTTGAGGATTTTTGCATCTATGTTCATCAGTGATACTGGCCTGTAGTTTTCTTCGTGACATCCTTGTCTGGTTTTGGTATCAAGGTGATGGTGGCCTCGTAGAAAGAATTTGGGAGTGTTCCTCCCTCTGCTATATCTTGGAAGAGTTTGAGAAGGATGGGTTTAGCTCTTCTCTAAATGTTTGATAGAATTCGCCTGTGAAGCCATCTGGTCCTGGGCTTTTGTTTGTTGAAAGATTTTTAATCACAGTTTCAATTTCACTGCTTCTGATTGGTCTGTTCATATTTTCTACTTCTTCCTGATTCAGTCTTGGCAGGTTGTGCATTTCTAAGAATTTGTCCATTTATTCCAGATTGTCCATTTTATTGGCATAGAGTTGCTTGTAGTAATCTCTCATGATCTTTTTTATTTCTGCAGTGTCAGTTGTTACTTCTCCTTTTTCATTTCTAATTCTATTGATTTGAGTCTTCTCCCTTTTTTTCTTGATGAGTCTGGCTAGTGGCTTATCTATTTGGTTTATCTTCTCAAAGAACCAGCTTTTAGTTTTATTGATCTTTGCTATTGTTTCCTTCATTTCTTTTTCATTTATTTCTGTTCTGATTTTTATGATTGCTTTCTTTTTGCTAGCTTTGGGTTTTTTTTTTTTTTGTTCTTCTTTCTCTAATTGCTTGAGGGGCAAGGTTAGGTTGTTTATTTGAGATGTTTCCTGCTTCTTAAGGTGGGCTTGTATTGCTATAAACTTCCCCCTTAGAACTGCTTTTGCTGCATCCAATAGGTTTTGGGTCGTTGTGTCTCCATTTTCATTTGTTTCTAGGTATTTTTTTATTTCCTCTTTGATTTGTTCAGTGATCACTTCATTATTAAGTAGTGTATTGTTTAGCCTCTCTGTGTTTTATTTTTTACAGATCTTTTCCTGTAATTGATATTTATTCTCATGGCGTTGTGGTCAGAAAGGATACTTGATACAATTTCAATTTTCTTAAATTTCCCAAGGCTTGATTTGTGACCCAAGATATGATCTATCCTGGAGAATGATCCATGAGCATTTGATAAAAATGTGTATTCTGTTGCTTTTGGATGGAGTGTCCTATAAATACCAATTAAGTCCATCTTGTTTAATGTATCATTTAAAGCTTGTGTTTCCTTATTTATTTTCATTTTGGATGATCTGTCCATGGGTGAAAGTGGGGTGTTAAAGTCCCCTACTATTAATGTGTTACTTTCGATTTCCCCTTTTATGGCTGTTAGCAGTTGCCTTCTGTATTGAGGTGCTCCTATGTTGGGTGCATAAATATTTACAATGGTTATATCTTCTTGGATTGATCCCTTGATCATTATGTAGTGTCCTTCTTTGTCTCTTCTAATAGTCTTTATTTTAAAGTCTATTTTGTCTGATACGAGAATTGCTACTCCAGCTTTCTTTTGGTTTCCATTTGCATGGAATATCTTTTTCCATCCCCTTACTTTCAGTCTGTATGTGCCTCTAGGTCTGAAGTGGGTCTCCTGTAGACAGCATATATAAGGGTCTTGTTTTTGTATCCATTCAGCCAATCTGTGCCTTTTGGTGGGAGCATTTAGTCCATTTACATTTAAGGTAATTATCGATATGTATGTTCCTATTCCCATATTCTAAATTGTTTTGGGTTCGTTATTATAGGTCTTTTCCTTCTCTTGTATTTCTTGTCTAGACAAGTTCCTTCAGCATTTGTTGTAAAGCTGGTTTGGTGGTGCTGAACTCTCTCAGCTTTTGCTTTTTTGTAAAGGTTTTAATTTCTCCATCAAATCTGAATGAGATCCTTGCTGGGTAGAGTAGTCTTGGCTGCAGGTTTTTCTCCTTCATCACTTTCAGTATGTCCTGCCTCTCCTTTCTGGCTTGTAGGGTTTCTGCTAAGAGATCAGCTGTTAACCTTATGGGGATTCCCTTGTGTGTTATTTCTTGTTTTTCCCTTGCTGCTTTTAATATGTTTTCTTTGTATTTAATTTTTGATAGTTTGATTAATATGTGTCTTGGCGTATTTCTCCTTAGATTTGTCCTGTATGGGACTCTCTGTGCTTCCTGGACTTGATTAACTATTTCCTTTCCCTTATTCGGGAATTTTTCAACTATAAGCTCTTCAAGTATTTTCTCGGTCCCTTTCTTTTTTTCTTCTTTCTGGAACCCCTATAATTCGAACGTTGGTGCGTTTAGTGTTGTCCCAGAGGTCTCTGAGACTGTCCTCAGTTCTTTTCATTCTTTTTTCTTTATTCTGCTCTGCAGTAGTTATTTCCACTATTTTGTCTTCCAGGTCACTTATCCATTCTTCTGCCTCAGTTATTCTGCTATTGATCCCATCTAGAGTATTTTTAATTTCATTTATTGTGTTGTTCATCATTGTTTGTTTCATATTTAGTTCTTCTAGGTCCTTGTTACATGTTTCTTGCATTTATTCTATTTCCAAGATTTGGGATCATCTTTACCATCATTATTCTGAATTCTTTTTCAGGTAGACTGCCTATTTCCTCTTCATTTGTTAGGTCTGGTGGGTTTTTATCTTGCTCCTTCATCTGCTGTGTGTTTTTCTGTCTTCTCATTTTGCTTATCTTACTGTGTTTGGGGTCTCCTTTTTGCAGGCTGCAGGTTCGTAGTTCCCGTTGTTTTTGGTGTCTGTCCCCACTGGCTGAGGTTGGTTCAGTGGGTTGTGTAGGCTTCCGGGTGGAGGGGACTAGTGCCTGTATTCTGGTGGATGAGGCTGGATCTTGTCTTTCTGGTGGGCAGGTCCACGTCTGGTGGTATGTTTTGGGGTGTCTGTGGACTTATTATGATTTTGGGCAGCTTCTCTGCTAATGGGTAGGGTTGTGTTACTGTCTTGCTTGTTGTTTGGCATAGGATGTCCAGCACTGTAGCTTGCTGGTCGTTGAGTGAAGCTGGGTGCTGGTGTTGAAATGGAGATCTCTGCGAGATTTTCACCGTTTGATATTATGTGGAGCTGGGACGTCTCTTGTTGACCAGTGTCCTGAAGCTGGCTCTCCCACCTCAGAGGCAGAGCCCTGACTCCCGGCTGGAGCACCAAGAGCCTTTCAACCACACGGCTAGAATAAAAGGGAGAAAAAGTAGAGAGAATTAGTAGAAGTATGAAGAAAGAAAGAAAGAAAGGAGGGAAGGAGGGAAGGAAGGAAGAAAGAAAGAAATAAAGAAGGAAAGAAGGCAAGAAGGAAAGAAAGGAGTGAGGGAGGAAGGAAGGAAAGAGGGAAGGAAGGAAAAAAGAAAGAAAGAAGATAGAGTAAAATAAAGTATAATAAAGTTATTGAATTAAAAAATAATTATTTAGGAAAAAAAGGGATGGATAGAACCCTAGGACAATGGTGGAAGCAAAGCTATACAGACAAGATCTCACACAGAAGCATACACAGACACATTCACAAAAAGAGGAAAAGGGGAAAAAATCATAGATCTTGCTCTCAAAGCTCACCTCCTCAATTTGGGATGATTTGTTGTCTATTCATGTATTCCACAGAGGCAGGGTACATCAAGTTGATTGTGGAGCTTTAATCTGCTATTTCTGAGGCTGCTGGGAGAGATTTCCCTTTCTCTTCTTTGTTCTCACAGCTCACAGGGGCTCAGCTTTGGATTTGGCCCTGCTGCGTGTAGGTCGCTGGAGGGCATCTGTTTTTTGCTCTGACAGGACGGGGTTAAAGGAGCGGCTGTTTCGGGGGCTCTGGCTCACTCAGGCTGGGGGGAGGGAGGGGCACTGCGTGCGGAGCGGGCCTGCGGCGGCAGAGGCCACGTGACGTTGCACCAGCCTTAGGCCCGCCGTGCGTTCTCCCGGGGAAGTTGTCCCTGGATCCCGGGAACCTGGCAGCGGTGGGCTGCACAGGCTCCCTGGAAGAGGGGTGTGGATAGTGACCTGTACTCACACACAGGCCTCTTGGTGGCGGCAGCAGCAGCCTTAGCGTCTCCCGCCCGTCCCTGGGGTCCTTGCTTTTAGCCGCGGCTTGCGCCTGTCTCTGGGGACGCGCTTTTAGCCGCGGCTTGTGCCTGTCTCGTGTTCGCGCTTTTAGCCGTGGCTCGCACTCGTCTCTGGAGTTCCTTAAGCAGCGCTCTTAAACCCCTCTCCCCGTGCACCAGGAAACAAAGAGGGAAGAAAAAGTCTCTCGCCTCTTCGGCAGGTGCAGACTTTTCCCCGGACTCCCTCCTGGCTAGCCGTGGTGCACTAACCCCTTCAGGCTATGTTCAAGCCGCCAACCCTAGTCCTCTCCTAATTTCATTCTTTTACATGTAGCTGTCCAGTTTTCCCAGCACCACTGATTGAAGAGGCTGTCTTTTCTCCATTGCATATTCTTGTCTCCTTTATAAAAAATAAGGTGACAATATGTGCATGGGTTTATCTCTGGGGTTTCTATCCTGTTCCATTGATCTATATTTCTGTTTTTGTGCCAGTACCATACTGTTTTGATCACTGTAGCTTTGTAGTATAGTCTGAAGTCAGAAAGGCTGATTCCTCTAGCTCCGTGTTTCTTTCTCAAGATTGCTTTGGCTATTTGGGGTCTTTTGTGTTTCCATACAAATTGTGAAATTTTTTGTTCTAGTTCTGTGAAAAATGCCATTGGTAGTTTGATAGGGATTGCATTGAATCTGTAGATTGCTTTGGCTGTATTGTCATTTTCACAATGTTGACTTTTCCAATCCAAAAGCATGGTATATCTCTCCATCTGTTTGTATCATCTTTAATTTCTTTCTGCAGTGTCTTATAGTTTTCTGCATACGTCTTTTGTCTCCTTAGGTAGCTTTATCCTAGGTATTTTATCCTTTTGGTTGCAGTGGTAAATGGGGGTGTTTCCTTAATTTCTCTTTCAGATTTTTCATCATTAGTGTATAGGAATGCAAGAAATTTCTGGGCTTTAACTTTGTATCCTGCTGCTTTATCAAAATCATTGATTATCTCCAGTAATTTTCTGGTAGGATCTATAGGATTCTCTATGCAGAGTATCATGTCATCTGCAAACAGTGACAGTTTTACTTCTTCTTTTCTTATTTGCATTCCTTTTATTCCTTTTTCTTCTCTGATTGCTGTGGTTAAAAATTCCAAAACTAAAAAAAAAAAAAAAAAAAACTTCCAAAACTATGTTGAATAATAGCGGTGATAGTGGGCAACCCTGGCTTATACCTGATCTTAGAGAAAATGGTTTTAGTTTTTCACCACTGAGAACGATGTTAGCTGTGGGTGTGCCATATATGGCCTTCATTATGTTCAGGTAAGTTGCCTCGATGCCTACTTTCTGGAGAGATTTTATCATAAATGGGTGTTGAATTTTGTGACTAGCTTTTTCTGCATCTATTGAGATTATCATAGTTTTTATCCTTCAATTTATTAATATGGTGTATCACATTGATTCATTTGCATACACGTAAGAATCTTTGCATTCCTGGGATAAACCCCACTTGATCATGGTTTATGATCCTTTTAATATGCTCCTGGATTCTGTTTGCTAGTATTTTGTCGAGGATTTCTGCATCAGTGTTCATCAGTGATATTGGCCTGGCCTGTAGTATTCCTTTTTTGTAATATGATGGTCTGGTTTAGGTATCAGGGTGATGGTGGCCTTGTAGAATGAGTTCCTCCCTCTGCTATATTTTGGAAGAGTTTGAGAAGGATAGGTGTTAGATATTCTCTAAATGTTTGATAGTATGCACCTGTGAATCCATCTGGTCCTGGGCTTTTGTTTGTTGGAAGATTTTTAATAAGAGTTTCAATTTCAGTGCTTGTGATTTGTCTGCTTATATCATCTATATCTTCCTGGTTCAGTCTCGGAAGGTTGTGCTTTTCTAAGAATTTCTCGATTTCTTCCAGGTTGTCCATTTTATTCGCATATAGTTGCTTGTAGTAATCTCTCATGATCCTTTGTATTTATGCAGTGTCAATTGTTACTTCTTTTTCATTTCTAATTCTGTTGATTTGAGTCTTCTCCCTTTTTTTCTTGATGAGTATGGCTCATGGTTTATCAATTTTGTTTATCTTCTCAAAGAACCAGCTTTTACTTTTATTGTTTTTTGCTATCATTTCCTTCATTTCTTTTTCATTTATTTCTGATCTGATTTTTATGATTTCTTTCCTTCTGCTAACTTTGGGTTTTGTTGTTGTTGTTCTTCTTTCTCTAATTGCTTTAGACGTAAAGTTGTTTATTTGAGATTTTTCTTGTTTCTTGACATAGGATTATATTGCTATAAACTTCCCTCTTAGAACTGCTTTTGCTGCATCCCATAGGTTTTGGGTCATCATGTTTAATTATCATTTGTTTCTAGGTATTTTTGATTTCCTCTTTGATTTCTTCAGTGATCCCTTGGTTATTTAGTAGGATATTGTTTAGCCTCCATGTGTTTGTTTGTATTTTTTAGTTTTTTTCCTGTAATTGACATTGAGTCTCATAGCATTGTGGTTGGATGTATCTTTTCTTAAATTTACCAAGGCTTGATTTGTGAGCCAAGATATGATCTATCCTGGAGAATATTCCATAAGCACTTGAGAAGAAAGTGTATTGTGTTGTTTTTGGATGGAATGTCCTATAAATATCAATTAAGTCCATCTTATTTAATGTGTCATTTAAAGCTTGTGTTTCCTTATTCATTTTCATTTTGGATGATCTGTCCATTGGTGAAAGTGGGGTGTTAAAGTCCCATTCTGATTGTTTCACTGTTGATTTCCCCTTTTTTGGCAGTTAGCATTTGCTTTACATATTGAGGTGCTCCTATGTTGGGTGCATAAATATTTACAATTGTTATATCTTCTTCTTGGATTAATCCCTTGATCATTATGTAGTGTCCTTCTTTGTCTCTTGTAATAGTCTTTATTTTAAACTCTATTTTATCTGATATGAGAATTGCTACTCCAGCTTTCTTTTTATTTCCATTTGCATGGAATATCTTTTTCCATCCCCTCACTTTCAGTCTGTATGTGTCCCTATGTCTGAAATGGGTCTCTTGTAGAAAGCATATATATGTGTATTGTTTTTGTATCCATTCACCCAGTCTATGTCTTTTGGTTGCAGCATTTAACCATTTACACGTAAGGTAATTATTAATATGTATATTCCTATTACCATTTTCTTAATTGTTTTGGGTTTGTTATTGTAGGTCTTTTCCTTCTCTTGTGTTTCTTGCCTAGAGAAGTTCCTTTAACATTTGTTGTAAAGCTGGTTTGATGTTGCTGAAGTCTCTTAACTTTTGCTTGTCTGTAAAGATTTTACTTTCTCCATTGAATCTGAATGAGATCCTTGCTGGGTAGAGTAATCTTGGTTGTAGGTTTTTCCTATTCATCACTTTAAATATGTCCTGCCATTCCCTTGTGGCTTGCAGCATTTCTGCTGAAAGATCAGCTGTTAACTTTATGGGCATTCCCTTGAATGTTATTTGTTGTTTTTCCCTTGCTGCTTTTAATATTTTTTATTTGTATTTAATATTTGATTGTTTAA
Source organism: Lagenorhynchus albirostris (assembly GCF_949774975.1). Lineage (NCBI taxonomy): Eukaryota > Metazoa > Chordata > Mammalia > Artiodactyla > Delphinidae > Lagenorhynchus > Lagenorhynchus albirostris. Next base: position 79,962,497 of record NC_083098.1, on the reverse strand, counting down.
TATGTGTCTTGGTGTCTTTCTCCTTGGATTTATCCTGTATGGGACTGTCTGCGCTTCCTGGACTTGATTGACTATTTCCTTTCTCATATTAGGGAAGTTTTCAATTATAATCTCTTCAAATATTTTCTCAGCCCCTTTCTTTTTCTCTTCTTCTTCTGGGACCCCTATAATACGAATGTTGGTGCATTTCATGTTGTCCCAGAGGTCTCTGAGACTGTCCTCAATTCTTTTCATTCTTTTTCCTTTATTCTGTTCTGTGGTAGTTATTTCCACTATTTTATCTTCCAGGTCAATTACCTGTTCTCTTGCCTCAGTTCTTCTGCTATTGCTTCCTTGTAGAGAATTTTTAATTTCATTTATTGTGTTGTTCATCATTGTTTGTTTGCTGTTTAGTTCTTCTAGTTCCTTGTTAAACGTTTCTTGTATTTTCTCCATTCTATTTCTTAGATTTTGGGTCATCTTTACTATTGTTACTCTAAATTCTTTTTCAAGTAGACTGCCTATTTCCTCTTCATTTGTTTGGTCTGGTGGGCTTTTACCTTACCCCTTCATCTGTTGCGTATTTCTCTGTCATCTCATTTTGCTTAACTTACTGCATTTAGGGTCTCCTTTTCGCAGGCTGCATGTTCATAGTTCCCGTTGTTTTTGGTGTCTGCCCCCAGTGGGTAAGGTTGGTTTAGTGGGTTGTGTGCGCTTCCTGGTGGCAGGTCTGGTGCCTGTTTTCTGGTGGATGAAGCTGGATCTTGCCTTTCTGGTGGGCAGATCCACGTCTCGTGGTGTGTTTTGGGGTGTCTGTGAACTTAGTATGATTTTAGGCAGCCTCTCTGCTAATGGGTGAGTTGTGTTCCTCTCTTGCTAGTTGTTTGGCATGGGGTGCCCATCCTGAAGCTTACTGGTCATTGAGTGGAGCTGGGTCTTAGCACTGAGATGGAACTTTCTGGCAGAGCTCTCACCAATTGATATTACATGGGGCTGGGAGGTCTCTGGTGGTCCAATGTCCTGAACTTGACTTTCCCATCTCAGAGGCTCAGGCCTGACACCCGGCCAGAGCACCAAGACCCTTTCTGTCACACAGCAGTGAATGTGGCAGACTCCATTATGCAGTCATATTACGAGGGTCTATAATAGTTGTTCAGCTAGAACAGGTTGACTTGGGAGCAATTTGTCTACGAGGCTATCTTCAGCATCTGGTGGCTAAAAGAGTAGGTCTCGCATGTGCTGCCAGAATCTTTAACGTTTATATAGAGGTCTTCACTGGGTTCAGTCACAGATTTGGTACAGATGGTCTCAAAAACACCTTACTGTCAAGGTTCTGTGGTTGAAACAGCTCCTAAGCCTGAGGGTCTACCAGCTGCAGAAGACGAGACTGCCCAGGGTGGCCTGCAAGCTGATTCTTGCCATGAACCCTGCTGCTGCCGTTGTGGAATCTGGCTTCCCCACTGCTCTACAGTGAGTTTTCCATGAAGCTTTCTCTCTGTGCTGATGAGATTCATGCTACCCGAGTTGCCCAAAGCCATAGACTGCTTAAATGTTGGGGCTACATTACAAACCCAGCAAATCTCGCCCCAAGGTCTGTGTTATGTCACCAAATGAGGGTGGGGAGGCCATGCACCTAAACACCTCACCCTTGCGAGCCATCTCCTCAATCTTGCACAGCCACAGGAAGAGTCGCCCATGCTGGCGCTCCTGCCCAGCCACACAAACCCCTCTCAGCCTTAGAGGCTCATGTTTTCAGTCTACAATAACTTCTGTTGTTACTAAATGGAGTGGGTGTTTGAGGAGTTTAAATATTGTTGTGGAATGCAGTTCACTAACAGGAAAAGATCCTAAGGTTAAGTCTACACATGTGATGAAAATCATCCATTTTTTAATACTGATGATACCTACCATTAAAAGCCTACTATGTTAAAGTCAAGGAGCCTAAACTCTTTATGGATCTCATATTACGAAATCCTTGCAAAAACCTTGCTTAGAAACTCATTTTATAATAAGAGAACTTCTTGCTCAAGAGTTTTCATAGGCTCACAAAGTATTAAGTAGTTGTGAAATTAATGATTTTTATATAAAATATTTCAATAATAATTTTAAGAAGTTATAGGTGAGGAGAGAGAGGGGAAGAAGACAGAAGACTAATACGCGGAGATCACCTTCCTCCCCACAGATACACCAGAAATACATCTACACGTGGAACAACTCCTACAGAACACCTACTGAACGGTGGCAGAAGACCTCAGACCTCCCAAAAGGCAAGAAACTCCCTGCATACCTGGGTAGGGCAAAAGAAAAAAAAAAAAGAATAAACAGAGACAAAAGGATAGGGATGGGACCTGCAGCAGTTGGAGGGAGCTGTGAAGGAGGAAAGGTTTCCACACACTAGGAAGCCCCTTCGCGGGCGAGACTGCGGGTGGAGGAGTAGGGGAAGCTTCAGAGCTGCGGAGCAGAGCATAGCCACAGGTGTTCAGAGGGCAAAGCGGAGAGATTCCCGCACAGAGGATCGGTGCCGACTGGCACTCACCAGCCCGAGAGGCTTGTCCGCTCACCCGCCGGGGCGGAAGGGGCTGAGAGCTGAGGCTCAGGCTTCCTTCAGAGCGCAGGGAGAGGACTGGGGTTGGCGGCGTGAACACAGCCTGCAGGGAGTTGGTGCACCGCGGCTACCCGGGCGGGGGGGAGTCCAGGGAAATGTCTGGACCTGCCGAAGAAGCAAGAGACTTTTTCTTCCCTCTTTGTTTCCTGGCGCGCGAGGAGAGGGGATTAAGAGTGCTGTTTAAAGGAGCTCCAGAGATGGGCATGAGCCAAGGCTAAAAGCGCGGACCCCAGAGACGGGCATGAGATGCTAAAGCTGCTGCTGCCGCCACCAAGAAGCCTGCGTGCGAGCACAGGTTACCATCCACACCCCTTTTCCGGGGAGCCTGTGCAGCCCGCCACTGCCAGGGTCCCGGGATCCAGGGACACCTTCCCCAGGAGAACGCATGGAGAGCCTCAGGCTGGTGCAACGTCACACTGGCCTCTGCAGCTGCAGGCCAGCCCCACACTCCGTGCCCCTCCCTCCCCCCGCCTGAGTGAGCCAGAGTCCCCGAAGCAGCTGCTCCTTTAACCCTGTCATGTCTGAGTGAAGAACAGACGCCCTCCAGCAACCTACAGGGCAGAGGCGGGGCCAAATCCAAAGCTGAGCCCCTGGGTGCTGTGAGAACAAAGAAGAGAAAGGGAAATCTCCCAGCAGCCTCAGAAGCAGTGGTTTAAAGCTCCACAATCAACTTGATGTACCCTGCATCTGTGGAATACCTGAATAGACAACAAATCATCCCAAATTAAGGAGGTGGACTTTGAGGGCAATATTTATGATTTTTTTTCCCCATTTCCTCTTTTTGTGAGTGTGTATGTGTATGCTTCTGTGTGAGATTTTGTCTGTATAGCTCTGCTTCCACCATTTGTCCTAGGGTTCTATCTGTCCATTTTTTTAAAATAATTTTTTTCTTAATAATTATTTTTTATTTTAATAACTTTTACTTTATCTTCTTTCTTTATTTCCTTCCTTCCCTCCTTCCTCCCTCCCTCCCTCCCTTCTTTCATTCTTTCTTCCCTTCTTTCTTTCTACTTCCACTAATTCTTTCTTTCTACTTTATCTTCTTTTATTCTGAGCTGTGTGGACGAAAGGCTCTTGGTGCTGCAGCCAGGAGTCATTGCTGTGCTTCTGAGGTGGGAGAGCCAACTTCAGGACACTGGTCCACAAGAGACCTCCCAGCTGCACATAATGTCAAACGGCGAAAATCTCCCAGAGATCTCCATCTCAACACCATCACCCAGCTTCACTCAATGACCAGCAAGCTACAGTGCTGGACAACCTATGCCAAACAAGTAGCAAGACAGGAACACAACCCCACCCATTATCAGAGAGGATGCCTAAAATCATAATAAGTTCACAGACACCCTAAAACACACCACCAGATGTGGACCTGCCCACCAGAACACAGGCACTAGTCCCCTCCACCAGGAAGCCTACATAACCCACTGAACCAACCTTAGTCACTGGGGACAGACGCCAAAAACAACAGGAACGACGAACCTGCAGCCTGCAAAAAGGAGACCCCAAACACAGTAAGATAAGTGAAATGAGAAGACAGAAAAACACACAGCAGATGAAGGAGCAAGATAAAAACGCACAAGACCTAACAAATGAAGAGGAAATAGGCAGTCTACCTGAAAAAGAATTCAGAAAAATGATAGTAAAGATAATCCAAAATCTTGGAAATAGAATAGACAAAATGCAAGAAACATTTAACAAGAACCTAGAAGGACTAAAGATGAAACAAACAACGATTAACAACACAATAAATGAAATGAAAAATACTCTAGATGGGATCAGTAGCAGAATAACTGAGGCAGAAGAACAGATAAGTGACCTGGAAGATAAAATAGTGGAAATAACTACTGCAGAGCAGAATAAAGAAAAAAGAGTGAAAAGAACTGAGGACAGTCTCAGAGACCTCTGGGACAACATTAAAAGCACCAACATTCGAATTATAGGGGTTCTAGAAGAAGAAGAGAAAAAGAAAGGAACTGAGAAAATATTTGAAGAGATTATAGTTGAAAACATCCCTAATATGGGAAAGGAAATAATTAATCAAGTCCAGGAAGCACAGAGAGTCCCATACAGGATAAATCCAAGGAGAAATATGCCAAGACATATATTAATCAAACTGTCAAAAATTAAACAAAGAAAACATATTAAAAGCAGCAAGGGAAAAGCAACAAATAACAGTCAAGGGAATCCCCATAAGGTTAACAGCTGATCTCTTAGCAGAAACCCTACAAGCCAGAAAGGAGAGGCAGGACATACTGAAAGTGATGAAGGAGAAAAACCTGCAGCCAAGACTACTCTACCCAGCAAGGATCTCATTCAGATTTGATGGAGAAATTAAAACCTTTACAAAAAAGCAAAAGCTGAGAGAGTTCAGCACCACCAAACCAACTTTACAACAAATGCTAAAGGAAATTCTCTAGGCAAGAAACACAAGAGAAGGAAAGACCTACAATAATGAACCCCAAACAATTTAGAAAATGGGAATAGAAACATACATATCGATAACTACCTTAAATGTAAATGAACTAAATGTTCCCACCAAAAAACACAGATTGGCTGACTGGATACAAAAACAAGACTCATATATATGCTGTCTACAAGAGACCCACTTCAGACCTAGAGACACATACAGACTGAAAGTAAGGGGATGGAAAAAGATATTACATGCAAATGGAAACCAAAAGAAAGCCTGAGTAGCAATTCTCATATCAGACAAAATAGACTTTAAAATAAAAACTATTAGAAGAGACAAAGAAGGACACTACATAATGATCAAGGGATCAATCCAAGAAGAAGATAAAACAATTGTAAATATTTATGCACCTAACATAGGAGCATGGCAATACATAAGGCAAATACTAACAGCTATAAAAGGGGAAATCGACAGTAACACATTAATAGTAGGGGACATGAACACCTTACTTTCAACAATGGACAGATCATCCAAAATGAAAATAAAAAAGGAAACACAAGCTTTAAATGATACATAAATCACGATGGACTTAATTCATATTTACAGGACATTCCATCCAAAAACAAAAGAATACACATTTTTCTCAAGTGCTCATGGAACATTCTCCAGGATAGATCATATCTTGGGTCACAAATCAAGCCTTGGGAAATTTAAGAAAATTGAAATCGTATCAAGTATCTTTTCCTACCACAATGCTATAAGACTAGATATCAATAATAGGAAAAGATCTGTAAAAAATACAAACACATGGAGGCTAAACAATACACTACTTAATAATGTAGTGATCACTGAAGAAATCAAAGAGGAAATAAAAAAATACCTAGAAACAAATGACAATAAAGACACGACACCAAACCTATGGGATGCAGCGAAAGCAGTTCTAAGAGGGAAGTTTATAGCAATCCTACCTTAAGAAACAGGAAACATCTCGAATAAACAACCTAACCTTGCACATAAGCAATTAGAGAAATAAGAACAAAAAACCCCCAAAGTTAGCAGAAGGAAAGAAATCATAAAAATCAGAACAGAAATAAACGAAAAAGAAATGAAGGAAACAATAGCAAAGATCAATAAAACTAAAAGCTGGTTCTTTGAGAAGATAAACAAAATTGATAAGCCACTAGCCAGACTCATCAAGAAAAAAAGGGAGAAGACTCAAATCAATAGAATTAGAAATGAAAAAGGAGAAGTAACAACTGACACTGCAGAAATAAAAAAGATTATGTGAGATTACTAAAAGCAACTCTATGCCAATAAAACGGACAACCTGGAAGAAATGGACAAATTCTTAGAAATGCACAACCTGCCAAGACTGAATCAGGATAAGTAGAAAATATGAACAGACCAATCAGAAGCAGTGAAATTGAAACTGTGATTAAAAATCTTTCAACAAACAAAAGCCCAGGACCAGATGGCTTCACAGGCGAATTCTATCAAACATTTAGAGAAGAGCTAACACCTATCCTTCTCAAACTCTTCCAAAATATAGCAGAGGATGGAACACTCCCAAACTCATTTTACGAGGCCACCATCACCTTGATACCAAAAACAGACAAGGATGTCACAAAGAAAGAAAACTACAGGCCAATATCGCTGATGAACATAGATGCAAAAATCCTCAACAAAATACTAGCAAACAGAATCCAACAGCACACTAAAGGATCATACACCATAATCAAGTGGGGTTTATTCAAGGAATGCAAGGATTCTTTAATATATGCAAATCTATCAATGTGATAAACCATATTAACAAATTGAAGGAGAAAAACCATATGATCATCTCAATATATGCAGAGAAAGCTTTCAACAAAATTCAACACCCATTTATGATAAAAACCCTGCAGGAAGTAGGCATAGAGGGAACTATCCTCAACATAATAAAGGCCATATATGAAAAACCCACAGCCAACATCATCCTCAATGGTGAAAAATTGAAAGCATTTCCACTAAGATCAGGAACAAGACAAGGTTGCCCACTCTCACCACTTTTATTCAACATGGTTTTGGAGTTTTAGCCACAGCAATCAGAGAAGAAAATGAAATAAAAGGAATCCAAATTGGAAAAGAAGAAGTAAAGCTATCACTGTTTGCAGATGACATGACACTATACATAGAGAATCCTAAAGAGGCTATCAGAAAACTACTGGAGCTAATCAATGAATCTGGTAAAGTAGCAGCACACAAAATTAATGCACAGAAATCTCAGGCATTCCTGTACACTAATGATGAAAAATCTCAAAGTAAAATGAAGAAAATACTGCCATTTACCATTGCAAGAAAAAGAATAAACTACCTAGGAATAAACCTACCTAAGGAGACAAAAGACCTGTACGCAGAAAATTATAAGACACTGATGAAAGAAATGAAAGATGATACAAATAGATGGAGAGATATACCATGTTCTTGGATTGGAAGAATCAATACTGTGATAATGACTCTACTATCCAAAGCAATCTACAGATTCAATGGAATCCCTATCAAACTACCAGTGGCATTTTTCACAGAACTAGAACAAAAAATTTCACAATTTGTATGGAAACACAAAAGACCCCGAATAGCCAAAGCAATCTTGAGAACGAAAAACAGAGCTGGAGGAATCAGGCTCCCTGACATCAGACGATATTACAAAGCTACAGTAATCAACAGTATGGTACTGGCACAAAAACAGAAAGATAGATCAATGGAACAGGATAGAAAGCCCAGAGATAAACTCACGCACATATGGTCACCTTATCTTTGATAAAAGAGGCAGGAATGTACAGTGGAGAAAGGACAGCCTCTTCAATAAGTGGTGCTCGGAAAACTGGACAGGTACATGCAAAAGTATGAGATTAGATCACTCCCTAACACCATATACAAAAATAAGCTCAAAATGGATTAAAGACCTAAATGTAAGGCCAGAAACTATCAAACTCTTAGACGAAAACATAGGCAGAACACTCTATGACATAAATCACAGCAAGATCCTTTTTGACTCACCTCCTAGAGAAATGGAAATAAAAACAAAAATAAACAAATGGGACCTATTGAAACTTCAAAGATTTTGCACGGCAATGGAAACCATAAAGCAGAGCAAAAGACAACCCTCAGAATGGGAGAAAATATTTGCAAATGAAGCAACTGACAAAGGATTAATCTCCAAAATTTATAAGCAGCTCATGCACCTCAATAACAAAAAAACAAACAACCGAAACCAAAAATGGGCAGAAGACCTAAATAGACATTTCTCCAAAGAAGATATACAGACTGTCAACAAACACATGAAAGAATGCTCAACATCATTAATCATTAGAGAAATGCAAATCAAAACTACAATGAGATATCATCTCACACCAGTTAGAATGGCCATCATCAAGAAATCTAGAAATAATAAATGCTGGAGAGGGTGTGGAGAAAAGGGAACACTCTTGCACTGCTGATGGGAATGTGAATTGGTACAGCCACTATGGAGGTTCCTTAAAAAACTACAAATAGAACTACCATATGACCCAGCAATCCCACTAGTGGGCATATATCCTGAGAAAACCATAATTCAAAAAGAGTCATGTACCAAAATGTTCATTGCAGCTCTGTTTACAATAGCCCGGAGATGGAAACAACCTAAGTGTCCATCATCGGATGAATGGATAAAGAAGATGTGGCACATATATACAATGGAATATCACTCAGCCATAAAAAGAAATGGAATTGAGCTATCTGTAATGAGGTGGATAGACCTAGAGTGTATCATACAGAGTGAAGTAAGTCAGAAAGAGAAAGACAAATACCGTATGCTAACACATATATATGGAATTTAAGAAAAATAAAATGTCATGAAGAACCCAGGAGTGAGACAGGAATAAAGACACAGACGTACTAGAGAATGGACCTGAGGATATGGGGTGGCAGAAGGGTAAGCTGTGACAAATCGAGAGAGAGGCATGGACATATATACACTACCAAACGTAAAATAGATAGCTAGTGTGAAGCAGCTGCATAGCACAGGGAGATCAGCTCAGTGCTTGTGACCACCTAGAGGGGTAGGAGGGAGGGAGACACAAGAGGGAAGAGATATGGGAACATATGTATATGTATAACTGATTCACTTTGTTATAAAGCAGAAACTAACACAGCATTGTAAAGCAATTATACTCCAATAAAGAAGTAAAGAAAAAAAAGTTATAGGTGAGGTGAACAATTGGGGTAAGTTTTCCAAAGAAAATATGTGTAGATATTTAATTATTACTGTGGTTAAGAATTCAAACAGGGCATAGTAAAGACAGTTTTTCTTTGTTGCTGTCAGGAACTGCAGTTGGAGGACATGAATGCTGGGGGCATGAATCATATGAAAGCTCATTAAGTCACAGGTATATAATTTGATACTGGTAGTTAGCTGAGACTTTAGTTGGAGCTGTTAGCCAGAACATCTATTCCCTCCAGGTGGGCTGGCTCTTTCCTCTTAGCATGGAGTCTAGGTTCTAGAGAGAGACAGAGACAGAGACAGAAAGAAGGGGACAGAGAGACACAGAGAAACCAAGATACTAAACTATTTCCTTTATGACTTAGCCTCAAATTCCCACAGCATCACTTTTGTAAGTCTCTTCCTTGGCCTCTATGGCAGAGACTGCTAGTTTCTCTCTTAGTTCATGTTCTCCTATTTTTCCCTGGGCATTCTAACCTCCCTCCAGTAAGATGCGAACCCTGTGACTGAAGTATTGCTAATGGACTATGAGTAAAAGATACGTACACCTTTTGAAGACTTAGCCATTAAAACACTTATGATCACTATAACTTGTACAACCTGGAATATATTAAACCTTCAGGGTGACTTTGAAATTACATGAGAATGATGGCTGACTCTCCAACAGCTTTGGACCCTCAATAGCTGCACTGAGAAGGACAACCACACTATGAAGCTCACCCAGTATTGTTATGAGAAGAAGAAACGAACTTCTGTCTGATCCACTGTACATTTTTTGATCTATTTTTACGGCAGTTACTCTATCAAACATAGCCTGCAGAGTAATTGATAATGAGTTGGGGCTAACTGAATTTTAGAGTGAATAAATACCTTTCATGCAATTGTCAACATTATACATAACAATTACAATCCATGGACATTCCTACTATAGTTGCACATATAACAAAAGTGACATATTTTGACAGTATTACTTAAAATTGTTCTGAATGTTCTAACAAATGCTATTAAAAAATAAAATATATAGTTATTGAAAAGAAAAAAGGACAAAACATATTATAAGTGTATAATAGGATTATTTAGAAAAATCAGTGGAAGGAACAAATAAAACTAAGAGTACAGTGAGACTGCTTTTAAGTATAATTATCAAAATTTGATAGTTATTCTACAAATATGGAAATATAGAAAATATAAATTAAACATTTTATTCACACTAAAAATGAAAAAAATAAATATCTAAGAATAGACTTTAATAATAATAGGTCTTTAAAATTTTGGAAAAATAGTATCCAGAGCATATTTTAGTATATATCAAAACAGTAAAAAGCACATGTTAAAAGATAATTTTCAAAATCTTAAACTCCTCCTGAAACTTGTTTATTGTCTTGGTCACTTTGGTGTTCTCATTTTGACTGTTTCATCCCAAAGCCTGAGGGATTTTAAAGTATCATGCATGTTTTGTGCGGTAAAACAGTGAAATGCCCCACAGGGAAACTTTTTCTTGGCCTTGGCTGTCGTGTTGTTTTTCTTGGAGTATCCAGGAGTAAAAGTTCAAAGAACCACACCAGGATAAGAACTCCAGTTCCTCTTTGAAGACTCAGGGTCACCTCCACAGCGGATGTAGCCTACAAACCAGCCATGTGGCTGACAGGGTCTTGATACTCTGGCCTGGTGTGCCAGAGGAGGGATAGCCGAGTTCAGGACACTGGACCAACAGAGACCTCCCGGCCCCATGTAATATCAATCAGCGAGAGCTCTCCCAGAGATCGCCATCTCAATGCTAAGACCCAGCTCCACCCAACGGCAAGCAAGCTGCAGTGCTGGACACCCAATGCCAACAAACTAGCAAGACAGGAACACAACAACACCCATTAGCAGAGGGGCTGCCTATAATCATACTAAGTTCACAGACACCCCAAAACACACCACCAGATGCGGTTCTGCCCACCAGAAAGACAAGATCCAGCCACACCCACCAGAGCATAGGCACCAGAACCCTCCACCAGTAAGCTGACAAAACCCACTGAACCAACCACACCCACTGGGGGCAGACACAAAAATCAACGGGAACTATGAACCCACAGCCTGTGAAAAGGAGACCACAAACACACTAAGTTAAACAAAATGAGAAGAGAAATAGGAAGAAAGAAATAGGAAGAAATAGGAAGCAGATGAAGGAGCAAGGTAATAACCCACCAGACCAAACAAATGAAGAAGAAATAGGCAGTCTACCTGAAAAAAAATTCAGAGTAATGATAGTAAAGACGATCCCAAATCTTAGAAATAGAATGGAGAAAATACAAGAAACGTTTAACAAGGATCTACAAGAACTAAAGAGCAAACAATAAATAATGAACAATACAATAAATGAAATTAAAAATTGTCTAGAAGGAATCAATAGCAGAATAACTGAGGCAGAAGAATGGATAATTGACCTGGAAGATAAAACAGTGGAAATAACTACTATAGAGCAGAATAAAGAAAAAAGAATGAAAGGAATTGAGGACAGTCTCAGAGACCTCTGGGACAACATTTAATGCAACAACATTTGAATTATAGGGGTCCCAAAAGAAAAAGACTAGAAGAAAGAGACTGAGAAAATATTTGAGGAGATTATAGTTGAAAACTTCCCTAACATGGGGTAGGAAATAGTCAAGTCCAGGAAGCACAGAGAGACCCATGCAGGATAAATCCAAGGAGAAACACACCAAGACACACAGTAATCAAACTATCAAAAATTAAATACAAATAAAATATATTAAAAGCAGCAAGGGAAAACCAACAAAAACATTCAAGGGAATCCCCATAAGGTTAACAGCTGATGTTTCAGCAGAAACTCTGCAAGCCAAAAGGGAGTGACAGGACATATTTAAAGTGATGAAAGGGAAAAACCTACATCCAAGATTACTCTACCCAGCAAGGATCTCATTCAGATTTGATGGAGAACTTAAAACTTTTACAGACAAGCAAAGGTTAAGAGAATTCAGCACCACCAAACAAGCATTACAACAAATATTAAAGGAACTTCTCTAGGCAGGAAACACAAGAGATGGAAATGACCTATGATTACAAACCCAAACAATTAAGAAAATGGTAATAGGAACATACATATTGATAATTACCTTAAATGTAAATGGATTGAATGCTCCAACAAAAACACAGACTGGCTGAATGGATACAAAAAAAATAGGTGTATATACGCTGTCTAAAAGAGACCCACTTCAGACATAGGGGCACATACAGACTGAAATTCAGGGGATGGAAAAAGTTCTTCCATGCAAATGGAAACCAAAACAAAGCTGGAGTAGCAATTCTTATATCAGACAAAATAGACGTTAAAATAACGACTATTAGAAGAGACAAAGAAGGACACAACAGAATGATCAAGGGATCAATCCAAGAAAAAGATACAACAATTGTAAATACTTATGCACGCAACATAGGAGCACCTCAATACATAAGGCAAATACTAACAGGCATAAAACGGAAATCAACAGTAACACAATCATAGTAGGGGATTTTAACACCCCACTTTCACCAATGGACAGATCATCCAAAATGAAAATAAATAAGGAAACACAAGCTTTAAATGACACATTAAATAAGATGGATTTAATTGATATTTATAGGATATGCCATCCAAAAACAGCAGAATACACTTTCTTCTCAAGTGCTTGTGGAACATTCTCTAGGACAGGTCATATCTTGGGTAACAAATCAAGCCTTGGTAAATTTAAGAAAATTGAAATCGTGTCAAGTATCTTTTCCAACCACAATGCTATGAGACTAGATATCAATTACAGGAAAAAAACTGTAAAAAATACAAACACATGGAGGCTAAACAATACGCTACTAAATAATGAAGAGATCACTGAAGAAATCAAAGAGGAAATAAAAAAATACCTAGAAACAAATGACAAAGAAAACATGATGACCCAAAATCTATGGGATGCAGCAAAAGCAGTTCTAAGAAGGAAGACTATAGCAATACAATCCTACCTTAAAAAACAAGAAACACCTCAAATAAACAAGTTAACCTTACATCTAAAGCAATTAGAGAAAGAAGAAGAACAACAAAAAAAACAAGTTAGAAGAAGGAAAGAAATCATAATGATCAGATCAGAATAAATGAAAAAGAAATGATGTAAACAACAGAGAAGATCAATAAAAGTAAAAGCTGGTACTTTGAGAAGATAAAATTGATAAACCATTAGCCAGACTCATCAAGAAAAAAAGGGAGAAGACTCAAATCAATAGAATTAGAAATGAAAAAGTAACTGACTGCAGAAATACAAAGGATCATGAGAGATTACTACAAGCAACTACAGGCCAATAAAATGGACAACCTGGAAGAAATGGACAAATTCTTAGAAATGCACAACTTTCCAAGACTGTACCAGGAAGAAATAGAAAATATAAACAGATCACTCATAAGCACCAAAATTGAAACTGTGATTAAAATTCTTCCAACAAACAGAGCCCAGGACCAGATGGATTCACAGGCGAATACTATCAAACATTTAGAGAAGAGCTAACACCCATCCTTCTCAAACTCTTCCAAAATACAGCAGATGGAGGAACACTCCCAAACTCATTCTACAGGGCCACCATCACCCTGATACCAAAACGAGACAAAGATATTAAAAAAAAAAGGAAAACTACAGGCCAATATTACAAAAATACAAAAATCTTCACCAAAATACTAGCAAACAATCCAACAGCACATTAAAAGGATCATCCATCCAGATCAAGTGGGCTTTATCTCAGGAATGCAAGGATTCTTCAATATATGCAAAACAATCAATGTGATACACCATATTAACAAACTGAAGGATAAAAACCATATGATAATCTCAATAGATGCAGAAAAAGCTGTTCACAAAATTCAACAGTGATTTATGATAAAAACTCTCCAGAAAGTAGGCACAGAGGGAACCTACCTCAACATAATAAAGTCCATATAGACAAAGCCACAGCCAACATCATTCTCAGTGAAAAACTGAAACCACTTCCTCTAAAATCAGAAAAAAGACAAGGTTGCCCACTCTTAGCACTATTATTCAACAGACTTGTGGAAATTTTAGCCACAGCAATCAGAGAAGGAAAAGAAATAAAAGGAATCCAAATTGGAAAAAAAGAAGCAAAAATGTCACTGTTTGCAGGTGACATGACGCTATACATAGAGAATCCTAAAGAGGCTATCAGAAAACTACTGGAGCTAATCAAAGAATATGGTAGAGTAGCAGGATACAAAGTTAATGCACAGAAAACTCTTGCATTCCTATACACTAATGACGAAAAATCTGAAAGAGAAATCAAGAAAACACTCCAATTTACCAATGCAACAAAAAGAATAAAAACTTGGAATAAACCTACCTAAGGAGACAAAAGACCTGTATGCAGAAAACTATAAGACACTGCTGAAAGAAATTAAAGATGATACAAACAGATGGAGAGATATACCATGCTCTTGGATTGGAAGAATCAACATTGTGAAAATGACTATACTACTCAAAGCAATCTACAGATTCAATGCAATCCCCATCAAACTACCAATGGAATTTTTCAAAGAACTAGAACAAAAAAATTTCACAATTTGTATGGAAACATAAAAGACCCCGAATACCCAAAGCAGTCTTGAGAAAGAAACACACAGCTGGAAGAATCAGGCTCCCTGACTTCAGACTATACTACAAAGCTACAGTAAATGAAGGCAGTGTGGTAGTGGCACAAAAACAGAAATATAGATCAATGGAACAAGATGGAAATCCCAGAGATAAACCCATGCACATATGGTCACCTTATCTTTGATAAAGGAGGCAAGAATATGCAATGGAGAAAAGACAGCCGCTTCAATAAGTGGTGCTGGGAAAACTGGACAGCTACATGTAAAAGAACGAAATCAGAACACTCCCTATCACCATACACAAAAATAAACTCAAATGGATTAAAGAACTAAGTGTAAGGCCAGACAGTATAAAACACTTGGAGGGAAACATAGGCAGAACACTCTATGACATAAATCACAGCAAGATCCTTTTTGACCCACCTACTAGAGAAATGGAAATAAAATCAAAAATGAACAAATGGGACCTAATGAAACTTAAAAGCTTCTGCACAGCAAAGGAAACCATAAACAAGATGAAAAGACAACCCTCAGAAGGGGAGAAAATATTTTCAAACAAAGCAACTGACAAAGGATTAAAATATACAAGCAGCTCACGCAGCTCAATATCAAGAAACCAAACAACCCAATCCAAAAATGGGCAGAAGAAATACAGATTGCCAACAAACACATGGAAGGATGCTCAAAATCATTAACGATTAGAGAAATGCACATCAAAACTACAATGAGGTATCACCTCACACCAGTCAGAATGGCCATCATCAAAAATCTACAAACAATAAATGCTGGAGAGGGTGTGGAGAAAAGGGAACCCTCTTGCACTTTTGGTGGGAATGTAAATTGATACAGCCACTATGGAGAACAGTATAGAGGTTCCTTAAAAAACTAAAAATAGAACTACCATATGACCCAGCAATCCCATTACTGGGCATATACCCTGGGAAAACTATAGTTCAAAATGAGTCATGTACCACAATGTTCACTGCAGCTCTATTTACAATAGCCAGGACATGGAAGTAACCTAAGTGTCCTTTGACAGATGAATGGATAATGAAGATATGACACATATATACAATGGAATATTACTCAGCCATAAAAACAAATGAAATTGAGTTATTTGTAATGAGGTGGATGCACCTAGAGTCTGTCACACAGAGTGAAGTACGTCAGAAAGAGAAAAACAAATACCATATGCTAACACATATATATGGAATGTAAAAAAAAAAAGGTTCTGAAGAACCTAGGCGCAGGACAGGAATAAAGACGCAGACATAGAGAATGGAGTTGAGGACACGGGGAGGGGGAAGGGTAAGCTGGGACGCAGTGAGAGAGTGGCATGGACTTATATATACTTATATATACTATCAGCTCCGTGCTTTTTGACCACCTGGAGGGGTGGGCTAGGGAGAGTGGGAGGGAGATGCAGGAGGGAGGAGATATGGGGATATATGTATATGTATATCTAATTTACTTTGTTATAAAACAGAAAGTAACACACCATTGTAAAGCAATTATACTCCAATGAAGATGTTAAAAAAATGGGAGAAAATATTTGCAAACAAAGCAACTGACAACGGATTAATCTCCAAAATATAAAAGCAGCTCACGCAGCTCAATATTAAAATAACAATGCAATCCAAAAATGGACAGAAGACCTGAACAGACATTTCTCCAGAGAAGATACACAGATTGCAAACAAACACATGAAAGGATTCGCAACATCACTAATCATTAGAGAAATGCAAATCAAAAGTACAATGAAGTATCATCGTATACCGATCATAATGGCCATCATCAAAAAAATCTACAAATGATAAATGCTGGAGAGGGTGTGGCAAAAGGGAACCCTGTTGCACTGTTGGTGGGAATGTAAATTGATACAGCCACTAAGGAGAACAGTATGGAGGTTCCTTAAAAAACTACAAATAGAACTACCATATGACCCAGCAATCCCACTACTGGGCATATACCCTGAGAAAACCATAATTCAAAAAGAGTCACGTTCCACAACGTTCACTCCAGCACTATTTACAATAGCCAAAATATGGAAGCAACCTAAGTGTCCATCGACAGATGAATGGATAAAGAAGATGTGGCACATATATAAAATGGAATATTACTCAGCCATAGAGAGAAACGAAATTGGGTTATTTATATTGAGGTGGATGGACCTAGAGTCTGTCATACAGAGTGAAGTAAGTCAGAAAGAGAAAGACAAATACTGTATGCTAACACTTATATATGGAATCTAAAGAAAAGAAAAATGGTACTAAAGGACCTAGGGGCAGGACAGGAAAAAAGACGCAGACGTAGAGAATGGACTTGAGGACATGGGGAGGGGGAAGGGTAAGCTGGAGCGAAGTGAGAGAGTGGCACTGACATATATACACTACCATATGTGAAATAGATAGCTAGTGGGAAGCAGCCGCATAGCCTAGGGAGATCAGCTCGGTGCTTTGTGACCACCTAGAGGGGTGGGAGAGGGAGGGTGGGAGGGAGACGCAAGAGGGAGGGGATATGGGGATATATGTATACCTATAGCTGATTCACCTTGTTATACAGCAGCAACTAACACAACAATTTAAAGCAATTATACTCCAATAAAGATATTAAAAAAAAAACCTTAAGAGCAGAAGAAATTGTAATAAAGTCAGAGATGCATTGTATTCCTATATGAGAGGACTAATGAGTAATGCTTGTTTTCCATAAATTAATTTATAAAATAAATGCAACTGGTGTCACGTCAGTCTACAATTTTGGGTATCAAGCAGATTTAAAAAAATAAAATGGAGGGCTTACCTGGTGGTGCAGTGGTTGAGAGTCCGCCTGCCGATGCAGGGGACACAGGTTCGTGCCCCGGTCTGGGAGGATCCCACATACCGCGGAGCGGCTGGGCCTGTGAGCCGTGACCGCTGAGCCTGTGCGTCCGGAGCCTGTGCTTTGCAGCGGGAGAGGCCACAACAGTGAGAGACCCACGTACTGCAAAAAAAAAAAAAAAGTAATAAATTTAAAAATAAATAAATAATAAAATGGAATAAAATAGAAGATACGGAACATATCTTACAATTTAGTACAGGAAAATATGAATGTAAAGTATTTATTTCCATAAGTTGTGGAAAGAAAGCAATGAAAAAAATTATATAGACATTTAAATAGTTATTATTCTGCAATAAAACTCCTTAAAACCCAAGCAGCAGCAATTATATAGAGATATATGCAATAACAGAAGTTCTGGCATATGACATGGAAAGAATGATGTGTAAAAGGGAGATGTTGCTAAAAATGAAGCTGAGAATTACTTTCTACAAAGACGTTAGGGAAAATATATCCATTTAATACTCAAAAGCAGTCAAGGTTTAGCTTTGTAAAGATGTTTAGGAATCTGTAGGTCTGTCCTGTGAGAGTTTTGTAGTGATGAGTAATGTCATGGCTGTTAAGAAAACAGGAAGAAGAGCAATGTCAATTCATTTAATTTAACTGATATTAAAATCTTAATTTATCAAAAAATCTCTGTTAAAGTAGATTTAAATTTTACAAAATGTTAAAGATGACTAAATTTGTAAACCTATATTCAAAAGCCTAAACTTTACGTTTAAAGAATCCTTCACATTTCTCAGGATGGTAAACTGCAGCTCTATTAGGTGAAGGAGTAAGTGAAGGTTCTATTACCAGGTGGAACAAGGGGAGGGGGAAAAATTCTGCTAAACGAGCTGTAGCTCTATCCATGCTAAGAGGTAAAAGAAAAACTGCTCTTTGATTCCTGGAAAGATATATTATTAACCCAATTAAGTTTATTTCTCTAAGCTATATCTTAGCTGGACCAAAATTGTCATTTTTCTTTCCAGTGGTTAGTTGGTATAGTTCAGAGAACTACTGAAAACTTTGATCCTAAAAGCAAGGCAAATCAGCAATACAGAATACTTTAGGGACCATGTCTTTATTTTGGTGAAGGTTTAGGGGTAGGTACATAGCCCCACGTGCAATCCAAAGAGCTTGCAAACAGAGCAGCTATAAATGATGTCTCAGGCAAGAGAAAAAAATATTCCTCGTATTACACATAGAGGCTTTAAAAAAGGTTCCTTCTGTACTAACTAACGGATGTAAAAATTGCACAGGTAAACTCTATTGAACCGTTCTAATTACTATTTAATGACAACTCTTAAAATTGAAT
Organism: Lagenorhynchus albirostris; assembly: GCF_949774975.1. Taxonomy (NCBI): domain Eukaryota; kingdom Metazoa; phylum Chordata; class Mammalia; order Artiodactyla; family Delphinidae; genus Lagenorhynchus; species Lagenorhynchus albirostris. The sequence continues at coordinate 79,943,469 of NC_083098.1, read as the reverse complement.
TTGTCAAAGGTAAGTAATAATGTCAGTGTGATAGCTGGAGAGGAACTTTGAGTATGGATCAATTTCCTTTATTTGCTAGAATAAAAATACTTTCATTAACTGAGAAGAATACATCTAAAGATTCAGTCTGAAGTACTGTCAATAATCATACTTTCCCTGACACCTTGATTTCTTCTATACTTTATAATGTTTACTTTTATTAATTTTCCTTATCTGTGTCATTTCTTATTGATGCATTCATAGTTGTTTTCTCAAATGAAATAAAAGTTAGTGTAATAAAATAATTTCTAAGAATTTTAAAAACCTGGCTTTAGATATAGTTTGGCGGCTTACTAGCTCTTGGACTCTGTACCTAACTTGAACTCTCTTAGCTTCACCTTCTCAGTTTACAAAATGAGAACTGTCAATCTAGCTCTCAGTATTATTGTAAGGTTATTATAAGTGTTAGGAACTTGCTTTGTTAATTATAACTTGCCACGTGATTGCAAGTAATATGTTTAATAGTGATTCTGTCCGTACGAACTTGTGCCTGGCAGCATCTCTCAGTGGTCTCCACACTGGCTGTGTTCATCCATCCACTGGCCCCTGGAGAGTCATGCCTGATACAACCTATTATTGTTGTAGGCTCTGTTTCTTCTTCCATCAGCTTTGAGACACTTGGCTCCAAATGGCAACTCCCTGCTGCAATGGGCTGCCAGAAGACACAGTTTCCTAGCAGTCGATGTCTACGTCTGTCTGAAATTCTTCCACAGCGAATCTTAAGAATGTTTCATCAATCTTCCCTGCTGACTGATTCTACTTTAGTCCAGCATACAAGAAGTGAATGGATATCTTGCTGGTATTGAACGTGCACACATGTCCTGCCCGGAGGATCTGTGCTACAGCCTGTGGAGTTGCAATATGGTTGAGCTGAATTCATTCTAAGAAACCATTCTAGCCGATCCTGCAAGTTCACAATGCCAAGCTTGGAATGTGGCATGTGCTAATTTATGAACTTCTTATGGTCTCATGATGCCTAATAAAGTGCTGATCTCACTGTGAATATTTAATTAAAAATTTGGTTTCACTGATATTTTATATAACAAAATGGTAAAATTCAGGTTACAAAAGATTTTGTCTTGAACTTGGAAATCATAAAAGTAACTGACGTTTATTGAGCACTAACTATGTCAGATATTTTAAGCATACTGTATTTCACAGCTTCTTTTTATTCCCTTAGTTTATTATTACATAGGTTTTCTGATAAGGAAACTTAGGCACAGGGGGTTCAAGGAATGTGCCCCAAATATCCAGCAAAGAATATACCATGGATTTGAACTGAAAGGACCTGTCTCTGAACCTGGGCTATTAATCGTTCCACCATTATGCCTTCTAACCATTTTGGTATGCTTGTCAACGGAGAGATGTCTAAACATTGGGATGAATACTTGAGAAGTAAAATACTCATATGAACCTCAGATAAGGGAGAATTAATGTCCTAGAGCTGTTTCTTGGACTATGAGTCTTATATTTGTGTGTAGGTATTTGGGTGTATAATTTGGGGCATTAAAATGTGCAATGCCAGTCATTTTCTGAGGAAAGCTATCTTGTTTAAGGAAGGGGATTAAATGAAAGTACATAAAAATAGCATAATAATATAATCACTTTAATACAACAAAGAGTATCATTTGGGGGAGTTTGACCACATGATTAAGTCAATTGGGAGAGGGCGCTCCCTTAATTCAGTAAGAGCAGCAAAGGCAGCTATGAGATTAAACAGTTTAACATTAGCTGATCTAAGAGATTGGGTATGAGGCGTGAACGTGACCTACGTTAGTAACAACCTGAATCTCTATATAACATCAGGAAGAATTACTGGAGTCTGGATCGCTGGTGACCATGCAAGCCTCAGAGTAACAATAACAACAGTAATGTAGCACTTCCCAGAGGCAGAAATCATGGTGACATCAGTGGTCATGTTATAAGGTTTTCCGTGATGCAACAGAGCAGTCATCAGCACCAATAAAGAAGAAATGTAAAACTTATTTAGGATAATGTATGAACAACTTAGGACTCTACAAAAGAGGAGGAGGGATAAATTGTGCTGGGTTTCTGATATCTCACAGTTGGAGTTCTGGACAGTAAAATCTATTTTCTATTTCCTTTTTTTAAATCTTATATTAATTATATACATCTATCAAAATCCTCTTCCAGGTTGAGAAACCAACTTTTATATAAATGGAAAAGGGAAAATCTACATGCTATTTTTTTGTTTTTGTATTGAACTGGATTAATTTATCTAGCACCATGAAGCTACATTATAATCACACTTAGTTGCCCTTATATTTAAGAATAATCCACTTGAAAAGACCTAAGAGTGCAATCTTTCATACAAGAAATAATGTGAGGGCAAAATTCCTGTTAAATCAATATTGCCGACAACTAAACATGAGCTTTAAAATATTTCTATTTCTTAACAATCTCAAAAATAATTCAAGACAAACAGTATTCTCTTTTGGATAGTAGACTATTGCTGATTTTGTTGAAACTTATTTAAGTGTTACATTATCAATATCTTTTTTCTAGGTTGCTTGCAAGCTGATAAGTTAAAATGTGGTATCCCAATTCCCCTATTTTCTCAAATAATCACCAAAGACATAAGTAATACAAAAGACATAAGCATGTGACAGGCAACACAATTGCCTACATTATTCTTTGAAAAGGCCTATTTTTTTTTTCTTCTTCTGTAAATGTTTGTATGCTTGGTCTTTTTCAAGTAGAAGGCACAGAGTAAAAAAATGGGTGAGGATAACAAGAATTAGTAAGTCTGTCTTGACTTCCTGACTTCATATGGTAAGTAAAAATAATTCTTCTCAACTTTACTGATTTTCAAAGTTGAGCAGGACTATGCCATTTAAATAAGACAGGTAAAAGTTTTTCAGCTATTATCAAAACTTATAAACACTGTATTTAATCAGTTGCTGTTACTGCGTAGCACTGTACGTGGTTCAAGGAGTTTTAAGTTAAACCTTGGAAACAGTACGATCAACATTAATCAGATGTACCCTTATATAAATACCAAAACTATGGGGTTTTACAGAAAGGAAACACTAGTTTTGTATGGGTAGGATCTAAGAAGTTTATCTGGAGGAGATAACCTTTGAGCAAAAATTTGAAGGTAACTTTGGGTTTCCTTAGTAGCTATGGATTTATCCTAGCTACCATATAAAGATTAATGAAAGTCAGTCTATGAAAATATACAGAACATCTGAAGCTAGATTGGAATACAAAGGCTTTAAAAACAGAAAACTATGGTAAAACTCTTCTGTGCTAGTTTCTCCTTCTTAAAATAGAGACAAAAATAATACCATCCTGACTTGCATTGCTGGTGCTATAGGAAGGTTACTTAGTACTATAATGTTGTTGGCAACACACAATTTGTAAGACATACAAATGATAATTTATAGATTGCCAATAAAATTAAGATTATTAACTTCATTTGTATAATACATTATGTTTGAAACAACAAAACCAATTATGTGGTTATTAAATAAAACAAAGCCACTAGAGTCAGAAAGATGAATATAAAATCGGGGTGCCTTTGGAATTTATGGATTATACTGTAATAGGCAGAATTACGGTTCCCCAAGATGTTTTAATCCCCAGAATCTAGGAATATGTTATTTTACATGACAACGGGGAATTGGAGTTGCAGATGAAATTAAAGTTGCTAATCGGCTGACCTTCATGACCTTTTCCTGGATTATATGGGCATGTTCAGTGTGATCACAAGGGTCCTTAAATGCAGATGAGGGAGACAGAAGAGTCTGTGTTAGGGGGATGTGATGTGAAAGACTCAACTAGCCATTGCTGGCTTTGAAGATGGAAGAGTGGTGTGAGCCAAGGAAAGTAGGTGGCTAGAAGCTGGAAAAGAAACAAACAAAAACAAGCCAGAGTCTTGCCTAGAACATCCAGAAAGGAACACAGCCTTGCTGACTCATTGACTTTAGCCCAGTAGGACCTATTTCAGACTTCTGACATTCAGAACTGTAACATAATAAAGTCGTGTTGTTTTAAGCCACTAATTTGTGGTAAAATGTTACAGTAGACATGAAAACTAACAGAAATACCATGTCTGCTTTTGCACCATTGCATTCCCAGCATCTAGCACACTATCAGTCCTCAACAATTATTAAATGAAAGAAGAGGTGAGTACATGTATTTGTTTAACTCTAAAAGTATAACCTTTTCTCTTTAAGACTCAGTTAACTGATTCATCTATCATATGGAACTGACCCACATGAATTTGAAATGTCTCCCTCCAGTATAGTTTTACAATCCCTTCTATTTGATTAGATATCACATCGAGTATTAAAGACAAGAATTTGGGGAAAAAAAGAGAGAGAAAAAAAAAGAAAAGGTAATGTGGCCTGGTTTGGTCTTTGGAAGTCATACTGCAATATTTGTTGTTATCTTTGATGACTCATTATATGGGTACACTTAGGTGTGCATATGCACTCAAGAATATTGCAACCTACATGAAAATATCATTTGGTTTTATTCTGTAGTTCACACTGTGTGTGCCAAAGAGTTGCCCCATCACTGTGCCTCTGAAGCTCCAAAGAGAATCATAAATGATACATGGCTACCACACTGTCTGTAAGACCATTTCCCATAAAATTCCACAGGTTCTAATACTGCTATTAAAGAAATTCCATCCACACTCACAGAACACACCAAGCTCTAGCAGATATGGCAGGTCCCAGCAATCTGCTTCTTAAAATAACAAAGCAGCTGTCTTGATGAATCAACTTGATTCATGACCACATAATGTGGTTTGATGTTCAAGAAACTTCACTTTAGACAGTTCAGGAGTAAACTGCCCAGAGTAAAAAAAAGTATTTTTTTTTTAACGTTGAAAATATTTTTATGAGGTGTGATTTCTGCATGCCTGTCATCTGGGTTCACAGACACATGCTCATCACAAAGACGCACACAGCCCTGGAATTCCCAGAAGACGAGCAGATCACAGGTCAGTGTTTATCACTTAGGGGTCCCTGGTAAGGTACTGAGGGGCAGTCACCAGGTAGAGTCTCTGGCATTGGGAGATGATGGGGAATCCTTCTGTGAAAAGCAATCACGCTTTTCCTTAACAAAGAGAAGCAAAGGTCGGACTCCTTCTGGGAAGCTGTGTAAAGGAGAAGTATTTTTGTTGCATGATGAACAAAATGGTAAAACAGTCTACAACTTATAAGCTATATGGTAGTTTGGGCTACATATGGGTCAGTTAAGATATTAGTGGGTATTGTGTTACTTTTCTCCAGCTATCTAGATGGATTCGTTAAGGCAAAATCCATAAATCAGCATGAGTAAAATTTCCCTTAACTGAAGAAAAATATCTGATGGCTTTTCCCAATATCAACAATTAGCTCCAGATCTAAGGGAGATAGCTAAGGGTCTTAATCTTTATCTCTTAATTGGGGATTGTCTTTTGGGAATGATTTTACTGCATCCTTTCCTGGAACAATAACCCACTGCCTTCTTGTCTGCACGGAGCTCCTGTTTTCATTTATTACCCATTTTCATCCATACCCTTCCTCCTCTGGTGGGATTCTCTGGGTTGGCTATATTGCTTACTAATAGGGTATACAGTAACATCAGTATGGCCAGAGCTTTCCGTTTGCTCCATTCTAGTGAAGAACCCAAGGGACTGGACAAGTACTTGCAATTAAGTTCAGCAGCCTCTATTTGTCACATGGCCACATGGGTGTCTAGAGTTCTCAACTTCTTTTATCCTACTTCCCAAGGAGGTAATCATCAATGTATTACACTAAGTTACTCTTACACTAAGTTACTCTTTTAATTAATTTTTTGGTTACATTGCGTCTTTGTTGCTGCACGCGGGCTCTTCTCTAGTTGCAGCGAGTGTGGGCTACTCTTCATTGTGGTGCGCGGGCTTCTCACTGCCTCATTGCAGTGGTTTCTCTGTTGTGGAACACAGGCGCTAGGCGTGCAGGCTTCAGTAGTTGTGGCATGCAGGCTCAGTAGTTATGGCTCGTGGGCTCTAGAGTGCAGGCTCAGTAGTTGTGGCGCACGGGCTTAGTTGCTCCGCGGCATATGGGATCTTCCAGGACTGGGGATTGAACCTGCGTCCCCTGCATTGGCAGGCAGATTCTTAACCACTGTGCGACCAGGGGAGTCCCCTGCACTAAGTTACTCTTAAAGGTTATTCATTTGGAACCCTGCAGTACCAGATTATGATAGTACGGTGATAAGGTCAAACATACTCATGAAAAAACCGTAAATGTGTGTTGAATATTCTTCCATGAAAATGCAAATTGTGCCTTAGTGGACTATGAGATAGAAAAGAAAAAGGACACAGCTGTCAAATGTATTATAGTATACTAAACACCCTTAGTGTGTTGTAATTCTTGAAGAGTTTTACTATACAAGGTATGATGAAGCAATCAAGTGAACTACCTTATTTAATCCTTGATATCTACTGTTATGGACTGAACTATGTTCCTTACAACTGGGAGTTTAAGTCCTAACTCCCATTATGATTATATTTGGTGGGAGGCCCTACAAGGAAGTAATAAAGGTTAAGTGAGGTCAAAGGAGTGGGGCTTTAATCCAACAGGGCTGGTGTCCTTAGAAGAGAAAGAGACACCATGATTCCCTCTCGTTCCACGTGCAGACAGAAGATATGCTCTATAATGCAGGTGGGCCTCAACCAACCAGTTGAAGGACCTGATAGAACAAAGACTAAACTCCTCTGAGCAAGAAGGAATTTGCCAGCAGAATTCTGAAACTTCCTACTAGCAGAGTCTCTAGCCTGCTGGTCTACCCAGCAGATTTTAAGCTTACCAACCTTCCACAATTCCATGAACCAACTTCCTTAAAATATATCTTTTCTCTCTCTCTCTAACATCCTATTGGTTTTGTCTCTCTGCAGGACCCTGACTACTACACCCTACACAAATACCACCCTATTTGGCAGTGTTTAAAATTAGTGCTATGCCCTCCCGATCATTTATTCTTAGACTCCATGCTAGCGAGGATTTATCAGACATCTGCTAGTTTCTCTGCAGAATGGCTCAGCTCTTTAACAGAATACACTTTGGTTTTCAGGGTCTCCTAGTCATGGCCCCAGGCACTTATATTTGGGGTGATTAAAGGTTGTAGGTAAGTTACTTTGCAAGTGATTATATTCTCTCTCCATGTAGCTACTGCATGGTCCTAGTCCCCTCCTACAGAAATCTAGTGTTCAGCATGGATACTATAAGAACATGAAATAATAGCAGTGTTTGCTAACTTTTTTTTTGCTTAGCATTATCTGACTATCTTCTTGGCCAATTCCTCTGTGTCTAACATCATTTACTCCTGATTCCATTGGTAAGACTTGTCCACTGTAATACTGTTGAGACTTTTACCACTTCATTCCAAAGATGCATAGAGAGCCACTTATAACATCAAAACTACATCATGTTTCCAAACTCATCATTTTTCTTGTCAAGTAGCACCTTAGCCATTATAATTCATGGGCCTATAGCTACTACCAATGTTTTTTACCACAAAGGTTTAAATGTCAAATCAGATTACGGTGACAGATCTCTTCCAACTTCCAACTTTAACAGTGATTTAAAGGGTACAGGTAAGCACCAGGCACAGATTAAACAATCCTTTCCTGGAAGAGCCCCAAACCATCAGAGGCAGTTTCCAAGATTCTCTTTTCTCCTGCCTAAGACATGATTTGGTTTCAGATTAAAGGAAAACTTTGAGCAGCACATGTGAAAATACTGTTCGCAAACAAAGCCATTTCTGTTTTGTAACTGCTCTATTTTATACTCCATTAATTACATAGATAGGAAAATGCTATGTGACGCCTCCCATTCTCCAGCCAGTCATGCCCCATAAATGTATACATTCCTCCTATTTTAAAGGTGATAAGCAATCTAGAAAGACTAAGTACATCCTGCTAAAATAATATTCCAGAGTTAGGGATTCCTTGGTATCTTTCTTTTAGCAAACATCATTAACTTGTTTACAGGAAGGTCTGGTTATCAGCACTTTTACCAGGTAGTCTGCTGGAGCAATTCATTCTTCTGGGTATCTTTGTGTGGAAGAAGTGAGTAACAGCCCTGCTATTAATCATTTCCTTCCCAACAGGGCACATTCTTATTGACCTCCATAGCAGAAGAAGGAGACAGACAAGAACGTTCACCAACAAAAACAATTACCTTATTTTGTTCAAGACTCGCCCATAGTGATTTAGAAAACAGTATTATGAAGCTTCCATAAAAATAAAACAAAACTGTAACTTAATTTTGGAATTCAAATTTCCAGAAATAGTTCAGTTCTTCCCTATGGAGGATGTTTTAAGGAAAACTATTGATAGGCATGATTTAGAAAACTAATAGAAATCTACATTATTTAATCAAGTTAATAACTATTCCTTTGTATATGGAAATCAGAATTATATGTGGAAGTTTTTGCAAATTTGGAAAAAATAAAAATGTAAGATGTTTAAAAATGTTTTTTAGTAATTTGGAATGTGTTAATTTGTGAAGATAGTTATTCTGAAAAATTTAAGCAGCATGTATAGGGCTTCCCTGGTGGCACAGTGGTTGAGAGTCCACCTGCCGATGCAGGGGACACAGGTTCGTGCCCCGGTTCGGGAAGATCCCACATGCCATGGAGCGGCTGGGCCCGTGAGCCATGGCTGCTGAGCCTGTGCTTCCGGAGCCTGTGCTCCGCAACAGGAGAGGCCACAACAGTGAGAGGCCTGCGTACCGCAAAAAAAAAAAAAAAAAAAAAAAAGCATGTATAATGATGAAAAATTAATTTCATCATTATGAAATAATGAATTTCATTCATCACTCAATTCTTTTGCATGGTGATATAACTCCCTGAGAGCCAGATGCTACAAACTGATCTCATACTTTTTTAGAAGCGTAGGAAAACTGAGTGTGTCAAGTTAACACCTAAAAACTACATTGTTTTATGATGCTTTTAAAAATAATAAGAATTGATGACTCAATATATTATATTCTTATATTTTCTTATTAAATAATATTTAAGATGCTTAAGAGGTATTAAAATAACTTCTGATACTAATATCCAAAATGAAATTAAGAATATATTTCAAATACTTTCTATTTATTCAGGCCTTTTTTGCTTCTTGATAAAACTGTAGACTTTTCTTTATATGTAAATGTATAATGTTTTAACATATTATGTGTTTTATATATGTGTATTTTTATTGTGAACAAGCCTTATTTGTTTTCATTTTATTTTAAATCATGTAACTGGTATGTAGAAAATCTACTAATACTTTGAAAAACTTTTTAATTTACATATCCTAAAAACCACTAATAACAAAAAAGTTGAATTCTAATAAATTTCTAGTTGATTTTATGTATATGTGTTTGTGAGGCAATATCTTGTGTAAAATGATTATTTTGTCTTGTTTTCTATAATGGTTTGACCGCTGCTTCACATCTTATTTCAAGGACTTGACACTTTAATATGCGATTTAAGATTTTGCAACTGGCATTTTATATCATTTAATTCTGGTTTTTATTATACTGTAAATCGTAATCTATTATTTTACCTCCCTAAAATATGTAAAGTATTATCTTCTTTTATTAGTCTTATATTTTAATTTTTAAATAAAATACATTTAAATAAAATACATTTTATTATAAATGCTTCTTGTTTTAATACTGTTTCCAAAGAATGCAAATCATTTGCATACATTGAATATTTTAACATTACTTTAATCTCTTATTGTTTTGTTATTTCAGTATGATATTAAATCAGCAAGACATAAATATTCATAGAAATAATGGATAGTTCAAACAAAAGTAGCAATGTTTTAAAACTTTAAGTGCCTTGTTAAATAGCTGATGCCAGATGTATTGAAATTCATTTTATTTAATTCTCAAATATAGTACTTTAATACATTTATTGCCCTAGAAGACTTATTCTAGAGACTCCATTCCAACTCATAACAAACGTTATAATACTTCTGTTATAAATTTTGAAAATGTTTTTATAATATTGTCTTTGAAATTATTTGACCATGATGATCTAATTTAATTTAACCTTATATGACTTTTCAGCTATGGGAATGCATAGAAAGGGAAAAATTTAATCCACATATTTCCTTACACAAAATGAAATTTTACTGTATAAAAATCTAATGATGTTATTTGATAAGAAAATTATCACCTATCAGTTTTCATTTTGCTGTTTTCTTTAACATATAAATATGTTATTAAGAAACAAGTTCTGGAGACTGAATTCAAATCCCAGGTGTGTCATATCCTTGCTCTCTGACTTTGGGAGACATCACTCCAACTCTCTGTATCTCAGTTTCCTCATTACTAAAGTAAGAATAGTAACAATGACTATATCATAGGCTTCTTATGAATATTAAGATTTCTAAATTTTCTAGAACAGGCACATAAAATGTGCTTAGGCACATAAAAACATTATTTAATTACTATACTAAATATAAGTAAATAAATTTTAAAAATAATCAATTTGAGACTATCTCAACAGTTTTAAAGGGACTCTGAAAAAATCAATGCCTTGCTCACTATATCTATGATGCCTAAAATAATGCACTGTTGCTATCACATACATGAGCTTTTATCATGAAGGATGTTTCATTTTCTCTTAGTACTTAAGAATCTGAACTAAAATATTTTGAAAATTAATCAGTAGGTAAAGTTATTGAACTTTTTTCTGTATACTGTTTTATTATAATACTATTAATATTTTATTATAATACTATTAATACTAATGACTATTCTGTACCTATATTGTTTTATAATAATGCTATTAATCAATACTAATATTAATACTATTATAATACAAATAAAATAGTTAAAAATCAAATAGTTTTTTGTTTTGTTTTGTTTTGTTTTTGCGGCACGCGGGCCTTTAACTGTCGCGGCCTCTCCCATTGAGGAGCACAGCCTCCGGACGTGCAGACCCAGCAGCCATGGCTCACGGGCCCAGCCGCTCTGCGGCATGTGGGATCTTCCCAGGCCAGGGCACGAACCCATATACCCTGCATCGGTAGACGGACTCTCGACCACAGTGCCACCAGGGAAGCCCTCAAATAGTTTTTGAACCATTTTTCTGTAGATATATTGCTTTACTATAATACCATAATTTATCATAATAAATATTATAATACTATAATATTAATATAACACTATAATACTATTTTCTGAGATACGTTATTTTATTGTAATACTATTAATATAACACTAGATATATTGTTTTATTATAATAATATCACTCCTACTATATTTTCTAATAAGATATAATTGACATATATTAGTTTCAGGTGCATTCAATATATGCATATGTTGCAAAATAATCACCACAATACATCTAGTTAATATCTATCATCACACACAGTTACAATTTTTTCTCTCCTGATGAGAACTTTTAAGATCTACCCTCTTAGCAACTTTCAAATGTATAACACAGTATTTTAACTATAGCCACCATGCTGAACATTACATCCCCATGACTTATTTATATTATACTGGAAGTTTATACCATTTGACCCTCTTCACTCATTTTGCCCATTCCCCATCTCCAGCCTCTAGCAACCACCAAACTGTTGTCTGCATCTATGAGATTTTTTTTTAAAGATTCCACATATAAATGAGATCATATGGGTTTGTCTTTCTCTGATTATTTCATTTAGAATAATGCCCTCAAGATCCACCCATGGTGTCAAAAATGGCAGGCTTTCTTTCTTTTTTATGTCTGAATAATATTCCTGTGTGTGTGTGTGTGTGTATACCACATCTTTATCAATTTAACCGCTGGTGGACATGTAGATGGTCTTGATGTCTTGGCTACTGTAAATACTACTGCAATGAACATGGGAGTACAGATATCTTTTCAGGTTAGTGATTTCATTTCTTTTAGATAAATACCCAGAAGGAGAACTGATGGATAACATGATAGTTCTATTTTTAATTTTTTGAGGAACTTCTATATTGTTTTCCATAGTGGCTGCAACAATTTACATTCCCACTAATAGTACACGAGGGTTCCCTTTTTTTCACATTCTCACTAACACTTATTATTTCATGTCTTTTGATAACAGCCATTCTAACAGGTATGAGGTTAGAATTGTGGTTTTTTTTTTTCTTTTTTCTTTTTTTTTTTTTTTGCTGTACGTTGGCCTCTCACTGTTGTGGCCTCTTCCGTTGTGGAGCACAGGGTCCAGACGTGCAGGCCCAGTGGCCATGGCTCACAGGCCCAGCCGCTCCGCTGCATGTGGGATCCTCCCAGACCGGGGCACAAACCTGTGTCCCCTGCATCAGCAGGTGGACTCTCAACCACTGTGCCACCGGGGAAGCCCTCAGTGTGGTTTTGATTTACATTTCCCTGAGGATTAGTAATGTTGAGCATCTTTTCATGTACCTGTTGGTCATCTGTATGGTTTCTTTGGAAAAATGTCTAGTCAGATCCTCTGCTCATTTTAAAATCAGGTTGTTTGATTTTTGTTGTTGTTATTGTTGAGTTGTATGAGTTGTTTATAGATTTTGGATATTAACTACCCATATCTATGATTTGCAAATATTTTCTCCCATTCAGTAAGTTGTCTTTTCATTTTGATGATGGTGTTCTTTGCTGTGCAGAAGCTTATTAGTTTGATGTAGTCTCACTTGTTTATCTTTGCTTCTCTTGGCTTTGTTTTTGGTGTCAAATCCAAAAAATTATCACCAAGACTGATGTCAAGGAGCTTGTAAACACCTATGTTTTCTTCTAGGACTTTTGTGGTTTCAGATCTTACATTCAGTTTGATTCTTTTGCATGTACCTCTCTAGTTTTCATAACACCATTAATTGAAGAGGCTGTCTTTTCCCCATTGTATATTCTTGTCTCCATTATCATAGCATAGATTTATTGCTTATATAAATGTGGGTTTATTTCTGGGCTCTCTACTCTGTTCCATTGATCTATATGTCAGTTTTTGTGCCAGTTATCATGTTGCTTTGATTACTGTAGCTATGTAGTATAGTTTGAAATCAGGGAGCACGATACCTCCAGCTTTCTTCTTCTTTCTGAAGATTGTTTTGGCTGTTCAGGGTGTTTTGTGTTTCCATAACAATTTTAGAATTATTTGTTCTATTTCTGTGAAAAATGCCATTGGTATTTTGATAAGATTACACTGAATCTGTAGACTGCCTGTGGTAGTATGGCATTGTAACAATATTAATTCTTCCCATCCATCAGCACAGTGTATCTTTCCATTTGTTTGTTTCATTTTTACTTTCTTTCATCAATGTCTTATAGTTTTCAGAGTACAGGTCCTTCACCTCCTTGGTTAGATTTATTCCGAGATATTTTCTTATTTTTGATGAACTGTAAATGTTTTTTTCCCCTTAATTCCTCTTTCAGATAATTTGTTATTAGTGTATAGATAGGCAATAGATTTTTCTATTTTGATTTTGTATCCTGCAATTTTATTGAATTCACTTCTTAATTCCAATAGTTTTTTTGGTGGAGTCTGCAGGTGTTCTATATACTATATTATAGCATCTGCCAATAGAGATTGTTTTACTTCTTTCCAATTTGGATGGCTTTTATTTCTTATTCTTGCCTAACTGATTTGACTAGGACTTCTAGTATTATGTTGAATAAGAGTGGTAAGATCGGGCATCCTTGTCTTGATCTTAGTGTAAAATCTTTCAGATTTTCACTGTTGAGTGAAAATATATTCATTTCATAGCTAAAAGTTTTCTCTTTACTATTTTGATAGTTTTGATCTTCAATTTTGAACAAACTCCCTATGACAAGTTACTTTTATTTTACTCTCATACGCCTTCTAAACCTGTTCTAATCTTTAGTAGTATCACCAAGGCTTATTCCTTTCCATTTTACCCAATTAATTGTATCTCCTCTTTTGGATCATTACATTTAATTCTCTGGCCTTCCCTTATTCCATTGTCCATTTATCTTAACCACTGCATGCTTAATTCAAGCTCCCCAAATCTCTCTCCTCATTCTTTATAATAGGCTGCTATCTGGTCTCCCTGTTTACACTCTTAAACCCGAAAATCCATTGCTTCTGCAGAGCCAAAGTGATTTGTTTCAAAACAAATTTTTTAAACAGACTCATCTATTATTTAAACTTTCTGACACTTGCCCAGCACATTTAAAACACATAACATTACATTACCTGGCTGTTACTTACTCCTCTGACTGCATCTCTTTCTAATACTCCTTTACCACTATAATCTAGTCCCATTAGCAGTACATTTCTGGTCCTTGATGAAGCCAATATAATTCTTACTTTAAAGCTTTTAACCTAGCTTTCTAATTTGCCTGGAAGAGTCTTCCTTTTAAATCTTACAATGCTAACACCCTCATGCTGTTTGATCTTACCTTAAATGCCACCTCCCGGACAGCTCTTCTCTAACCACCCCATCTAAAATGGCTACCTAACCATTATTTGCATTACAATCACATTCACTTACTTTAAATTTTCTAGAAAGCACATGTGACTCTTTGATTTTTTCTTGATTATTTCATGACGTTATATATCTGTTTATTACTTATGCCTCACTAGAGTATAAACTACAAAAATATAGAGATTTTTATATCTTGTTTGTGATCTGTCCCCAGAAGTTTTAACAGTTGCTCGATAAATATGTATTGACTCAATATTGAATGACTTAATTTTTTAGTGACATTTGTCTGGTTAGTTTCTGCAAAGCAAATGATAAGACTAAAATTTGAGTGAAAGAGATTTTGGTGAGATGATCTCAGGCAGAACTATTAGGAAAGTAGAGAATTCAGGGAGAAAAGAGAAGTCAATTTAAAATGTGGTATTGGGAAAAATAATAGTTCCCTAAAGAGGTCTGAGTTCTAATCCGTGAATCTGTGAATATGTCAGCTCATATTCACAGGAAAAAGGAACTCTGCAGGTGTGATTAAGTTAAGGATCTTGAAATGGGAAGATTATCCTGGTTCATCTGGGTAGGTATAATATACCACAAGGTGGCAGGAGTATTAGAGTCAAAGAGAGACTTGAAGGTAATACCTTACTGACTTTAAAGACTGAAGAAGGAAACACCTGTCAAGGAATGCAAGTGGCCTCTAGAAGCTGGCAAAAGTGAGGAAATGGACTCTCTCCTAGAGCCTCAAGAAGGAATGCAGCCCTGCTGACACCTTGATTTTAGCCCTTGAGAACTACTTTGGACTTTAGACCACCAGCCTGTACCATAATAAATCTGTGCTGTTTTAAGCCACTAAGCTTGGGAATAATTTGTTTGAGCATCAGTAAGAAACTAAAACAGGTGAATTAAAGAATGTATTATCATTATTAGCAAATGGACCTCAATCATGCTGGGGACCGGAAATTGTGTAAAGCTTCTTCCAGAATTGCCTCACTCAAGAAGGATGGTGCACTCATTCAACAATTCTTGCTAGTCTTTGGTCGTTCTCCTGGCAATGGCTGTCTGTAGCACCATCGACCTACTCTGCACACAGAGAGAGACTGTCATACTGAGTGAAGTAAGTCAGACAGAGAAAGAGAAGTATCATATGATATCACTTATATGTGATCTAAAAAACTGGTACAAATGAACTTATTTATAAAACAGAAACAGAGTCACAAAACTTCTGGTTACCAAGGGGGAAGGGGTGGGGAGGGATAAACTGGGGGATTGGGATTCACATATACATATTACTATATATAAAATAGATAACTAATAAGAACATACTCCATAGCACAGGGAACTCAATTAAATACTCTCTCTAATGACCTATATGGGAAAAGAATATAAAAAAGAGTGGATATATGTATAACTGATTCACCCTGCTGTACAGCAGAGACTAACATAATACTGTAAATCAAACTGTACTCCAATAAAAATTTTTTGTTAACATCTTTATTGGAGCATAGTTGCTTTACATTGTTGTGTTAGTTTCTGCTGTATAACGAAGTGAATCAGCTAAACGTATACATATATCCCCATATCCCCTCTCTCTGCGTCTCCCTCCCACCCTCCCTATCCCACCCCTCTAGGTGGTCACAAAGCACCGAGCTGATCTCCATGTACTAAGTGGCTGCTTCCCACTAGCTATCTATTTTACATTTGGTAGTGTATATATGTCAATGCTACTCTCTCAATTCATCCCAGCTTACCCTTCCACCTCCCTGTGTCCTCAACTCCATTCCCTATGTCTGGGTCTTTATTCCTGTCCTGTCCCTAGGTTCTTCAGAACCATTTTTTTTTTGATTCCATATATATGTGTTAGCATATGGTATTTGTTTTTCTCTTTCTGACTAACTTCATTCTGTATGACAGACTCTAGTTCCATCCACCTCACTACAAATAACTCAATTTCATTTCTTTTTATGGCTGAGTAATATTCCATTTTATATATGTGCCACATCTTTATCCATTCATCTGTCAATGGACACTTAGGTTGCTTCCATGTCCCGGCTATTGTAAATAGAACTGTAATGAACATTGTGGTACATGACTCTTTTTGAATTATGGTTTTCTCAGGGTATATGCCCAGTAGTGGGATTGCTGGGTCATATGGTAATTCTATTTTTAGTTTTTTAAGGAACCTCCACACTGTTCTCCATAGTGGCTGTATCAATTTACATTCCCATCAACAGTGCACAGGGCTCCCTTTTCTTTGCACTCTCTCCAGCATTTGTTGTTTGTACATTTTTTGATGATGGCCATTCTGACTGGTGTGAGGTGATAACTCATGTAGCTCTGATTTGCATTTCTCTAATGATTAGAGATGTTGAGCATCCTTTCATATGTTTGCTGGCAATCTGTATAACTTCTCTGGAGAAATGTCTATTTAGGTCTTCAGCCCATTTTTGGAATGGGTTGTTTGTTTCTTTGATATTGAGCTGCATGAGCTGCTTGTATATCTTGGATATTAATCCTTTGTCAGTTGCTTTGTTTGCAAATATTTTCTCCCATTTTGAGGGCTGTCTTTTCGTCTTGTTTATGGTTTCCTTTGCTGTGCAAAAGCGTTTAAGTTTCATTAGGTCCCAACTGTTTATTTTTGTTTTTATTTCCATTTCTCTAGGAGGTGGGTCAAAAAGGATCTTGCTGTGATTTATGTCATAGAGTGTTCTGCCTATGTTTTCCTCTAACAGTTTTATAGTGTCTGGCCTAATATTTAGGTCTTTAATCCATTTTGAGCTTATGTTTGTGTATGGTGTTAGGGAGTGTTCTAATTTCATTCTTTTACATGTAGTTGTCCAGTTTTCCCAGCACCACTTATTGAAGTGGCTGTCTTTTCTCCATTGCATATTCTCGCCTCTTTTATCAAGGATAAGGTGACCATATGTGCATGAGTTTATCTCTGGGCTTTCTATACTGTTCCATGGATCTATATTTCTGTTTTTGTACCAGGACCATACTGTCTTGATTACTGTAGCTTTCTGGTATAGTCTGAAGTCAGGGAGCCTGATTCCTCCAGCTCTGTTTTTGTTTCTCAAGATTGCTTTGGCTATTCAGGGTCTTTTGTGTTTCCATACAAATTGTGAAATTTTTTGTTCTAATTCTGTGAAAAATGCCATTGGTAGTTTGATAGGGATTGCACTGAATCTTAGATTGCTTTGGGTAGTAGAGTCATTTCCACAATATTCATTCTTCCAATCCAAGCACATGGTATATCTCTCATCTGTTTGTATCATCTTTAATTTCTTTCATCAGTGTCTTATAGTTTTCTGCAAACTGGTCTTTTGTCTCCTTAGGTAGGTTTATTCCTAGGTATTTTATTCTTATTGCTGTAATGGTAAATGGCAGTGTTTCCTTAATTTCTCTTTCAGATTTTTCATCATTTGTGTATAGGAATGCAAGGGGTTTCTGTGTCTTAATTTTGTAATTTGCTACTTTACCAAATTCATTGATTAGCTCTAGTAGTTTTCTGGTGGCATCTTTAGGATTCTCTATGTATAGTATCATGTCATCTGCAAACAGTGACAGTTTAACTTCTTCTTTTCTGATTTAGATTCATTTTATTTTTCTTCTCGAATTGCTGTGGCTAAAACTTCCAAAACTATGTTGAATAACAGTGGCAAGAGTGGGCATCCTTGTCTTGTTCCTGATCTTAGTGGAAATGCGTTCAGTTTTTCACCATTGAGAACAATGTTTGCTGTGGGTTTGTCATATGTTGCCTTTATTATGTTGAGGTAAGTTCCCTCTATGCCCACTTTCCAGAGAGTTTTTATCATAAATGGGTGTTGAACTTTGTCGAAAGCTTTTTGTACATCTATTGAGATTATCATATGGTTTTTATCCTTCAATTTGTTAATATGGTGTATCACATTGTTTGATTTGCATATATTGAAGAATCCTTGCACTCCTGGTATAAACCCTGTTTTATCAAGGTGTATGATCCTATGCTGTTGGATTCTGTTTGCTAGTATTTTGTTGAGGATTTTTGCATCCATTTTCATCAGGGATATTGGACTGTAATTTTCTTTTTTTGTGACATCTTTGTCTGGTTTTGGTGTCAGGGTGATGGTGCCTCGTAGAATGAGTTTGAGAGTGTTCCTCCCTCTGCTATATTTTGGAAGAGTTTGAGAAGGACAGGTGTTAGCACTTCTCTAAATGTTTGATAGAACTCACCTGTGAAGCCATCTGGTCCTGGGCTTTTGTTTGTTGGAAGATTTTTAATCACAGTTTCTCTTTCAGTTCTTGTGATTGGTCTGTTTATATTTTCTACCTCTTCCTGGTTCATTCTCAGAAGGTTGTGCTTTTCTAAGAATTTGTCCATTTCTTCCAGGTTGTTCATTTTATTGGTATATAGTTGCTTGTAGTAATCTCTCATGATCCTTTGTATTTCTGCAGTGTCAGTTGTTACTTCTCCTTTTTCATTTCTAAGTTTGTTGATTTGAGTCTTCTTTTTTTCTTGATGAAGCTGGCTAATGGTTTATCAATTTTGTTTATCTTCTCAAAGAACCAGCTTTTAGTTTTGTTGATATTTGCCATCGTTTCCTTCATTTCTTTTTATTTCTGATCTGATTCTTTCCTTCTGCTAACTTTGGGGTTTTTTTTGTTCTTCTTTCTCTAATTACTTTAGGTATAAGGTTAAGTTGTTTATTTGAGATTTTTCTTGTTTCTTGAGGTTGGACTGTATTGCTATAAACTTCCCTCTAGAACTGCTTTTGCTGACTCCCATAGGTTTTGGGTTGCCATGTTTTGTCATTTGTGTCTAGGTATTTTTTGATTTCCTCTTTGATTTCTTCAGTGATCTCTTGGTTATTTAGTAGCATATTGTTTAGTCTCCACACCCCACTTTCACCAATGGACAGATCAACCAAAATAAAAATAAATAAGGAAACACAGGCTTTAAATGACACATTAAAGAAGATGGACTTAATTGATATTTATAGGACATTCCATGCAAAAACAATAGAATACACTTTCTTCTCAATTGTTCATGGAACATCCTCCAGGATAGATCATATCTCATGTCACAAATCAAGCCTTGGTAAATTTAATAAAATTGAAATTGTATCAAGTATCTTTTCTGACCACTACACTATGAGACTAGATACCAATTACCAATAAAATTTTAAAAAATGAAATTATCAGAGTACACCATAGTTAAGAAAAAAAAAGAAAGCATATTCCTGATAATAGAGAAAACCCTTGGGTCCAATCTTAGGGAAGAAGCCTCACTGTCATGCATGGAAAGGGTGACTGGAAAGAGATGGCGGAGAACCAAAAGTATTTGCTGAAATAATATGACCCCTTCATACACTTCTCTGCCGTATTTAGTGTTAATATTTATTACAATAACTTAAATGTAATTAATAGTTTTTGCCAAGAACTATGCTAGGTTAAGGCTGCACAATGTCTTAATCTTACTTCCCAGGAAATTTCCTATTAGTAGGTAAAGAAAGAATTTCTCGAGTCTATAAAGAAAGTTAAAATGGAAATATATATAAGTTGACTTTGTAGCACACCAGAGGACAATTGGATCCAGATAGTGTAAGAAAAAGGCTACGACTAGAGGGTATCAAGGTGCTTAAAGTTAATATAGAAGCAAAGTATATAAGGAAATGTATTGTAAGCATAGGGTATAGTATGTACAAACATATGCCTCAAGAAAGATTTGAATATTGTTATACCTACAGAACACAAATTTTTTGGTGAGGTGAGGGTTAGGACATAAGTGGATTCACGTGCCAAATGACTTTCAAAATATCCATTAGAATTTTGGTTTTGGATGTTGCTACGTAATTCTCTGTTCTCCATATATATTTGATGTGAACATTTGGCAACACGGTTAATTGACAAGAAACAAACATATACTTCAACTCCTTCACTTGGTGTTTCATCATTTCCAAAGCTACCACCCTGATCCAGGCAGCCATTGTACTTTCCCAGTGTATTTTATTGCCTTTTAGCTAAACTCTTACTTTCTTGGTTATGTCACATGACTGTCTATTCTCAAATGAGTAGGCAAAATGATCTTTTAAAAATTTAAGTTGGGTCATAGCCATCCTCTGTTCAGAATGATTTGAGTGATTCCCATTTCATTCTGAGTAAAAGTCAAACTCTACAATAACCTACAAGGTCATTTAGACTTCCTTTACTTCTCTTACCTTATCTCCTCCAATTCCCACTAATTTTCATTATACTACAGCTACACTTTTTCCCTTTCAGGACTTTTGTATTTTCTGTTCCTCTTACCTGGAATGCTCTACCCCAAAACATACATGGAACCTCCTCATTTAAATTTTCATTTTAAAATTATCTACTTAATAAGCACTTCCCTGACCATCTTATATACAATTTCATAACTTCTCAACACTTTCTTTCACTCTTCTGTTTTATTTTTTCTCCTTAAAAACTTATCATTGTCTAATGTATCCTAAATTTTATCTATTATGTTTGTTTTTCATCTCTTCCACTCCATAAAGTCAGAGATTTTTTTCTATTTCTTTTTTTCCTGTGGCTAAAACTTAAAAACTTATCATTGTCTAATGTATCCTAAATTTTATCTATTACGTTTGTTTTTCATCTCTTCCACTCCATAAAGTCAGAGATTTTTTTCTATTTCTTTTTTTCCTGAATCCATGGTATCTCAAAAGATGTCTAGGATGTAATAAATCTCCAATAAATATTTTTAAATTAATAAAGTGTCTTTAATATGGAAGATATATAGTAAGTAGTACTCTTTTTAAAACAAAGATCAATATGAAGTAATTAAGGACAATGGAAATTTAATGATTCTGCAAGTAGGCAATGATGATTAAAATAGTGGTTTTTAACTTAGTCTGTGTTGGAATTCCTCTTCCCCTCATATATAACAATAAATAATTGAAAATACTACTAATATAGCTAACCTATCACTTGTAATGTTCCAATCACTATTCTAATAACTTTACATGCAGTAACTTATTTTAACCTCAAATCAATACAATGAGGTAACTATTATTATTATCCCCATTTTATGAATAGGGAACTCAGGTATAGAGATGTTTAGTAATTTGCAAAGCTAGTAAATGACAGTCAAAATTCAAATGCAGGTAATCTGGCTCCAGAGTTTACATTTAAACCACATCACTACTCCGTCCTTATATGTAAATTTGGCTAATACTCCTAGTTCCATAATCTTTAAATGTTCAAAGCTTTCCACATGATATCCTCAAACACTTACAGGTTTCTATTCTAGATTCTGCTTTTCCTGGCATCTCAACTTAGTGCAGGTTGCCTTTCTGCCTCTCTCTCTTTCTCCTCTTTATTTCTCTCTCTTTCTATCTTGTTTCTTTGTTGTAACTTGATTTTCTGAAACACAGTTATCTTCAATGGGTTTACACACACACAAATACACACACAGTCTCGTTCAAAATGAAACTCAACAATACTGAAAAGCCATAAAGCATTGATGTGGAGTATGTATGTATATGTGAATCAATCATTAACAAACATGGAGAGCACTTAGTCTATGCCAAACATTGTACACTATCAATAACCCTATGAAGGTAGCTCCACTAGTGTCATTCTCTTTTACTTAGGAGAAAACAGACATACAGAGTTAAACAACTTGGTCGGAATAAAATAGCTAGTAATTCAGAGGTGAGTTCACACCCTGGTGGTTTAGCTCCAGTCACTCTCTCTTAATGATTATAATATCTTGGGCAGGTAAAACTTGTCAGAAATAAAATTAATTAAAATATAAGGAGAAAAAAATATAAGGAGAAATAAATATATGTATTACCTATTTTCATATATATAAATATATATTATACATGTACATATTATACACATTTATATATACACATAATATATGAGATATATTACAGATGTTATATCTCTGGAGAACCATACTAAAACAGATTTTTATCTCAAGTGTGGTTCCAGAGGAACAGGATTTTATGGCTGAGTGTTCTGGTTTTTATGTTTCTGGAACTGACTCTGTAATCTGATTAGATTTGAAAATACTAATGACTGTATTTCCAGTAGCGGAGAGAGCACTGACAGTCCATTGTGTAATCTGTCAATAGAGATTTGCAAAGTATCTCAACTGGATACGTCCAATGAACCACTTATAAGGAGCAAGGAAGTGGTAACTATGTATGTGATACTTTTGACCATTTTTGGAAAACTAACAAATATAATAAGATTGGCTGTTTGTTCCTTCTGTCACTGGACAAAATGGAGAAATAAAAAGATGAGCTCAGAGGTTTGAATTTCCAGCTCAAGCACCAAAAAAATAACCTGAGGTTTCTGTGAGTGCACTGAAAGAGACCCAGATCTCCTTGAATTCAGGGGAGGCCAGGACCCCTTGAGGACTGCAAAAAATATATACTATTAATCTTTCTCTCTGTCTTCTCCAAAGGGACCTACAGTCTTTTGCTAGGTTAACTTTGTATTCCAGGACTGGAAATACACATTTCAGGGACTACCTGACACTGGATCTGAACTGACACTAATTCTAGTAGACCTAAAATATCACTATGGTCCAACAGTCAGAGTAGGGGCTTATGGAGGTCAAGTGATCAATGGGGTTTTAGCTCAGGTCCATCTCACAGTGGGCCCAGTGGTTCCCTGAACCTATCCTGTGGTTATTTCCCCTTTTCCAGAATACATAATTGGAATAAATATACTTAGCAGCTTGCAAAATTCCTTAATTAGTTCCTTGACCTTTGGAGTGAGGGCTATTATGGTGGGAGAGGCTGATTTGAATCCAATTAAACTGCCTCTACCTAGGAAAACAATAAATTGAAAGCAATACTGCATTTCTGGAGGGATTTCAGGGATTAGTGACACCATCAAGGACTTGAAAGTTTAAGAGAGAGTTATTCTCACCACCCTTCCACAAATAAGAGGGAATTCCTCTCTCTGCCTGATGTTTTTCCATACTCTCCCATTTCACCTGCCTAATGGACATTGATCCTCTCCTGCCTTCAGATCCAGACTGTATCTATACCATTGGCTTTCCTGGGTCTCCAGTTTTCAGGCTGTAGGTACTTGGGACTTCTCAGTCTCCATATCCACATGGACCAATTCCTTATAATCTCTCTGTTTCTGTCTCTGTCTTTCTCTTGCCTCTATCTTGAACCCAGGCTAATACACCTGCAATTTTAATAAAAGAGAGGAAAATACAAACACAGAAAATTAAGAAAGAAGTGTAAGTAGCTATTAATACAGAGTAAACTAGCAGATTAGAAAAGGTTAGCTTATTAAAATGGTTCTTCTCTCATCTCCACCTCCTCCCTCACTCTCATTTTACCTAGATTTGTTCCAGGAAGGAATTATGATTGCTTAAGTTAGATAAAAGTTTCCAACCTGGAAATGTGAGCCCAGCATTGCCAGCTCTTCTGTAATTTAATAGGAAACAAAAATCTAGACCTTTATGTAAACTTTCCCAATTTTTAAATGTTAGCTCGGCAATTTTAAAACACTGTAATACGCGTACACAAATGTCTGTTGATCAGTCTCAGCTCACACTTCAGGCTCTTGCCCTCTGATGAAAGGTAAGGATAACCACATATTTTTAGATAACATTTCCTAAACACTGAGGTTTATATCTGAAATTCTGTAATCCCTGAGCATTAGTGAAATCACATTTCCTGGCAAGATGTGGCATGCAAATAGTCAATGCTTTATTTAAGGGAACAAAAGTGTACTTTAAAAACAAACTGAATTAGAAGTAGGCATGATAAGGACTTTTGAAATTTGAAAAACCTGATAAGCACATATTTCTAAATGCAAGAATATTAATTTCCCATGTAGGGAGGAGCTGAGAAAATATTGGTAAGCAATTCAAAGCTCTTTTACTTTTAGAAATACCCACAAAGAAGTATGTCCTTCACTCATGCAGCAAGTATTTATTCATTACCTATACTTTATGCTAAGAATTGAATGTATAGTGTCATGTTATATAAACATGATTCCATAACTTCATGGAATATTTGGTCATTTCTAAAGTCTAATAGTGAATGGTGGGGGGAGTGGAGAGAGTGAGAAAGGGTGATGCGGGGGTGAAGAGAAGGATGGGACGAGGAAAAGCAGGAGAAAATGAAGTAAAAATGCCCATAAACTATGAACACCTGTTAAATATAATCCATGGTCCATTAATTAATAGGTTTATTGCCATACTGTTAAATATAAATTATTTAAATATTAGATGAAATTTACCCCAAATGAAATTTGGGGTGGGAGGGGAAATGTTAGTCGTAAGCCATTCTATCTGACCATAATTAAATATCTGTGCCAGTTGTATATCAAAGCCACTTTAGTTTGTGGAAATAAAGCCAAATAAACTGTATCACCTACATATTTGTAGTTTCTTTGTCCGATTTCTATACAATTTTATGTAATTCATGGTTTATGATAAAGGGCTTGCATAGTTACAATTTTTTCCTACTACACTTTGTTTAGTTCAAGGTTGGATTTAATCCTCACTCAATAACTGTTTGGCACAATAAAATGACACAGAATTAAAGAATGTTAACACTAGAGGGAATTTAAGAGATTATCTTTTCATTTGTCAACAATGCATAGGTACAGATGTTGAGACCTAAAGAAGCAGTGCTTTGTCAAGAATTTATAGGAACACGTAGAGGTGGCCTACATAGAAAGTGTTTGACAATACAGAAATGTCTGTTTATGAGACATGTTTAAAATTCGTATGTATTTTTTAAATGATACATATGCTGTGCACTAAACTTAGTTCATAGGTAAAGAGCATTCTTTCTAATCTTGATTGGAGCAATTTCCTGCAATCTTTGATTGGCACTATTTGTGACTTTTGGTGCCATGAGCTTTTCTGTGCCTGGCTGACTGTTATAGTTTCCTCAGTAGTCAGTCTCACTAATCAAAGAAAAATGAGTCTAAAAGGCATGTGTGATCGTAGCTCCAGGCAAAGCTACAAAGTTCAACCATCAGTTGCAGGGGTCAGTATATAGGAATGAGTAGAGTTTTGAAGTCAACTTCTGGATTACAGTTATTGCTGGTGAACATGACAGTTTAGAACTAAATGACTCAACACAAAACAAGGACCAGCAATTAAAATATTTCAGTAAACAGCTCTCATCATCATTCTTGTGGTCTTTTTCCTAATGGACTTCAGAAACACTGCTTCTAATATATGCAAGTCATGATACTAAAAAAAAGTCTTCAGCCATATATTTGGAATTTAGTCTTTGTGCATTGTATGCTTTCTGCAATCTCTAAACTGAATGATTTGATCTTTAATTTTAAAAAAGCCATTATTGACCTATATGATTTATTAGAGATGTCAATTGATTACTTTATGTTGATGGAGGATTCCTATTTTCTTAGTAATACACCATGGGTCACAGTAAATAAAAACATTATCAGGATCGCTTACTCAAGAAATTGATTTTCCATAGGATTCTATTTAAAGTCTTATTCTGGGAATAAGCCAGCAGTGTTTTATAAAGCAAACACTGTCATGCTTAAGAAATTAATCTTACAGAGAAAGAGAAAGACACAAAAGAAACATTATTTGATGCAAAGCTGAGTTTTACTATTGTGTTTCAGGTCAGTGGTTTTATACAGTACATGAGCAAATTCATCACCCCTTGTTGTCCAGTTCAAACATGGAGAGACATGGCATTGATATATACAAAGGAAAAGGACTTGAAAATGTTCTGTAATGCTAGTTTGTTCAAAGCTTATGGAGAAATCACTCTAAATGTTTTATTTGTATGTGAGATTTATCAATATGACCAAATTTTCTAAAAACAGAAAAGTTTTCCTAAATTCTTTTGATCTTTTCCAATTGTCACTTTAAAAGAGCATACAATTCTATGATCTGCTTGTTCCCCTGTCTCTTTAATCTTTCAATTTCTACTTATAAGAAAATCCTTTATAAGAACACAAGGCTATAGGATAGCAAGGAGGAAAGAAAATTGATTTTTTTGAGATTACAGATATTAAATACTGGTATTCTGAAGCCAAAGATAACTAACTGATGAACACCAGTAGGAAATGAATATACATTACCAAAAAGAGAATGTTTATTAGGATACAAATTGAAAGAATATTTCTCTAAGGAAATCAAAGAAACTTTCTTTAGGCAGGCTTGGAAGTAAAAATCTTCAAAAATATCTGTTTTTAAAGAATCTAATTTTCTCTGCTTATAAAGACAGAACAAATGCATTTACTATTCTGAAATGTGAAGAAGCCATATAGGTAAAACTACTTAGAACTCTTCAAGCACTATGCAAATTTTAAGATTATAATGACTATAATTATAATAATATAATAAAATATTAATGATTAACTTCCATAATTGAATAGCATTTAAAAATTCTAATTATTTTCACCTTTATTATCTCAAAATTTCACCCAAAGTAATTCTGTATTGTAGGAAGTAGAGTAATAC
Source organism: Lagenorhynchus albirostris (assembly GCF_949774975.1). NCBI lineage: Eukaryota > Metazoa > Chordata > Mammalia > Artiodactyla > Delphinidae > Lagenorhynchus > Lagenorhynchus albirostris. Next base: position 79,916,595 of record NC_083098.1, on the reverse strand, counting down.
TTATTTTAAATTAATAAAGGAGGAGATTTCGAGGCCAGTTTGAGATTATTCCTACCCCAGACCAACAATCATTGCTATTGTGGAACATGACCAAACATTTAGTTCTCATCACAAAGCACCAATTCAGCTTACAAAAAGTACTATCATGCATTTGCAATTTGACAAGTGGCCAGACATCTCTGCATTACCTTTCCAAAAAGAAAAACAAGGGAAAAGAAACACATTTTTTTGAATAGTAGAGTACAATATATTTGTTCTGAGTATTTCTATTATTTAGTAAGTGTGGTAGTCATTAAGACTGTTCTCAATAATCCAGCTGTCTCTTTCTAATGACAAGGCTGTATTAAACTGCCTAACTTGTAATTATATATGGCCATGTGACTTTTTTCTTAAGACATATAAGCAGAAATGGCAAGTTTAACATTCAGGATGAAGCATTAAGCAACAGTGCATGCTTCTTTTCTTTTTTCTTCTCTTAATTTCTTCCCCTTGGCATGGTGACTGGCAATGTTAGAGACGGTGGCTGTTCTTTCAATACAGACTGACAGAGTGATATGATAAGCAAAGCACCTTTCTACCCTACATACATGTGGAACATGCAGTAAAATTAACTTTTTGTTGTTGTTTGTTTGCTATATGAGTTTATAATGAGTTTATATAGATTTGTATAAACACCAAAACGGTCAGTATGCAGTACACTTCCATCACCTCCAAAATTTTCCTCTTGCTATTCATTTTGTAGTCAAACACTCTCCCCCACCCTAATCCCTGGAAACCATCAATATTTTCTCAGGTCCTATAGTTTTATCTTTTCTAGGAAGTCATATAAAATGGAACCATATAGTGCATAACATTTTGAGACTGGCTTATTCATTCAGCATAATGTCTTTCAGAGTCACCCCTGTGTTACATGTAATTGACAGCTCATTTCTTTTCATCGTGGAGTAAAGATTCCATTGTATGAATGTACCAGTTTCTTTAACATTCACTCAACGAAGGACATTTTGATGGTCGCCAGTTTTTTGGTAGTTATGAATGAAAAAGGTATAAATTTTGTTTATAGGCTTTGATTTGAAAATGAATTCTCATTTCACTCCTCTAAGTAAAAGTGGGATTTCTGAGTCATATGGTAAATGCATATGTAATTTTATAAGAAATTCTCAAACTTTTCTAGAGCAGTTGTATAATTCTGTGCAAAGTATATGGGTCACAGTGGCTCTGTATCTACAACACTTGATACTGTCAGATTTTATGAATTTAGTTATTCTAATAGATGTATACTGGTATCTCATTATAGTTTTAATTTGTATTTCTCTAATGATTAATGAGATTGAACATCTTTCCATGTACTTATTTTCCACCTGCACACCTCTTTTGGTCAAGTGTCTCCTCATGCCCTCTGCTCATTTTTAAATTGAGTTGTTTACTTACTTATCACTGAGTTTTGAAAAATTTTTATATATTCTGGGTATAAGTTCTTTATTAGATATATGGCTGCAAGTATTTCCTCCCTGCCTGTTCCTTATCTTTTCATTCTCTTTATAGTGTTTTTCATTGAGCAAAGGTTTTTAATTCTGAAATCTAATTTATCAATATTTTTCTTTTAAAGATTTATCTTTTGTTGCCACATTAAGAATTCTTTGCCTAACCCAAGGTTATAAAACTTTATCCTATGTTTTCCTCTAAAATTTCCTCTAAAATTGTTTTATGTTTTAGATTTGTCTTTTGTTATTATTTTTTAATGAAGTATAATTTACCAAAAACCTATGTTAGTTCCAGGTGCACAACAAAATAATTCAATATTTCTATATATTACAAAATTGATCACCATCATAAGTCTAGTTACCATCTGTCATACAAAGCTACTGCAATATTAATGACTCTAAACACCCCATTCTGTACATTTTATCCCTATGACTCATTTATTTTGTAACTTGAAGTTTGTACTGCTTAAACTCCCTCACCAATTTCATTCATCCCCTCACATCCCTCCCCTCTAGCAACCAACTGTTTTTTCTCTACGAATCTGTTTCTGATTTGTTTTTTCAAGAGTTATTTTTAAATTAATTTTGCGTATAAGTGAAGTCATATCATATTTGTTTCTGTCTGACTTATTTCACTTCTTATAATATACTCCAGGTTCATACTTGTTGTCAAGAATGGCAAGGTTCAATTCTTTTTTATGGTTGAGTAACTATATATTCATATATAATATCACATCTTCTTTATTCATTCATCTATTGATGGGCACTTAGGTTGCTTCCATGTCTTGGCTATTGTAAATAATGCTGCAATGAACATGGGGTACATTTATCTTTTCAAATTAGCGCTTCTGTTTTCTTCAGAAAAATAGCCAAGGAGTGAAATTTCTGGATAGTATGACAGTTATATTTCTATTTTAATTTTGAGGACATTCCATACTGTTTTCCGTAGTGAGTGGACCAATTTTCATTCTCACTAATGCTGTATAACGGTTCTCTTTTCTCTACATTTACAACAACATTTGCTATTTGTCTTTTTGATGACAGACATTATGACAGGTATGAGGTGGTATCTCATGGTTTTGATTTGCATTTTCCTGATGATTAGTGACAGTGAGCATCCTTTCATGTGTCTGTTGGCCATCTGTTATGTCTTATTTGGAAAAAAGTCTGTTCAGGTCCTCTGCCCATTTTTTAATCAGGTTGTTTGTTTTTCTTTATGTTCAGTTACACATGTTCCTTGTATACTTTGGATGGTAACTCCTTATCGGATATGTAGTTTGCAAATATCTTCTCCCATTCACTAGGCTACCTTTTTGTTCTGTTGATGGTTTCCTTTCCTGTGCAAAAGCTTTTTCGTTTGATGTAGTCTCATTGTTTATTTTTGTTTTTGTCCGTTGCATGAGGAAACATCCAAAAATATTGCTAAGACCAATGTCAAATAATGTAGTATCTATGTTTTCTTCTAGCAGTGTTATGGTTTCACGTCTTACATTAAAGTCTTTAATCCACTTCGAGGTTAGTTTTGTATATGGTGTGAGAAAGTCATATAGTTTCATTATTTTGCATGTGGCTGTCCAGTTTTTCCAAAACCACTTAGTGAAGAGGCTATATTTCCCCTACTGTATATTCCTGCTACCTGTGTCTAGATTAATTAAACATATACACATGGGTTTTATACTGGGATCTATACTCTTCCACTGACCTATGTGTCCATTTTTTTGCCAGTACCATACTGTTTCAATTACCGTAGCTTTTTAGTGTAGTATTTTTAACTTCAGCAGATTTCATTTTTATTTATTTTTTTGATTTTTTGGAGCATAGTTGATTTAATGTTGTGTTATTAGTTTCAGGTGTACAGCAAAGTAAATCAGTTGTACATATACATATATTCCTCTTTTTTAGATTCTTTACCCATATAGGCAATTACAGAGTATTGAGGAGAGTTCCCTGAGCTATACAGTAGTTCCTTATTACTTATCTATTTTATAATATATAGTAATATGTATATGTCAATCACAAGCATCCAATTTATACCTCCCCCCTTTACCCCGTGGTAACCATAAATTTGTTCTCTACATCTGTAACTATTTATGTTTTGTAGATAAGTTCATTTGTTCCCCTTTTTTAGATTCTACATAAAAGTGATATCATATGGTATTTGTTTTTCTCTGACAAACTTCACTCAGTATGACAATCTCTAGGCCCATCCATGTTCCTGCAAATGGCATTATTTTTTCTTATGGCAGAGTAGTATTCCACTGTATATAAATGTACCACATCTTCTTTAACCATTCCTTTGTTGATGGACAGTTAGGTTGCTTCCATGTCCTGGCTATTGTAAATAGTGCTGAAATGAACATTGGGGTGCATGTATCTTTTCAAATTATGCTTTTCTCTGGAAATATGCTCAGGAGTAGAATTGCTAGATCATATGGTAGCTCTATTTTTAGTTTTCTATGGAACCTCCATAATGTTCTCCATAGTGGCTGTACCAATTTACATTATCACGAACAGTGTAGGAGGATTCCCTTTTCTCCACACCCTCTCCAGCATTTATTGTTCGTAGATTTTTTTGATGATGGCCATTCTGACTGGTGTGAAGTGATACCTCATTGTTGTTTTGATTTGCATTTCTCTAATAATTAGTGATGTGGAGCATCTTTTCATGTGTTTTTTAGCCATCTATATGTCTTCTTTGCAGAAATGTCTACTTAGATATCCACCCATTTTTTTCTTGGGTTGTTTATTTTTTTTTAATATTGAGCTGCATGAGCTGTTTGTATATTTTGGAGATTAATCCCTTGTCAGCTGCTTCATTTGCCAATATTTTCTCCTATTCTGAGGGTTGCCTTTCCGTTTTGCTATGGTTTCCTTTGCTGTGCAAAAGCTTTTAAGTTTCATTAGGCCCCATTTGGTTATTTCTGTTTTTATTCATTACTCTAAGAGGAGGATTGAAAAAGATATTGCTGTGATTTACGTCATGGAGCGTTCTGCCTATGTTTTCCTCTAAGAGTTTTATAGTATTCAGCCTTACATTTAGGTCTTTAATCCATTTTGAGTTTATTTTTGTGTATGGTGTTAGGGAGTGTTCTAATTTCATTCGTTTGCATGTAGCTGCTCAGTTTCTCCAGAACCACTTATTGAAGAGACTGACTTTTCTCCACTGTATAGTCTTGTCTCCTTTGTCATACATTAGGTGACCATAGGTGCCCAGGTTTATCTCTGGGCTTTCTATCCTGTTCTACTGATTGATATTTCTGTTTTTGTGCCACTACCATACTGTTTTGATTACTGTAGCTTTATAGTAAAGTCCAAGGTCAGGGAGCCTGATTTTTCCAGTTCAGTTTTTCTTTCTCAAGATTGTGTTGGCTATTTGTGGTCTTTTGTATTTCCATACAAATTATAAATTATTTTGTTCTCATTCTGAGAAAAATGTCACTGGTAATTTGACAGGGATTGCATTTAATCTGTAGATTGCTTTGGGTAGTATAGTCATTTTCACAATACTGATTCTTCCAACCCAAGAACATGGTATATATCTCCATCTGTTTGTGTCACCTTTTATTTCTTTCATCAGTATCTTATAGTTTTCTGAGTTCAGGTCTCTTGCCTCCTTAGGTTAGATTATTCCTAGGGTTTTTTTTTTTTTTTTGATGCAATGGTAAAAGGGATTGTTTCCTTGATTTCTCTTTCTGATCTTTCATTGTCAGTGTATAAGAATACAAGAGATTTCTGTGCATTAATTTTGTATCCTGCAATCTTACCAAATTCATTGATGAGCTCTAGTAGTTTTCCGGTGGCATCTTTAGGATTTTCTATGTATAGGATCATGTCATCTGCAAACAGTGACAGTTTTGCTTCTTCTTTTCCAATTTATATTCCTTTTGTTTTCTTCTCTGATTGCCATGTCTAGGACTTCCAAATTATGTTGAATAATAGTAGCAATACTGGACATCCTTGTCTTCTTCCTGATGTTAGAGGAAATGCTTTCAGTTTTTCACCACTGAGAAAGATGTTTGCTGTGGGTCTGTCACATATGGCCATTATTATGTTCAGGTAGGTTCCCTCTGTGCTCAGTTTCTGGAGAGTTTTTATCATAAATTGGTGTTGAATTTTGTCAAAAGCTTTTTCTGCATCTATTGAGGTGACAATATGGTTTTTATTCTTCAAATTGTTGATGTGGTGTATCACATTGATTTGCGGATGTCGAAAAATCCCTGCATCCATGGAATAAATCCCACTTGATCATGGTGTATGATCCTTTTAATGTGTTGCTGGATTCTGTTTGCTAGTATTTTGTTGAGGATTTCTGCATGTAGGTTCATCAGTGATAGTGGCCTGTAATTTCCTTTTTTTTTGGTAATACTTTGTCTGGTTTTGGTGTCAGGGTGTTGGTGGTCTTGCAGAATGAGCTTGGGAGTGTTCCTTCCTCTGCAATTTTTTGAAAGAGTTTCAGAAGGGTAGGTGTTAACTCTTCTCTAAATGATCGAATTCACCTGTGAAACCACCTGGTGATGGACTTTTGTTGGAAGATTTTTTAATCAGTTTCAGAATTGAACCAGTTTCAATTTCAGTACTTGTTATTGGTCTGTATGTATTTTCTATTTCTTCCTGGTTCAGTCTTGGAAGGTTGTACCTTTCTAAGAATTTGTCCATTTCTTCCACATTGTCCATTTTATTGGTGTACAGTTGCTTGTAGTAGTCTATGATCCTTTGTACTTCTGTGGTGTCCACTGTAACTTTTCATTTCCAATTTTATTGATTTGAGTCCTCTCCCTTTTGTTCTTGATGAGTCTGCCTAAAGGTTTAATAATTGTGTTTATCTTTTCAAAGAATCAGCTTTTAGTTTCACTGATCTTTGCTATGGTTTCCTTTGTCTCTGTTTCACTTATTTCTTCTCTGATCTTTATGATTTCTTTCCTTCTACTAACTTTAGGTTTTGTTTGTTCTTTTTTCTCTAGTTGCTTTAGGTGTAAGGTTAGGCTGTTTATTAGAATTTTTTCTTGTTTCTTGAGGTAAGATTGTATTGCTATAAACTTCCCTCTTAGAACTGCTTTTGTTGCATCCCATAGGTTTTGGATCATTGTGTTTTCACTGTCATTTATCTCTAGGTAATTTTTTATTTCCTCAGTGATCCATTGGTTATTTAGTAAATATTGTTTAGCCTCCATGTGTTTGTGCTTTTTACATTTTTTCCCTGTAACTGATATCTAATCTCACAGTGTTCTGGTTGGAAAAGGTGCTCGATGTGATTTCAATTTTCTTATATTTACCTAGGCTTGATACCTCGGACCTGTGATCCAAAGTGCGAGGTATCCTGGAGAATGTTCCATGTACACTTGAGAAGAAAGTGTATTCTGCTGCTTTCGGATGGAATGTCCTATAAATATCAATTAAGTCTATCTGGTCTAATGTGTCATTTAAGGCTTGTGTTTCCTTATTAATTTTCTGTCTGGATGATCTGTCCATTGGTGTCAGTGGGGTGTTAAAGTCCCCCACTAGTATTGTGTTACTACCGATTTCCCCTTTTATGGCTATTAACATTTGCCTTATATATTGAGGTGCTCCTATGTTGGGTGCATATATATTTACAATTGTTATATCTTCTTGGATTGATCCCTTGTTCATTATGTAGTATCCTAGCTTGTCTCTTCTAGACCCTTTATTTTAACGTCTATTTTGTCTGATATGAGTATTGTTACTCCAGCTTTCTTTTGATTTCCATTTGCATGGAATATCTTTTTCCATCCCCTCACTTTCAGTCCGTATATGTCCCCAGGTCTGATGTATTTCTCTTGGAGACAGCATATATCTGGGTCTTGCTTTTGTATCTATTTAGGCAGTCTATGTCTTTTGGTTGGAGCATTTAGTCCACGTACATTTAACATAATTATTGATATGTATATTCCTATTACCATTTTCTTAATTGTTTTGGGTTTGTTATCCTAGGTCTCTTCCTTCTCTTGTGTTTCCTGCTTAGAGACGTTCCTTTAGCATTTGTTGTAAAGCTGGTTTGGTGGTGCTGAATTCTCTTAACTTTTGCTTGTCTGTAAAGGTTTTAATTTCTCTGTTGAATCTGAATGAGATCCTTGCTGGGTAGACTAATCTTGGTTATAGGTTTTTCCCTTTCATTACTTTAAATATATCCTGCGACTCCCTTCTTGTTTGCAGAGTTTCTGCTGAAAGATCAGCTGTTAACCATATGAGGATTCCCTTGTATGTTATTTGTTGCTTTTCCCTTGCTTTTAATATTTTTTCTTTGTATTTTTTTCTTTTTTTTTTTTTGCGGTACGCGGGCCTCTCACTGTTGTGGCCTCTCCCATTGCAGAGCACAGGCTCCGGACGCGCAGGCTCCGGACGCACAGGCTCAGCGGCCATGGCTCACGGGCCCAGCCGCTCCGCGGCATGTGGAATCCTCCTGGACCGGGGCACGAACCCATGTCCCCTGCATCGGCAGGCGGACTCTCAACCACTGCGCCACCAGGGAAGCCCTGTATTTAATTTTTAATAGTTTGATTAATATGTGTCTTGTTGTGCTCCTCTTTGTGTTTATCCTATATGGGACTCTCTGTGCTCCCTGGACTTGGGTGATTGTTTCCTTTCCCATGTTAGGGAAGTTTTTGACTATAATGTCTTCAAATATTTCTCAGGCCCTTTCTCTTTTTCTTCTTTTTGGACCCTTATAATTCGAATGCTGGTGTGTTTAATGCCGTCTCATTGGTCTCTTAGACTGTCCTCAATTCTTTTCATTCTTTTTTCTTTATTTTGTTCTGCAGCAGTCATTTCTACCATTCTGTCTTCCAGCTCACTTATCTTTTCTTTTGCCTCAGTTATTTTGCTATTGATTCCATCTATTGTACTTTTCATTTCAATTATTGTATTGTTCACCTCTGTTTGTCCTTTAGTTCTTCTAGTTCTATATTAAACATTTGTTGTACATTTCAATCCATGCCTCCATTCTTTTCCTGAGATCTTGGATCATCTTTACTATCTTTACTCTGAATTCTTTTTCAGGTAGATTTCCTACCTCCTCTTCATTTACTTGTTCTTGTAGATTTTTATCTTGCTCTTTCATTTGCAACATATTTCTCTGTTGTCTCATTTTGTCTGATTTGCTGTGTTTGTGGTCTCCTTTCTGCAGGCTGCAGTATTGTAGTTTCTCTTGCTTCTGGTGTCTGACCCCTGGTGGGTGAGGTTGGTCTAGAGGCCTGTGCCATTATCGCTTTGATAGGGGGTTTGATTGGTGTTGTGGTGACCAGAGCCTGCCCTGGATATTGAGCAGGGCCTCTTTGCTCTGTGGTTGTCACTGCCCTGTCAGGGGTGGGGTCTGTTCCCTAGCTTTTAGAGGCCCCAGATCTGTTTTTCAGCTGTGTTTCTGATCTACTGTGTGAAGTAGGCAGGATTAGAGCACTCCCACTGGGAGAGAAGCCGCTGAGTATTCCTCCTCTGGAGCTGTTCACCTGTGAATGAGCTCTGCTGTGCCCCCTTTCGCCCACTGTGTAGGCTGAGAAAGTACAATGTTGTTGGCACTGCTCTTGATCTCACCTTAACTGTGGGTATGCTGGCAATTGGCCCTGGTGACTCTCACGTGTTGTTTTAACCATGCTACAGGTACAGATCCACTGAGGTCAGGTCCCAGGACTGCAGTAGTCGTGCACCTGGACCCGCTGTGGGAGCTATGGAGGCAGCTCAGACTCTGGCCTGGCCCAACCTCCACATGTATGTCCCCACAAAGCCCACAGCTGCTAAAGTCAGACCTGTCCCAACTGCAGCACACTTGTCCTTTTGGATGCTTCGCAGGCACTGAATTTAGGATGCTATCAGCGGAGGTGTAACTCTACAGTTTGTGCAGCTGCGAGGAGAGATTTCAGCTCTTCTTCCACAGTCACACAGCCCCTGGGGTCTCAGTTCTGGTTTGAGCCCCACCTCTGCATGTGTTCCTCCCACCAGAATCTCCTCCAGAGGTTGCTGGAGCACATGAGCCCATCAGGTAGGAAGGAGCCGAGGTGGTGATCGGGGCAAGCAGGCCGCCCAGGTGGGAGGGTTTAATTGATTTCCAGGTGTTTTAATCTCTTTGATGCAGTTGTAAATGGGATTGATTTTTAATTTCTGTTTCTGATAGTTCATTATTAGTGTATAGAAAAACCATAGATCTTTGTATATTGATTTTGGATCTTGCAACTTTATTAAATTCATTAGTTCTAAGAGATTTTCAGTGGATTCTTTAGGGTTTTCTATACAGTATTTCTGTATATTATTATGTCATCTACAAATAGTGAGAGTTTTACTTCTTGCTTTTCAATTTGCATACTACTCTTTTCCTTGTCTTATTTTTGTGCTAGGACTTCCAATACTACGCTGAATAAAAGTGGTGGGAATGAGTATTCTTGTGTTGTTCCTGATCTTAGAAGGAATGCTTTCAGGTTTTCAGCATTAAGCAAGATGTTAGCTGTGGGCCTGTCATATATGTCCTTTAATATATTGCGGTATGTTTCCTCTATACCCACTTTACTGAGAGTTTATATCATAAAAAGATGTTGAATTCTATCAAAGCCTTCTGAATCTATTGAGATGATCATTGATTTTCATTCTTGGATTTGTTAATGTGGTGTATCTGTGGTTGTGTGATTGATTTGCAGATTTTGAACCATCCTTGCATCACTGGAATAAATCCCATTTGATCATGGTGTTTGATATTTTAATGTACTGTTGGATTCGGTTTGCTAATATTTTGTTGAGGACTTTCTGCATCTATGTTCATCAGTGATACTGGCCCACAATGTTCTTTTTTCGGGTTGTTACTGTCTGGTTTTGGTATCAGGGTGATGCTGGCATCATAGAATGGGTTCAGAAGTGTCCCTTCCTCTTTAATTTTTCAGAATATTTTGAGAAGGGTAGGTGTTAACTCTTCTTTAAAATGTTTGGTAGAATTCACCTGTGAAGCCATCTGGTCCTGGACTTTTATTTATCTTTTTAATTACTGATTCAATTTCATTACTGGTAGTTGGTCTGTTCATATTTTGTATTTCTTCCTGATTCAGTCTCGAGAGAGTGTATATTTCTAGGAATTTACTCATTCTTCTATGTTTTCCATTTTATAATTGTTCATAGTTATCTCTTATGGTCCTTTGTATTTCTGTGGTAACTTTTTATTGATTTTTTTTGCGGTACGTGGGCCTCTCACTTTTGTGGCCTCTCCCATTGTGGAGTACAGGCTCCCGACGCGCAGGCTCAGTGGCCATGGCTCACGGGCACAGCCACTCCGCAGCATGTGGGATCCTCCCGGACCGGGGCATGAACCTGTGACCCCTGCATCAGCAGGCGGACTCTCAACCACTGTGCCACCAGGGAAACCCTGATCTTTTCTTGATGTTTTTAGTCTCTATTTATGCTCTGATACTTCTTATTTCTTTCCTTCACTAACTTTGGGTTTTGTTTATTTTCTTCTAGTTCCATAATTGTAAGGTTACATTGTTTATTTGAGATGTTTTTTCCTGACATAGGCTTGTATTGCTATAAACTTCCCTCCTAGAATGGCTTTTGCTTCACCCTATAGATTTTGGATCATTGTGTTTCTATTTTCATTTGTGTCCAGGTATTTTTGACTTCCTCTTTTACTTCTTCAGTGTCCCACTGGTTGCTTAGTAGCATATTTTTTAGCCTCCACATGTTTATATCTTTTGCAGTGTTGTTCTTATAGTTGATTTCTAGTCTCATAATATTGTGGTCAGACAAAATACTTGATATGATTTCAATCATTGTAAATTTATTGAGACTTGTTTTGTGGCATAGGATGTGACCTATCCTGGAGAATGTTCCATGTTCACTTGCAAAAAAATGTGTATTCTGCTTCTTTCGAATGGAGATTTTATATTTATATATATATATATATATACATATGTATAGTTGGTATGGTAAAATGTGTCATTTGAGGCCAGTGTTTTCTTATTTCCTATCTAGATGATCTTTCCATAGAGGTAAGTAGGGTGTTAAATCCCCCACTAATATCATGTGACTATTCCTCCCCTTTTGTTTATTAATATTTACATAGTGTAGCATTTCTATATGTATTTATGTAGTCCCATGTTGGAATATATCTTCTTTCTTGTTGGATTGATTCCTTTATCATTATGTAATGTCCTGTTTTTAATTAAACAGTCTTTTTTTTTGTGAAAGTCTATTTTGTCTGTTGTAAGTATTGCTACCCAGCTTTCTATTTGTATCCATTTACATGCAATATCTTTTTACATCTGCTCACTTTCAGTCTGGATGTGTTTTTAGATTTGAGGTGAGTCTCTTGTAGGCAGCATGTATATGGGTCCTGTTTTTTTTAATCCATTCAGCCACTCTATGTCTTTTGATTGGAGCATTTAGTCATTTACATTTAAAGTGATTATTGATAGTCTTTACTTGTTGTCATTTTATTAAATTTTTTCAGGTTTTGTTGTAGATTTTGTTTCTTTCTTCTTCTTTTGCTCTCTTACCTTGTGATTTGATGACTATCTTTAATGGTTTGTTTGGATTCCTTTCTCTTTTTTGTGTATATTTATTATAGACTTTTGGTCTGTGGTTACCATGAGGTTCATATATAACTATATATAATCATATATATGATTATTTTAAGTTTGAACACATTTTTTAAAACCTGCATTTTTACCCCCACATTTTCTTTTTCACGTTTTATACCTTTTGGTTTTATTTGTCCCTTAACTACTTATTGTTGTTATAATGATTTATTACTTTTGTCTTTTAACCTTCCTACTAGTTTTGTAAGTGGTTGATCTACTATGTTTACTGTATGTTTCCTTTTGCTAATGAGATTTTCCTTAATTTTCATATTTCCGGTTGTCATCTTTTTTTTTTTTCCCACTTAGTAAAGTCCTAACATTTCTTGTAAAGCTGGTTTAACGGGGCTGAATTTTCAGTTTCTGCTTGTTTGTAAAACTCTTTACCTCTCCTTAAAATCTGAATGATGGCCTTGGTGGGTATAATATTCTTGGTTGTAGGTATTTTCTTTTCAACAGTTTAAATATATTGCACCAGTCCCTTCTGCCTGTAAAGTTTCTACTGAGAAGTCAGTGATAGTCTTATGGAAGTTCCATTGTATGTAACTAGCTGCTTTTCTTTTGCTGTTTTTAAGATTCTTTCTTTATTTTTAATTTTTGCCATTTAGTGAATATTGCTGCAATGAACATAAGAGTGCAAAATACCTCTCTGAAATCCTGATTTCAATTCTTTACAATTTATACCCAGAAGTCGGTTGACAGATCATATAGTAATTTTATTTTTAATTTTCTGAAGAACCTCCATACTATTTTCCATAGAAGCTGCACCATTTTACATTTCCTGGCATAAAGACAGATATATAGAGAAATGGAATAGAATAAAAAAACTCAGAAATCAACCCACACTATATCTGCTATTTGACAAAGGAGCCAAGAATACATAATGGGGAAATAATATACTGCTCAACAAATGGTGGTGGGAAAACTTGATATCCACATGCAAAAGAATGAAACTGGATCCTCACCTTACACCATACACAAAAATTAACTCAAAATTTAAAACATCAAAGTTTTTAATGTTTAACAACTTAAACATTAAAACTGAAACTACAAAGCTCTTGGATGAAAACATAGGGGAAAATTTTCTTGATACTGGTCTTGGCAAGATTTTTTATATATGACACAAAAAGAACAGGTAACAAAAGCAAAACTAGACAAGTAGGACTACATCAAACTAAACATCTTCTGCATAGCAAAGGAAACAGTCAACAGAGCAAAAGGACAACCTAGGAAATGGAGAATATATTCATAAATCCTATATCTGATAAGAAGTTAACATACAGATTATATAAGAAACTCCTACAACTTAATAGCAAAAAAAAAGTAAACCAATTAAAAAATGGGTAAAGGACTTGAACAGACATTTCTCCAAAGAAGACATACCAATGGCCAACAGGTATATGAAAAAGTGCTTAACATCACTAATCATCAGAAAAATGCAATTCAAAATCACTTAGTCTTGATTTATTATTCTTTTCATATATTGCTGGATTTGGTTTGCAAATATTTTGTTGAAGATATTTTAAGCTATGTTCAAAAAGTATACTGGACTTTTCTTATACTGTCTGCTTCAGATTTAGTATAATATTCCCTCCTCTACTATTATCTGAAAGAGATTATATAGAATTGGTGCTACTTCTTCTTTTAATGTTTGGTAGAATTTAGCAGTCAATATATCTGGGCCTTATGTTTTGGAAGATTTTAAAATATGGATCCACTTTTTAAAATGTTTATAGGAATATTTAGGTTATCTATTATTACTTGATTGAGTTTTGTGATGTAAGAATATCTTGCTCTCAAGAAAATTACATTTTACTGGATGAATAGCTAGAAAACATAGGCTCTTACACAACACTGTGACATAGGCTAAGAGAAGCATTGTCTAGTGAGCAGTATCATCATGATCCTAGATATGCTCCATAATATAGCCAGACTCGAGAGATTATTCATTTAGGATATTGAATAGATTCCATTCTACAGGAGGAAGGATACAGAAGAAACTGGAAAAACTGAGTCTTAAACATATCATCTGTGGTTCAGAAAATACCTTTGGTCTTTGATTATTACAAGAACTCATTGTTCAGTGAGGTGTTGGTATAAAAATCACACTCAGAAACTGAATCAATACAGGGGGTTAGAATGGCAACTGGGAACATATTTCATGTCTACAAATTGCTATAGGCACATTGGAAAAGGAACCATGCTAGATAATAGATCCATATCTCACAAGCTTGACTTGTTAAGTTACTTATGTACTTCCTCTTCTGCTCAAAGTGTTTTTTTCTTTCTTTAACAACCAATGTGAGGCTGAGCTTATTGGTAAAAGCCTTCAGGATTAGAGCTTCACAGGGTGAGGGAAGAAGTTATGGAATCAGGGATGGACAAAACACTGTTTCATAATTTATTTTAAAAACTAATAAAACATTCTATCAAGGAAGTCAGTTAACTAGGGCATTTTTTTAAAGTTTAAGAACATCAATTGATTATTAAGTAAAAGTCAATTAAAATCACTATTATAATTAATAACACTATTAAGTTAAATAAACTAAAATATCATATCAGCCCAACAATTTTGCCAAGATACCCTTCTGAGACAGGGAAAGCCTTGGTAATGAAAAAATACAGGGCTTATGAGGAATATTTCTATTGAGAACACTTAACAAAAGATGCTGGTCTATGATATTAGTATAAAATCTAGCAACTTAGAGAAGTCCTAGGCAGAGAACAAAGTATTAATCCAAAGAGATGACAAAGGTTAAACACTGCAAACGAACCTCGGGAATACAACTGAAAAACAAGTAGCTGAAGTGGGTTTGGAGAGGTTGATAAATGTTTATCCTGGAGTGATATGTCTGGGTTGGAAGGCAGAAGTAATGTGGTTCAATATAGAGCTATTAAAGGCATCATGATGTTTGGATAATTTTGGTCAACTGTAATATTATGAAACAATAACAGCAATAGGACATCTGGAAGCCCTTAAATCTTTGATAAATGGAGGTCAAAGATTCTCTCCTTGGCCAAACTTTAGACAGGCTTCTCTGTGATGTCTTTTTGACTAGACCTCATCCGTGGGCCTTATCTTCAGCTGCATAGGCGTTTTGACAAGAATCCTACTAAGTCAGTTTAGCAAGAATCTCCATACTCTTGATGTCTCCTCCTAGTAATATTCCAGCCACTGGCCCTTCCTCATTCTGCTCACTGACTATAAATCACCTGCTGTCTTTGCTGTATTTGCAGTTGAGCCCCATCTCTCTCCCTTACTGTGAAAGTCTTGACACCTAATACAATAGTCCTGAATAAAGTCTTCTTCATGATTTTAAAAGTGTCAGAATGATTTTTTCTTCAACAGTTGTGGCTCCTGTCTAATAAAATCATAAAACTCTACAGAAAATTTTATGACTTTTGCATTGAGTGTACTCCAAAAATGGTCTAATGAAGAAAAAATATCATGTAACTCTTTTCTAATCTCCAGCATTTTGCAAAATGCTAGGGTAAGACCTCCATAGAAGGATAATTAGATTTGATAGAATTATACATTTCAACCTGAGTTATGAAAACAAGCATAGTATGTACAAACTTGCAGTTACTCACATAAACTGTTCTAATATCCTTAATGATCATTTACAAGCGTAACAGTCCACTGTCTACACAATATATGTAGGAAAAAAAACCCTCTTTTACTGATCATAAAGTCTTAAGCTTGGCTTTAATATTTTATCATGATTCTTTCTCCTAGAATAAGCACTTCTCACTTTTTCTTTGTTGTTGGGCTCTGCATGCAGAATATTCATTACAGGCACTATGTACTGTTGAACCAAATAGTCATGGTCCCTGCACTCTTGAAGCAATTTAAAAGAGGATTTAAACTTAATTTCTATAACACTGAGAAAGAGCTACTGGTATGGTAGAAATAAAATCATGGTATTCTGGAATCCAGATTAAGCAAGTATATTAAACAGGAAGGAGTGGTCAATAGTTTTAAATACTGCTGAGTAGTCATTGATGAGATCAGTTTTGGTAGCATGGTAGGTAAGAAAGCCTAATTGGATAGGCTTATGAGAAATGAAAGAGAAAAACTGGAAAAGTGAAAACACACAATTTGAGGAAGTTTGCTTGGGAGATGACCACAGAAATGGGGCAGTAGTTGGTGGGCAAAAATGGAAAATGGAGTCAGGAGAAAATTTATTCATCTGTGGTGTGTTCATTTTAGGAGGGGAAAAACACCAGCATGTTTTAAAATGATGAAATGAATAAAGTGTGAAAGATAATAAAGTGTAGGATAAATCAGGGAGAATTTCTGGAGCAATGATCTTGAGTAGATAAGACAATACAGGGTATACTGCATAAATGAAGGGGCTGATAACATATAAGTGCATGTATATGTCATCTAACTTAATTGGAGGAAAAGCAGAGGAACTAGATGAACATTTTGAGAAATGCATGAATAGCTGGGAATCTGAGGATGTTCTCAGCCAGTGACCAAGAACTAAATTAGAAAATGCATTTGGAGGGGTTCTCTGGTGGCACAGTGGTTGAGAGTCTGCCTGCCGATGCAGGGGACCCGGGTTCGTGCCCCGGTCCGGGAAGGTCCCACATGCCACGGAGTGGCTGGGCCTGTGAGCCATGGCTGCTGAGCCTGCGCATCTGGATCCTGTGCTCCGCAATGGGAGAGGCCACAACAGTGAGAGGCCCGCGTACCGCAAAAAAAAAAAAAAAAAAAAAAAGACAAAAAAACCCAAACAAACAAGAAAACGCATTTGGAGATTGTGAGATTAGGTATAAAAGCTATATTAGAGGACAAAGGCACTCCAAGGGCTAAAACAGTCTTGCTTTCTCTCCTCCCACCACTCCCAAATTCTCCAAGTAAGACAATGTAAAACAACAGCAAATAGAAAGTTTGAGTTAGTCTCTCTACCATTCCCTCTCTTAACTGCCCCTAGTCACAATGAAGAAGTAATAAAGACGTAGAGAATGACTTGAGGACACGGGGAGGGGGAAGGGTAAGCTGGGACGAAGTGAGAGAATGGCATGGATATATATACACTACCAAATGTAAAATAGATAGCTAGTGGGAAGCAGCTGCATAGCACAGGGAGATCAGCTCAGTGCTTTGTGACCACCAGAGGGGTGGGATAGGGAAGGTGGGAGGGAGATGCAAGAAGGGGATATGGGGATATATGTATACGTATAGCTGATTCACTTTGTTATACAGCAACAACTAACACAACAATGTAAAGCAATTATATTCCAATAAAGATGTTAAAAAAAAAGCAAATTTGCCACATTTAGGATTTTTGCTAGATTAATACCATCTGAATATAGAGAGGTAGGTTACTCCTCCTCAGGGGAGTGGAAAAAAGAAGGTGTGGCAAAGAGGCCAGGGTGACAATCCCTACCAATGGAAAAGAGAGAAGTGCAGAAGAAGAACTGTGAGGAAAGGCCAGACAAGCAGATCTATGGTAAATGGCTAGTGAAATCTCCTGCCCCCAAAGACCAAATTTGGTTTCAGAAGAGTTATCTAAGTCATTTATGTTTACTTGTCATATTTTAGATACAAACCTATCTTATTTACTGACACTACTCCTAGATTATGAAGTCATATCATCAGCTAAAAGAAGTAGATATCTTTTAAAATGTGAAAGATGAGCATCTGTGAAACTTTAGTGTCTTCATTTTTTGAGTTTTTTCTGACTCAACTTTGACTTTCCAGTGAAATAACCAGGGACACAGTGTTAGAAGTAGTGTATGACTTGATTTTAGCAACTTGAGTCCTGGTGCTACTGTGTGACTGTGGTCTAAATAATTTCTAAATGCTCTATGGGTTCTAAATTAGTACAACACAATGGTGATTTTTTCATAATTTGAGTCTTGATACACATTTTCTCCACAATATTTATTTAGTTTCCTACTATAAATTATTAACATGCATCTTTACATTCTCGGAAAGATTTCAAGTACCTTGATGAATAGACAATGTCTTCCTTAAAGTTTTTTCACAGTTCTTGTGCCTAGTACATTTAATAATTTCTAGTAGAACCAAAACAAAAGCATTTTAAAATACAAGGATGGTGGTTTAGGACAAGAATTCTAGTTGATATTGTGCTTTGAATATAGACAGTCTCCCCCTTCTTTCTGAGAAAATATTTGTAGTGTAAGTAGTGTCATCCAAAATACATTACAGTCATTTTCTGGGATATTGTGACAACCAAACATATGAATTTACAAAGCCCACATAAATGGAGTCCTCTTGATGGGGTAGTGCACAATTTGCACATCCAAACATGGAACATCATGTTTCTGACATGCTTTCCCTATGCCATAGAGAAGAGGGAATACTGGTATACATGACATACATCCTGCACTTCCAAAAGGAGTATAGAGGGAAAAAACAGTGTCTTTTCTAATACATATGAAATAGTCAGTGCAGTTTTTTTATGTTTTTTTCAACATTCGTTACCCTATTTTTAGTCATTTCATATTAAAAAATTAAAATATCCTCTACTGTAATCATGTAAAAAAATTCTAAAGATGCCTCAAATAGTTTTTAAAGGCTGCTATTGTGGTTACTTGATTCATATCATAAATAGCTATGCATCTCTAAGTACAAAAAAAAAATGCTTGGGACTTAAATGAAGCACATACTTTAAAAAGATCTTTCCAGTCGCTGTGCCTAAACAGAGTAGTGAGTGAGCCCCAACTGAAATACCCAGCAATAATCACTGCATATACACCAGTCTCTAGTGAGCTGTATATTAATGTTTGGCAATTGATGGCAGAATTCATAATTTCATGGCAGCTCTGGGGGAAAAAAAGGTTTATTAAGAAAGTAAAATATTTCTGAATACTGGATTGTTTTTAAAATTTTCCTGCTCTGCTTTTGGAAAGTAAGGAAGCATATATCGTAATACTAAAAGAAACTGAATCAACATTTGGCATCATTTTATTTAACTTCTATTTAACATAGCCCAAAGTCAATAATCTACCTATATATATACTCAAAATTTATTATTTCTGGGAGAAGAACTATAATGCTAAGAGTGAGTCCCTTTCTTCAGGTCCTATTCTTCTATCTACATCCTAGTTTTACCTCTACTCTCTCCCTGCACAATTCCCCACTGACTTCATGATGGCAAAATTCCTGGAGGCTTTTTTCTTTTTTTCATGAAAAACAACCAAATAGAGAAAGCAAATTAATTTTATATTAAGGGATTTAAAAAATGTATTAATGTGAGCTTCAGTATATAGAAATGCCTTCTCTTTTACCAGAGTTGGAGGGAAATATTTTTTTCCCTCAGACAGACATCAGTTTGCCAGAATATTAACTTTTATAGATAAAGTTGATTTACATTCATAACCACACTACTGAGATAGCAGATGATTTTGAAAATGAACACAAAAGAACTGATGGTACTGTATCTGAAAGCTTGTATCTTCATTATCCATTCTCCATGCAAAGTAGTCTTCTATGCCTACTCTAGCTCCTTCTCTGGTAGTCAGTCAGGTACATTTTCAGATCAAGATGAACATGCCTAGTTCTCCAAAGACTGAACCATCACTCCAATTATTTTCTATTGCCCCCATGGGAAGCAGAATAATGCCCTTCGCTCAAAGATGTTCACACCCTAACACTTGCAACCTATAAATATGTTACCTTACATGGCGAAAGGGACTTTGAAGAAGTAATTAACTTTACTGACCTTGAGATGGGGAGAATATCCTGAATTATTCATGTGGACCCAATTTAATCACAGGAGTTAAAAATTTTCCAGGCTATGGTCAGAGAGAGATGTGAGATTAAAGAAAGATGAGAGAAATACAACACTGTTGACTTTCAAGATGGAGGAAGGGCCCATGAGCCAAGGAATGTGAAAAGAAAAGAAAATGGGAATAGGAACATACATATCGATAATTACCATAAATGTAAATGGATTAAATGCTCCCACCAAAAGACACAGATTGGCTGAATGGATACAAAAACAAGACCCATATATATGCTATCTACAAGAGACCCACTTCAGACCTAGAGACACATACAGACTGAAAGTAAGGGGATGGAAAAAGATACTCCATGCAAATGGAAACCAAAAGAAAGCTGGAGTAGCAATTCTCATATCAGACAAAATAGACTTTAAAATAAAGTCTATTAGAAGAGACAAAGAAGGACACTACATAATGATCAAGGGATCGATCCAAGAAGAAGGTATAACAATTATAAATATTTATGCACCCAACTTAGGAACACCTCAATACATAAGGCAAATACTAACAGCCATAAAAGGGGAAATCGACAGTAACACAATCATAGTAGGGGACTTTAACACCCCACTCTCACCAATGGACAGATCATCCAAAATGAAAAGAAATAAGGAAACACAAGCTTTAAATGATACATTAAACAAGATGGACTTAATTCATATTTATAGGACATTCCATCCAAAATCAACAGAATACACATTTTCCTCAAGTGCTCATGGAACATTCTCCAGGATAGATCATATCTTGGGTCACAAATCAAGCCTTGGGAAATTTAAGAAAATTGAAATTGTACCAAGTATCTTTTCCGACCACAACGCTATGAGACTAGATATCAATTACAGGAAAAGATCTGTAAAAAATACAAACACATGGAGGCTAAACAATACACTACTTAATAACGAAGTGATCACTGAAGAAATCAAAGAGGAAATCAAAAAATACCGAGAAACAAATGACAATGGAGACACGAGGACAAAACCTATGGGATGCAGCAAGCAGTTCTCCTTAAGAGGGAAGTTTACAGCAATACAATCCTACCTTAAGAAACAGGAAACATCTTGAATAAACAACCTAAACTTGCACCTAAAGCAATCAGAGAAAGAACAAAAAACCCCCAAAGTTAGCAGAAGGAAAAAAATCGTAAAGATCAGATCAGAAATAAATGAAAAAGAAATGAGGGAAACAATAGCAAAGATCAATAAAACTAAAAGCTGGTTCTTTGAGAAGATAAACAAAATTGATAAACCATTAGCCAGACTCATCAAGAGAAAAAGGGAGAAGACTCAAATCAATAGAATTAGAAATGAAAAGGGAGAAGTAATAACTGACACTGCAGAAATACAAAAGATCATGAGAGATTACTACAAGCAACTCTATGCCAATAAAATGGACAACCTGGAAGAAATGGACAAATTCTTAGAAAAGAACAATCTTCCGAGACTGAACCAGGAAGAAAAAGAATATATGATCAGACCCTCCTCATTTTGCCTAATTCTCTGTTTGTATCAAAGTATTAGGTAAATCAGTTATCTCAGTCTTGAAGGAGTGGCCTGTGGGGATCAGAAGCACAATTCTGCCTGGCTAACCAGAGCCAGATACTCAAAGGATGTCCCCTATGTGGGCTGTGTGCATCTTCCTGCTGTGGCAGGGCTGCAGTTGTTGCCGAGTGTTGGTGGGCAGGGCTATTGTTTGGCTTACTGGGAGGTTTGACCAAGGTGTAGAGGTAGGCAGGGATCTCAGTGGGGTGCATTCATTGGTGCTAATAAGTTAAATGGAAAATTCCAAAATGGTGCCCACCAGCACTGGCATTAGCAAATAGCCTGAAATCATGAAAATGGCTCCTGCCAGTGTCTCAGTTCCCAGGGAGTGTCCCAACTGGTTTCTGCCTCTCTGGAAGATGCTTCAATATTAATAAGTGGGTCTTCTCCACCTATGGTCCATGAGCTTTTCAAAACGGTGTTTTCGCCCTGGTTTTGGGGTAGAGTGAATCTGCGAGTGAGCCCTTTAAGAGAGGATTTTCTGTTCCCTGCAGTTCTATAGTTTTACTGGGTATATTCCTTCTTGTTTTTCAAATCTAGGTGTTTGGGGAGCTTGTCTTTCCTGTTAAGAATCTAGGGGGTGGGGGTGCCTGATATAGAGATTGAATCCCTCATTCCTTAGGGAAAAGATCTATACCTGTGTGATCTCTCTTGACTCTAGATCACTGTGGCTGAGGTGTGGATTTTTCCTTGAAGAGACCATATCTCTGCCTCTCCTACCCACCTCAACGATGTCTTTTTACCCTCTGGTGTGGAGGCTGTTCTTCAAACTTTCAGGTCCCTTTTGAGGGAATTATTTCATATTTAGTTGTAGATCTGTTGTGTCCCTGGGAAGTGGTGAGTCCAGAATCTTCCTATACTACCATCTTTAACTTGATCAAAGTTATACAATGTTTTCTGCCTTAAAAATCAATACGTACAGTACCCTAAAATAATAATTACTGTTTCCCCACTGCTTCTCAGGAGGCTTAATGGCTATCGTTGGTGATTTATGTGTTTTCAGTGAATGCCAAATAATTTGAATATTGTCTAAGCTAAACATAATTAAGAATTTTTCAGCTAGGGCTTGAACAAAATTACACACACTAAAGGGAAATATGAATATGTGTGTCTGTGTATATATATACATATATAGATATATTTTTAAATTTTGGTGTGTCTATGTCAAACCTCCCCTCTATTGGTCTGGATAATAAAAAAATTTGACTATAGCTAAAAATCAAAATACAAATAAATCAATAATAAACATATGTTAATGTGGCACTGCATTTGGAACTAAAGTTGACCAAAACCAAGTTAACACGTGTCTATCTAGCTACGTCACTATTTTACTGATAAGCCATTGAATCAGCATAAAACTTAAAGCAATCTTGAGCTAACAAACTTCAATGTTGCCTCCATTTTTTCCTGGCCTTTCTCAAGAACAGCAATTCCCACTAATTCCCATTAAGCAGCATTTATTCTAATCATGCCAGTCTCCTCCTGGTCACCTACATACCTACTGACACTCCTCCGCTGTTGAAGCTTTTGCTGGTTTTACTACATGACAAAAAACTGCAGGAAGCTGAAAAGCAGTGATGAAGTGTACTTTCTCTCCAACTTATTGAGCTTCTTGAGAAATGCTCAATCATAATGATATATATAGGTTCTTTTATTCATAAAATAGGGAAGGAATGGTTTTAATCTTTATAACATATGTATGCATGCACATATTTCCAAGTTAGATATAGTTACATGAAAATGTATGGACTTAACTATTTTTCTTCTATGAAAACAAGAATCATATTTTATTCATTTTGAGTTCTGTTGTTTAGAAGAGTGCTTTGCACAGTATGAAAAGCTATAATTCTGTCAGATAAATGTGAAATATATGTACCCACTTAGCAAAAGACTATTGTTTCAATAATCTTAGTCACATACAGAAGTTTTTTGAGATAAGAGCTAAATGTTCTGCGTCTCAATTTCTTTTACTTTATAAATGCATGCAACTATAATATTTTTACATACTTTTTTCCTAGTGAAAATCTTTGGACCTTTACATTTATCGTACTGCTACTACTGAGTGTCTGGTCTCTTCTTTAATGTGTTCCAGATGAAACTTTTCACTTATGAAGCCAAAAATTATTATGTACACTGACTAAATCTGTATGAATATCACAATGAGGCTAGAACATTTTCATTTTGTAGCAAAGTAGTATTTTGTTTATTAATAAAAACTATAGAGATTCTAATGATACTTTTCTTCATAATTATCCTGAAATATCTTTGCACAGTATTTTATTTGATAGTCCAACTGCCTGATGAAATTCTGCTAGATTGTGATTGATGGAAACCTTATCCTGCATCCTAAATAATCCCAAAGTAATAATTTGTAAGTAAAAGAGAACTTCAAGATGCTCTGACAATTAATCTAGTCAAGTCTATATGACTTTGCTTTTAAATCTCTCAACATTCCATATGCTGAAGAACTGTTCATAGAGATATGTGAGCAAAACTCTTACTTGACTATTCAGCAGATATATTATCATAGCTGGGAAAATAGCCACTCTTCAGAATGCTGACCCTGATTTTTATGTCTTTGAATGTTCATAAATTGTTTGATTGTAATGGTTCATAAAATTCTAAAAATGACTGAATATTAAACCCACAGTATAAAGGGATCACTTAATATTTTTATGGCTCATTTTATCTGTGTAATCGTTTCCAGAATACATCAATAAAATTGATCAGAATGTCCCAAAATATTAGTGACAAAGAAGTATTTTGTGCTGATCTTTTCCCTTCTGTTTTAAGTTGCTTCATATTTTGTCTGCCCTTCAATAAGTCCTGTAAGTAATTCTCCAGCTGATTACTCTTATTCCTTGAGTACTTACTTTATTATATAATTCCCTATTATAAATGACACATATCTCCATTTGGGAATAACTTTCTTTGGCAACTAATGCACCATTACATCTGGCACATGTTACTAGCAAAGCAGAATATTAGGCACTGGTATTCCTTTGTTTTCATTCTATTTCTTAGCATTTCACAGCCCTTGGTCCATGGAGACCGACTCCATGCTCCCTTTTCTCTTCTTTCATCAGGAAAAGGAGAGTGTGATTTGGCAGATGAACAGCACCTGCTTTGACTTCCTCAAGGTTGGTCATTGAGCAGATTACATACAGCAAGTGTTTTTCAAGGGTTGGATTCTTCATGGTACATTCATTTTAAGTATCAAATGTGCAATACTATTTCTCTCCTTGTTGCCTTCTCAGATCTCTGTGACCTCTGCTGATGAATTATCGAAAACCTTGAAAGTAATCACTGGAATACTTCCTCTTCAATCATCAAAATTTAGTTTTCATTAGAGTTAAGTGTTCAGAAAGCAACTCAATTAAGCTAGATCCACTAAAAATAGGGGGTTTTTTTAAAGCAAGAAAATATTCTTTGTTCTTATTCCATGGTTCTTTTATTATTGTGTTCTTCAGTGACTTGCTCCAAGACATTTTACGCTTCCTTCGTAGTGGCATGAACTTCTTGCAAAATGATTTATTAGGAAGGCACGCTTTTATTGATATCTTTAATATATAAAAGAACCATATTTCTAGGTAAACTATCATTTTAGGTTTTCTTCTAGTGGAATAGACATAGGAAGTTGTGCTGTCTGAATGACTGCCACTGATATTTTACTAGGAAACTCTTTTTCCTTTAAATGATTATTTAATGACTAAATGTGATCTAGGTATTGTGTATAGGACAACAAAACAGGCATTTGCTACAAAAAGGTCATTCTATATCATGTGGAGATAAATGTATAAATAAGTCATTTTCAGATTATGAGAGACTATATTAAAATATGTTCAAAGGATCATAGGATCACAGGAGAAAGAAAGACTAAGAATATAAGACATGGAATTTAGGGGCCAGACTGCTCAGAGTAAAGAATTTTGAGCTGGGTATTGAAAACTAGTAGTTGGAAATATGTAGCTGACTCTGACTGGAAATTCTAGAGCAAAGAAATAAAGTCAATAATTATTGGTGCAAAGGTGGTTAGAAAGTTAACAGAAGTAGAACAGTGGCAAAGTTTGGGTGTTTTAGGTGCAAATAGGAGAGTTTATTTTGAAATCTTGTGGAACATCAATTGTCAAAATTTTGGATGAAAAAACAGGGACAAAGAAGACTAAGATGTGATAAAAGAGATGAGGGAATATTTAGTAGAAAAGTGTCAAAGCCTGCTGAATGTTGGAAGGGTGGGAAACATATTAAGATATAGGATGCGGGCTTCCCTTGGTGGTGCGGTGGTTGAGAGTCTGCCTGCCGATGCAGGGGACACGGGTTCATGCCCCGGTCCGGGAAGATCCCACATGCCGCGGAGCGGCTAGGCCCGTGAGCCATGGCCACTGAGCCTGCGCGTCCGGAGCCTGTGCTCCGCAACGGGAGAGGCCACAACAGTGAGAGGCCCACTTACCGCAAAAAAAAAAAAAAAAAAAAAAAGATATAGGATGCGCTCAGCTGTGTCAATGGACGTGGGAAATTAAAATAAACTCTGAAAAAATACTAGTAAGTATAGCCTTAATAATAAACATTTTCAGTAAAGTAGAAACTAGATTTCTGTGAAATATCTAGCCTTTCAAGTCTTGAGTTGTATAGATGACTTCTTTTGATTTTCCTTCAATATCACTAAAACAATGACTATTGTCCATGGTTCTTCATGGTAGATATGTAAATGGACACGTTTGTATGCAGTCTATGGCTTTGTGCCATAGACGCCATTGGCCTCCACGTACACATACACATACAAACATGACGTGGATTAAGCAGAGATACCTTACAGAATAAAAACCTCTATCCCTGTATTGGTTTACATTATTATTTTCTTCATTTCAGAGAATATCTACTATTCACGTCTGCTCCTATAATAGCAGCCCAGCTTTTAAAAATTTCGTATTATTCCTTTACATAATTATACATTAGACTATTGATCCTTTACATTTATGATTATACTTTAATGTTAAAATAAAATTGAGTTAAACTTATTTTACCTCTATATCTGAACTGTATTTCTAATAGGACACATTTCTAGAACGGTAATGATTAAAGTGTATATGTATTTTAAATGTATTGACAGTTATAAGAGTTCCACAATTCATACTCCCACTAGTAATTATAAGGAATTCAATTTCCCCAGCTCACCAACCTGCTTATTTTCATTACGGTTAAAATTTTACTAATGGGGTGCATGTTCTATCATCATTTTAACTGCACATCTATTTGATTCATACTGGGATTTATTCCTATTGAACATTTTATTTTTTTTCTTTTGTGAAGTGCCTGTTTCTATTTTGTATTGATTTATAAGAGTTACTTAAGTATTATGGATATGATTTATTTAGATCATAATTTATACAATTTTCCAAATTATTGTTTGTAATTAAAATTTTACTTATCTTGTTTAGTTATTTTAATAGCATTTACATTTTTCTGTAAGACACATACCAGTTTTTTGTTTTCTATTTGTTGTGTCCTTCTTTTCACTAATACCATACATATTCCAAGCACATATTTAATCTTTTAGTACTTTTTTAAAGCTTATTTTTTATATTTCAAATCCATGACACATTTTAAAATCCATCAAGCATTTAGTACTATATAAAATGGGGCAGGGATATATATTTTAATATTAATTTATGATGTAGATACATTATAAGAAGATGCCTCATTTATCATATTTCTACATGGACTTTGTGTTGCTTTTAGACTTTTTGTTGATTTATTAATCTGCTTGTATATCCTTATGGTAGAATTGTATTTTGGTTATCGCTGATATGGAATACATTTTAATATTTGAAAAAACACTTCATAATTTTCAGTAACCACATAATTTGAGGGTTTCTCACATAGGTATTCCACCACGTTAATTCTGGAAAAATAAATAAGAATATCTTTGTTACTGAGATCACAGTAAATTACAGATTTATACTTTTAATGTGTTTACTATGTGACTTACAATGGCATTGTTCTGCCATTTTTTAAATTTTTCTGTTCCTTAATGACTTTTTATCTTAGGCAACTTATTATTTTCTTACTAGATATTTCATATATTGTTAATGTTACACAATAGATTTTATCTTTATTGCATTTTAGACAAGTTGCTGTTGACAGGAAAGCTATCTCAGCTACAGTACTATGGCATATATAATAGAAAGGAAAGTTTTTCTATTGCTTTTTGCCCTTGTTATGCATCTGTCTCTGTTAGCTCCAATCTCTCAGCTGTCCCCAAGATTAGGACACATCCTCATGGAAGAGGTAAATCTGTGACTTGAAATTCTCACTCTTCTTCTTTTTTTTTTTTAAACGTCTTTATTGGAGTACAATTGTTTTATAATGTTGTGTTAGTTTCTGCTGTATAACAAAGTGAGAGCAGACCGTAAAGTCAGATTTATGTATGATTTATGACTTAGTAAATGGGGATTATTATTTTTTTAGTTCAAGTGATACAAAAAAGTAGAAAGTATCAATATTTATGTGTGTATATGGAAGGATGTATCTATGTGTGTTTCTATGTGTGTATATAGGTGCAATATTGGATATATAAAAATAAAGAAATCCTCCTATAGTTCACCTTTCACATATTCTCATAGATAATTTTCAGGGATTCTATAAGTATTTCTTCATAAGGATTCAGAATAAGCACTCAAAAATATTTATTGGATGAAAATATCGATACTAATGAGAAACAAAATTTTTAATCTTTGTAAGTACCACATCACATATAATCAACAAATATTTATTGGTTGACTGAAGAAAACTTTCTGTGATTTACATGAAGTGAGTGTGAAGAGCTAGCTAAATATATGCACTAAAGAATGATGCTTATATAGATTACTGAACTTTTATTTATTAATATTCTTTGTCTCTCTCCATATATAGAGAGAGAGATTTCTCTATATATCTATATAGATATTCAGACATATTATCATGTGATATCTAATGTGGTTTTTCTTTAAGGCAGTGTCAAAAAGATGATAGAAGACGATTGTGGAATTTAAGTATTTATTATTCCAAGCATTTGACTATTGTGAGAAACTCCAAAGTTGCTAACCCTACAGTTCTGCTGAGGCACCAGTTCAGCTTTTAAATGCCAAGAGTTGGTGTGGCAGCAGTTGCCACTTAACTAGTAAGTGAACAAACAGTAACAAAGTTTTATTAATCAAGACTTATTCTGTATAAAGGATTTGTCCTTGGTGACTTCAGAAATTAACATAATCAGGTAACTACTCGCATTACTGTCCTATATGAAAATCAGGACACAGGTACACACACACAAAGAAAAATTTGTTCAATTGTTATTGAGGTCCTCAGTGAAGATTATAATTTGTCTTGAATAGTGAAATGAACTTTTCACTTATTCTCAGTGCTATCTTCATTGATGTCAGTAAGAATGTAGATATATTTACTCATACTGTGATAATAACTATATGCCTAATTTTAATTGCTAATTCTACTTGTCATGTATTTGGCATTATTTCCTGTAGCATATCATGCTGTGAAATACATTTGCACTTAGTTAATTCCTTCTATTCACATTAACACTGAAGAAAAAAACAGCAGCACATAACTTTTTATAAGAACAGTAAGAGCCAGATGCTAAAGAAACTTGCTTTCACTTACATAGTTCTTTTAAGTTAAGTGATTTTCTACTAGTAAGTCAAATACCCGATACACTGCCTCAGAGAAACAGAATTCAATTATGTTTTACTTGATATAATTGTTTCCTTCTCATGGACTTTTGCCCATGCCATATTTCTTGCTATAAATGTAAAATACTCTAATATATTTATCAAATAATTAAAGATGCTAGAGATGTACCAATGTTCATAGGAATTATGAAATATCAAGCAATGTATGAAATATCAAAATTAAATCACATAATCTTTAGATTCATAAAATCCAACAGGGACATTATGGTCTTTCAGTAATTACTTATTTCTAACTACAAATATAAAGCTTCAAGTCTTAAAGAAATATTTATTTACAGGAAATTTTTTTTCTCTCCCTGTGTCATTCCAGCAGAATAGACAAATCCAACACATAATTCACCATATGTTAACCTCCCCTTACCTTATTTTTATTGCCTCACTTACGGCAAGGCTAGTCAAACATGCAACTAAATGTGGAAGTCTACTTTTTAAAATGAGGAAGAGACCACTAAAAAATGTTATAGGTTTAATTACAGTAAATCATTTTTAAAACTGTATTTCTTCTGTGAATATCTGTGGCATAACAACATAAGACTGACTTGATATCTAGACTTTCATTCATTTTGAAAAGCCCATTCTAGATAAAAATACAACTTTTATGTAAGTAAATGGGTTTTGTCTTTAGAAAAATGCATCAGATAGAAATAATTTCGATTTTTATAATTAGAATACTCATGTAAGACAATTATTTTCTTATCTGCTATGATTTCACACTTTCCTAGGAAATCATCCAAAGAAAAGCCAAAATGATTTGTTATTATGAACAATTTGTTATCGTTGACTATGGAATGAAAATGTTCTTTAAAAATAACATATCTTCATGGAATAATAAATTATTATTTAGCATTTTTAGTAACAAATCTTTAAATATTATGAATGAATATGTCAAATCTCTCAAGGGATCTTGATAATAACAGGACTGTGGTTAGGGCAAGAGAATTTAGGTACTCACTTCAGGTATAGAATTTAGGGTGTAGCAAAAACTCAGTTTTCAAGATGAATGTTTTCATGCAATTTTAAAAATCCAACTTAATGCAAAAATTCGATGAGCAAAATATAAAACTTTTAAATAAAGAAAAGATCTAACCCTGTGTTTGCATAACTCAACTGCACTCTATTCCCTGCCCTGCTAATAAAAATACACATTTGCTGAATTTTTAAAAAATGCCTGCTCAATCAGAATTGGAAAATTTGATTTCCCAACACTAAATTACAAAGCCATGTGATTAAAAATCATGATACTTTGTGGTAACAAATAGAAAACGAAAGAAGGATGGCTGATAATTTCATATGTATCTACTCTGAGATTAGAGAAAATGGTTGTTCCAAAGAGAAACTAATCTTAAAAAGATTAAGTGTAATAAAATCCATTGATCACTATCTTTTGCTTTCTTTTCATTGATTATTCAAATAAAATAACAGTTTACAGGCATAATTTATTTATATTTTAAAATATATAGCTTATTCATACCATCTAATTTTTATATTGGACATAATTTATTATTCACTAATTTTTATGTGGCTAACTACTGTTTTGTGCTTGCCACGAAGAATCATAAATTTTCACTGTGAGAACCACCTGGAAATTTCATCCTTGTACTAGTTAATAAGTAACCAAGAAATCTAGTCAGATCATCTAGAGTAGCAGCCAATGTTAACTCTAAAACTGGGGCAGGAGTTGGTGGAATTACTTACTAATACCAAATAAAGAATATTTTGAAGATCTTCATTTCCAATAAAACACTGACTCTGTCTTGATATTTAAATCCAATTATCAACTACTTTTGAGCCACTGAACAAAATTTTGTCCTTTTCACAAAATTCTACTGTTTGTTTAAATCTTGAGTTACTTAAGTAAAATTGTATTCAGAATTGTTTAAAAGCAGAAAATTGCTGATTTAGGAAATAAGAGCACTCAGGTTAGGAATATGCTAAATATGGCAATCTTATTTTCTAAAGAATTACTAAAATAGAGTCTGTAATGAAAATCAGAGATAGTAGAAATAACTTACTGAAAGCAGATGGTTGCTATAGTGACAGGATACATCCACACTGGTGTTGATTGAAAGGAACGTATCTCAGAACTAACAGAGGCCACAGAGGATGGATATCTTTGGGAATCTTTCTTTTCTCCAACTTGTCTGTCCTAGTAAAAGATGGAGAGATTGAAGGTCAGGGAGGGCATGAAGATCTTACAAATGAGAAAATTCTTCTTTAATCCAGAAAATATTAGCAGAAGGCGACTCCAAAATTGTGTAGTCCAAGTGATGGGGCAAATACTTAATAAAAATTTAAAAGTTGAGCTGAGATTTTATCTCGAGTACATCCTTAATTGATTCATCATGGATGCCTGAAGTGGTAGTGCAGTGAGCTACACTTTTATGCTCCACTCAGCATAAAAGAATGCAGTAGTTAACAGACAAGTCACTGGTTGTGGAGACAGGAGTTGAAAGTACTCCTGTTTGCCTCTGGAATGTGAGCCAGGGAGGGCACACAAGAATCATGCTTTTCAGCAAACAGAACCAGCAATACAGAAGTAATGGTGTATACAAGAGCCTAAACCCCCAAGCAACTTAGTATTATCTATAACCAGTGCCCCTAGCCCAGAGCTATTCATACCTAAAATACCAGCATACAAAACCACAAACAAAAAAAGAAAGAAATTTCTGAGTTTATAAAAAGTGAGATAGCACTTTTTAAAAAATTAGCTCACTTGGACTACTTCTTGGGTTTTAGCTATAAAATCAATTGCTTTTATTTTGAGTGTATGCTTGTGGAAATATTTTTGAAAATTTTCTCTTTGCATTCTCTATTAAGAACACATTTAATAAGTTAAATTTGTTTTTAATCATTTAATTTGATTGGGAAGTTTGTGTCTGGGTCTGCTAAATCTGCTCATCAAAAGAGAGAAAGAACAGACCTAACATAAGAAAAGCAAGTAAACTACATTCTACTGAAAACAAAAGTAATTTCCAGAGAAATTCTGGGACTCTGAGGGGATGGAACATGATATATGGATTTGTTTATTGGGATATTCTGTAGTAAGCATATTTGTATTGAATTTGCAATAGAGAACAATTTTACTTGGAAAAATGATATAATAATGGTTTCCAACCATTGTCACATCTTTTCTTCAATAAAAATAATGCAGACTTATAATATACAAAGAAGATAAATGCAGAGCTATCTTGGGTGAATCAGGAATGGAGGAATGGGTACCTCAAATGCTCAGATTATTTTGCCACCACTGCCCCCACCACCACCACCTCACAACAACAGCCTCTGAACTGGCAGAGTAGGTTTTCTTTTCAGAGTAGTTTTTAATAACTGGAGATATTAATATCCAACAATAGCTTCCTTTCAACTCAAAACAAATGAATGATAATTAGAAATAAAACAGAAATAGGCTACTGTGTGGAGAACATGTGGACATGGAAATAACTCAGAGCAGAGAGACTTATTAGAAGACTAAACATTAATCCAGGAAAGAAGTGGTTGTGTTCTAAATCATGGTAGTGGGAATTTTGGGAAAGATGCGATAGAAGAGTGGATAGGTTCAAAAAAATATTTGGATGGTAGGATTCAAAGGATTAGAGGGTTGGAGTGCTTTACTTGATGTGGGAAAGATAAGAAGGAGGGACAAGACAAGGAAGAAGACTGGAATTTTGGCTGGACAGTGGAGTGAGAGTGATACTATTCACAATATAATAAATTCAGGTAGAGTGATTTCCGTTTGACACATGCTGAGTTTTTGGGGTTCCTGAGAACCTTTAAGTGGAGATGCTGATTTCACAGATTTATAGGTCCATATATCAAGGAAAGAGCCAGAAGGACACAGATATACAGATACACAGAATGTGTGTGCACACACATACACATATATATGCACACATACATATATATGCACACATACTTACACACACACACACACACAATGACAGTTCAGGCAATGAAACCTGATGAGACCAAGCACTGTGAAGAATGAAATTGGAAGGCAAAGAAAGGCAGAGGAAAGGAGATGGAAATAATAGAAGGGGATCTACAAAAGAGAACTGAGCACAGAGCATGGGAAGAGTTGCCTACCCAGAAGAATAAAACAGTGATCACAAAATACGTTCCTACAGAACTATTCTTACTCAGGTGAATATCCTTTTGAAACTTGTTTCATCGCTTAGCATCGAAAATCCAGATGCATAGCAATATTATTTACTTTATGAACATCAAAACATATTAATAATTGGATAATGAAGTTTAATTACTGGAAAGCTAGAGTTATAACTCCATTTCTAGATATCCTAGATTCAGAAATGATTTAGCTCTATTTTGACTGGTGAATGGGATTGGAAATTCTATTACATATTGGTTTTTGTTTATAAATTGTAAGTCAAAACCCAATAATATGACTGCTATAACAGAATAGAATCATATAATTGTGTTTAATCTATAAATATAATTTAAAATGAGAAAAAAAACTAATCTCAAAAAAAATTCTGCCTTTCAAAAAACAATTTTTCTTGGACGAAAATCTGGGAGTAAATGAATCAAAATTAGAATTGCATACATCAAAGCAATTCTAAATAGTCAAAGTTATACTTAGAGGAAAAATGATGACTGTTCAGAGCTTTATTTAAAGGATAACAAGAAAGTAAAACATATCAAACACAAGATTATAGAAACATAATTTTTGCAAGGGGAAGGAATAAAAAGAGAAATGTGAAAAACTAATAAATTTTAAGTAATTTCGTTAAAAGTTATTTTTAGTAAAATGGATCCTAGGTGTCTCAGGCATAGGGGCTTCCTACTGTACACCAAAACAGTGCTTTCCAACCATCTGTCTTATATTCTTAAATCCTATTCAAATGATGTCTTTACAACTATTATGAAAAGTTAGTATTATCAAAACTATCTTACAGGTTAGAAAACTGAGGTTAATGGACATGAAAATTACACAGGAAGTAAATACTGCAGGAACAATTTACCCTTTGGTGTGTTAAATATAAAACTTGTGATCTTTCCATTCTATAATGGAAAATATGTTGTCTTCAATTTCTTTTATCAGCATTTTATAGTTTTTGGAGTACAGGTCTTTTGCCTCCTTAGGTAGGTTTATTCCTAAGTATTTTATTCTTTTTGATGCAAAGTTAAATGGACTTGTTTCCTTAATTTCTTTTTCTGATACTTTGTTGTTATATTATTTACTTTTTTAAGTTGTTATGGCATTGTTTCTAGGTTTACATATACTGAACTAGTCTAGCATAGTTGGAATAATACAATAATTACATTAATACAAATAGTTTCTCCCAATTTGCATATACATGCTCAGAATACTTAGCTCAACAGAAGCTGAGGGCTGAGGTCTAGGGGAGGAACCCACAACATGGCAGGGAAGAAGCTGGGCAGATAACATGTTCTGACTTTGCTGTATTCCTATCCTCTGTACCATGCCAAAAAACCCTGTTGCTAAACACAACTAGATGTGGGTAAGGGAGTTCTAATTATTTATTCCATGGAAGCTGGCATTACCAGGGCACAGAGTAGATTGAAGAAAGGTGGAAAATGGATTGGAAAGGGTAAATAAAAAAATATTCAACATAACTGCTAATTGCAGGGATGTGATACTCTGAATATTTTATGCACTAATGACATTATTTCACATAAGCCACCAAGGATTACCTTTTCTTTTTTTTTAAAACATACACATTTAACTTTATTTCATCATTGTCATTTAAAGCTTGATTTTATAAAACATAAAAGGACATTCTTAAAAGTTTGGTATCATAGCAATTTGAACAGTAGGAATATCCATAGCTTCATGGGTTCAAGTTATATAAATTAAAATCAAATAATTGGAAAATTTTTCAATATGGAAACTATACAAATGAAATAAATGGCAAAAGGACCTAATAAGAGCAATATTTTATTACTTATGGACTATCATTAGTTACTTTCAGGATCTAAACAAACATTCTGAATATTCATATTTCTTTAGCTCTATTTTATATTTAAATATTTCTGTACATTCTGAGTCAAGCTGCTTGACCAAAAGGTCTGATTTAGAAAGACATTTATTTTTATGGCAAAAGTTTTTCCATCTACAGTACTACCTTCAAAGGAATTGACATTACAATGTTAATGAAATCTGCTAGTTCCCTTTGGAACAGTGTGCAATAACTTACATCAGCCATATGGAAAGTGAAACAGGTACCAAGGAATGGAACAATTATGCACAGATTCAGTAAAGTATAATGTTAAGTTTTCCCCATCTAAAAATTAACCAATGAAATATATCAACTAAAGTTGATTTGGTTTCAGGAAAACCACATTTGAGAATACAAGTACATTACTGTCTTTAGCTCATCCTCAGTCATTGACAGGAATTTTGTAGGCTACCATGCTACTCACTTTGTGAACTGTAGTAGTAAATGAACGAAGATGAACTTCTTCAGAACTGGTAATGAACTGTGGTCCTGACTCTTCCCCCTTTTCAGGTACAACCAAATCTTTGTCTGTATAAATCAGGAGATCAAATGAACAAGAAACTTCCAACAGTGGCAGAAATGTCACTGTAGCTGTGATCTGTCTGATCACTGAGCAAATTTCATCTTGGATAGCTTTCTGAGACTTTTCTCTGGGGGCACTGTCATCTTTTGTGGTCTTGTCACATTCAATATCAAATTGCCATCTTTCAAGGACCTCACCACTTTCAATATTTGAGATGACTACCACCAATTTCTGCACTGAACACTTGTATAACCATTCTTTCAGTTGTTCCACCACATTATTTAGGCATTTTATGAGTTCAGGATCAGTAGTTACAAGCAAGGTGAGTCCATATTTCTGCACTCGAGTAAAGGTTTCGGATGGATATAAGCCACGCTGATATAAAATGCTGTTGATGCCAAATGCTGGTCCAGAATGGCGCTTCCTGAACTCTAGTCCATCACCGTCGACCAGTTTCACCTCGCGGGGGTGACGGTGAGGGGTGAGCTCTGCACTTTAAAGAAACTCTCCCGGCGAAGGGGCTGTACCACGAAGCAGGCCTCAGCAGCACCTAGGCGTCCTCCTCCATCATTAGCAACGCATCCGGAGGAGGCGCCTGCATCCGCCTCTTCCCAGATTCCTCCTGCCGGGCAGGAGTCCGGGGCTGAGAGGGCTTGGGTTCGGGGCCACTCCAGCCCACCCGGCTTCCCCTCGCCTCGGAAGCCGAGCCGCGGGCCTGACGGGTGGCCTGGGCTCCGTTCTCTCAACCTCTTACATTATTTGAAAATAAGAAGCTTTAGAAGCTTCTTTTACTCATTATGCTTTAATTTACATAATATAATTA
The DNA here is from genome assembly GCF_949774975.1 of Lagenorhynchus albirostris. Classification (NCBI taxonomy): domain Eukaryota; kingdom Metazoa; phylum Chordata; class Mammalia; order Artiodactyla; family Delphinidae; genus Lagenorhynchus; species Lagenorhynchus albirostris. The sequence goes on along the minus strand of NC_083098.1, from coordinate 79,880,187 downwards.
GTTCACTGATCATACTCTTATTGGTACTCTGATTTGCCATAACAATCCTTCATTTTCAAATACTTCTTGAATGTTTCTTTTAAATTTTGGCTGCATAATTTCCACTTAACTTCTGCACCTGTGTTGCTCTTTCAATTTCCATAACCAACTATTTTCTCTTTTGAGTAATGTTCTATAATCCTGACTGGTTTTACTGACTTTTATTTATAAATTGTAATCTGTCCTGTATGTTTTCCTTTTGTCACAGAAAAATTGTGAATCCAGAACAAAACAAATATTTCAAGAGAGAATTTTTCCACAAGTCACTTTTTTTAGATAACTAGAATGAGTTACATTGATAGAAAGTGTTCTTCAAAAGACAAACCACTTAAATAAGATATTCCTCACCTAGTAGTCAGTTGTACTTCTTTGGTGTCCTCAGGGAAATACTAATGTCAGATTAATACACCTATTTTCTGTATGTAGAAATTTTAATATATATCTGCATATTATATTTTTTCAACATATATGTTAACTTGTCTCAACGTTTTGTAGATGAGTAAATTGAAACTCAGAAATCCTATGTATACTGCCCAAATAATCAGCAAAAAATGACAAAATAGCAATTCCAGCCAGATTTACTGTCTCAATAATTTGCACATACTTCACTGTATATATACATATTTAAGATTTGTGTACAGAGACTCTTAGCATCTCACTTTTAGAGATTAAAATATTAGTAAGTCTTCCATTTTGTTATGATACGGAAGTCCAGAGTTTCTAAATATTTGTAAAAAGGAGCAACTGCTCTTGGAGAGAAAAACAGCAGGCACATATTTAACTTATCAGTCCTTTACAAGAAAATAATTGGACAGCAGAGAGAAATATAACAGGTCACCACCTCAAAAAAGGACAGCATTTACAAGAGACCATGGCATGATAAGAACAATCATATTATGAGTTTGCAACTGTTGTCATCCATCATGTTGGGAATACAAATAAGGATGAGATATGGAAAAAGAATATATGCGGGTTGCTAAAGCTTTTCTCAGGAAGTATTTTTTCTCATTAAAAGCAGTTTAACAAATAACATCACAGGTAGGGCAAATGCAAAATGACAGGCCTAGCAACAGAGGGCAGACATCATTTCTATAATCAAATGGAAATCTCACGAGCATTATGAAACTAACCAGAGCAGCTGCCTTTGAATTTTGCCAAAAAGACATATGCTCTTAGAACAGCCCCTTCCACTGCTGGTGGCTGAAACCCAGCAGGGTACTATTGTAATGCTATTCCACTTATATTTTATTATTTTACTCATAGCCACATTTTACTCAGAATATTGAAACTTTCATGGAAATTAAATGCCATGTGTTCACATTAGACTTCCACTGGCAGCTCCATTCTATGTGAAACAGTCTAGTCTAAGAAGAATTTGACCCCAGTCTTGCTGAAAACATTCCCTCCTTAGTTATCTAAATGTCAACTCCTTCAAATTTAGCACTAATATTTTAAAATACAAAGGTCTCAGTTTTACATACATAAAAGGAAACTATTCAAACTGAAACCAAGCAGGACCCTGCGGGGCCCTCTTGGGGACAGACAACCTCCCCCCACCTTAGATCCCCCAGCTCTTGTTTGTAGAAAGTTTTAGCCTCCTCTGCCTTCCATGAGTTACAAAGAGCAAATTTAATCAGAGAAGTGAGCAAATGCAAAAATAAAGGAAAGCAGTCAAGCAAGACAAAATAATAACAGTTTAGCCATAAAACAAAGTCAAGGATCCTTAGTTCCTTCTCAAGGGCCATAGATAATATCTTGAGCCATATCCTTGAGTTGTTTTGCTGATACTAAAACCCCTACCAGGTGGAGGAAGTTAACTGCATGCTGACCACCAGCACAAAGACCCCAGGCCAGGTGGAACCAGAAGGTTGGTGTCTGAGATCCCTGAAACATCACCTTGTTAGTTACCTCACCATCAACCAATCAGAGAATTGTGCATGAGCTGATCACATTGTCTTTAAAAAACCCTTCCCTGAAATCCATCAGGGAGTTCAGGTCTTTGGAGCACAAACTGCCCATTCTCCTTGCTTGGTGCCCTCAATCAACACTGTACTTTCCTTCACAACCCGGTGTCAGTAGATTGGCTTTTTTCCACGTCTGGTGAGTAGGCCAAAGTTTGGTTTGGTAACAAACCCTGTAGTCACTAGCCCTAGGAAGTTTTTTTTACAAGTAACATTGTAAAACTATGTCAGAAATACTGAGTAGGAAGTTGTATTTATCAAGGACAAATATTAAATCCTATGTTTCCCATGTGCAATGTGCATTGACCGTCATTCCTTCACATTAGGACTAATTGCTTCCTAATCCTTAGGGGGAAAACCCTAAATCATATTGTTCTAATCAGCAGCCCAGAAAGATTTAAACAGAGGAAAATAGTAGCCCAACTTCCTAAGTTGTGTTTGTAAAATGCATTCGCAGGTTTTGTGCGGTTTTTTTAATTGTTGTTATTTTAAGATGCTGTGAATTTGAAAGAATGAACATAATCATAAAATGCACAGGATTCTAAACCCATAATCAGGATATTTAGAGTAATTCTCAGTTTCTTGGTTATAACAAGAGCACATAAGCCAAAATAATTTTTAAAATTAAACAAAAATATTGGCTTAGTGGCTTCCCTGGTGGCGCAGTGGTTGAAAGTCCGCCTGCCGATGCAGGGGACATGGGTTCATGCCCCAGCCTGGGGAGATCCCACATGCCGCAGAGTGGCTAGGCCCATGAGCAATGGCCGCTGAGCCAGCGCGTCCGGAGCCTGAGCTCCGCAATGGGAGAGGCCACAAGAGTGAGAGGCCCGCGTACCGCAAAAAAAAAAAAAAGAAAAAAAGAAAAAAAATTGGCTTATTTGAGCCTGAAGTTTATTCAGACTATCAAACATGTTGCCCTGAAATTAGCAGGCTTAAGAATGATAAATACAGTGTAATGATTAAGATCACTGGTTTGGAACCAGAGTGCTAGGCTCAAAGTGTCTGCAATATAATAACGTGGTGACCTTTGGCAAGTTATTTAAATTCTCGGTATCCCTTCATCTGCAAATCATACAAAAATATATGTATGCATATCATGGGGTTACTGTGAAGATTAAATGAGTTAATGATTTTAAGTACTTGGAAATTATCTAGTATACATTAAATGCCCCATTTTTTAAAAAAAACAATTTCCAGCTACATGAGTATGTATCTTTTAATGTGTGGAGATTCCTCAAAAAATTAAAGCTAGGGGCTTCCCTAGTGGCGCAGTGGTTGAGAGTTCGCCTGCCGATGCAGGGGACACGGGTTCGTGCCCCGGTCCAGGAAGATCCCACATGCCGCGGAGCGGCTGGGCCCGTGAGCCATGGCCTCTGAGCCTGCGCGTCTGGAGCCTGTGCTCCGCAACGGGAGAGGCCACAACAGTGAGAGGGCCACGTACCACCAAAAAAAAAAAAAAAAAAATTAAAACTAGGACTTTCATATGATCCAGCAATCCCACTTCTGGGTATATATCCAAAGGAAATGAGACAGATTATAAAGAGATATCTGCACACCCATGTTCACTGCATCAATATTCACAGCAGTTAAGATGTGGAAACAATCTAAGTGCCCATCAATGGATGAATGAATAAAGAAGATATGGTGTGTATATATATAAAATGGAATATTATTTAGCTGTAAAAAGAACATCCTGAAATTTGCACAACAGAGATGTACCTTGAGGGCATTATGTTAAGTGAAATAAATCAGACAGAGAAAGAAAATACTGTATGGTATCACTTATACAATCAAAAAAAGCTGGACCTGTAGAAACAGAGAGTAGACTGATGGTTGCCAGGAACTGGGGAATGGGTAAAATCGGGAGATGTTATTCAAAGGGTACAAACTTAAATTATAAGTCCTGGGTATCTAACGTACAGCATGGTGATTATACAAAATAACAGTGTATTATATATTTGAAAGTTGCTAAAAGAGTAGATCCAAAATGTTCTCACCACAAAAAGAAATGGTAATTATGAGAAATAACTGAGATGTTAACTAATGCTATGATGGCAATCATTTTGCAATATATATGTGTATCAAATCAACATGATGCACACATTAAACTTATACAATGTTTTATACATGTATAATACATGTCAATTATATTTCAATAAAGCTAGAAATACAAATTCTTGGCAAGTGTTCTTTTCTCCATCCCTTATATGCTTTTCTACTAAAAATATGATTAGGTTCTCAACTACTGAGACTTACTGGGACAGATAATAAAATGTATAATATGAGCCATGCATAAGATGCACTGAATTGAGAGCAGGTGAAGTGGGTTCAATTTCTACCTCTACCACTCAAAAGCCCTTGTCCTTTAGGCTCACATTATCATTTGTAGAACTAAAAAAGTAGATGTTTGTAAGTAGGTGATATGTTTAGTATAGATGTGAAAGTATAAATGTGACTAGTACTGATGAAATTCATAATAAAGTGCCTCTTCCAAAATATAAAGATATTTTAAAAATATAACGAAGATATATACATGAGAATTCATTACCTTGTATTTGTTATGGTGACATTTGTACAATTTATTCCTATTTTTTTCCACATAATATTCTGAACTGGTTTAATTATTTAACCAGTTAAAAATAAGAAAAAAGAAAATCACTAAAAACATTAAAATAGATGACAGCCTTTTGAACTCCTTATATAAACCAAAGCTGTAAGTTAGGAAGATTTGTTCTTGACACGTAAAGTCACAAAATAAATTTATGACACATAGCAGGTACTTAAAAGTAAAATGTGGAAATTTAAATGTGGATAGACTCCTAGAGGGAAGAATTATAGGTCATGAAATATATCTTCACTGATTGAGGGTTTAAGGCATGCATTAAAAAAAGAAACCAATTCTCCAAGTAGTTTGTATTTATATCTCATTACAGCCACTATGATTAGTTGACTTTCAATAAAATAAGTCACAAAGGAAAAAAAATATGCCAGGAATCAGATTAACATGGCGGAGGAGTAGAACATGGAGCTTACCTTCTCCCACAAATACATCTACATGTGGAACAATTCTCACAGAACATCTAATGAATGCTGGCAGAAGACCTTAGATTTCTAAAAGGACAAGAAAATCTCCATATAACTGGGTAGGACAAAAGAAAAAAGAAAAAAAGAGAAAGGAATCAGGGCAGGACCTGCACCCCTGGGAGGGAACTGTGAAAGAGGAAAGATTTCCACACGCTGGGCAGTCCCCTCACCGGTGGAGAAATCAGCCAGGACAGGATGGCAGGGGGGAGCTTTGAAGCCTCAGAGAAGAGCAGTGCAACCAATTTGCAGAGGGGAAAGCAGAGAGACACCTGCACAGATGGTTGGTGCCACAGCCCTGCGCTCCCCAGCCTGAGATGCTCCTGTGCTTGTGCAGGCGGGGGCTGGGTGCTGAGGCTCGGGCTTTGGAGCAGACCTGGGGAAAGGACTGGGGTTGGCTATGTGGAGACACCCTGAGGGAGCTGAGGTGCGGTGCACCCAAACCAAGGGAGTACGGGAAGAAACACAGGCCTGCTAGAGAAGCAAGGTGCCATTGTTGGGGTGCACAGGAGGAGAGGGGCAGGACCACCATAGGAGCTTCTTTCTCTGCACGTATGTACTCTCAAGTGGCAGGGTACTGCCTACAAGAGCTCCAGGGGCAGGCGCGAGCCACTGCTGCCATCTCAGACTCCAGAGGCAAGTGCAGACCTCTGCCACTGCCAAGGGTCCCATGAGCCAGTGCCAGTCTCTGCCCCCACCTTCCTGGGAGCCTGCAAGAGCAACGCACCTGCACACCCCCTACTCAAGGGGATAATGGCCAGCACGTGCTAAAGGAAGAGATAGCAAGCATCCAAACTAAAAGCAGCCCTTGCACCAAAAAAATATTATACCCACATAAGCTACTCTGGGACACTCCGGCATATAAATAGCCCTCCAAGACTACAGTAGATAACTGTTTCTCCTAAACTCACAAAGTAAAAGAAATAAGTAAAATGAAGAAGCAGAGGAACCATTCCCAGTTAAAAGACCAAGAGAATACCCCTGAAAGAACAATGTAACAGACCTCTTTGGTCTAATAGAAACCAAGTTCAAAAGAGGAGGTAAAGAAAATACTGAAGGAATTAAGGCTATCACAGAAATGTAGATTACTGTAAAAAGGTACTAGAAACTATAAGCAGGAGCCAAAAAATATTAGAAAATTCATTTGCCTAGAAGAAAGCTGAGAAAAAGGCAATGAATAGCAGAATTAATCATGCAGAAGAAAGAATAGGTGATCTGGAAGTAGAAATACTGGAAATTACACAATCAGAACAGCAGACAGAAAAATGAAAAAAAAAAGAAAGCAATATAAGAGACCTATGGGATAATATAAAACATGCCAGTCTATGCATAATAGAGATTCCAGAAGGAGAAGAAAGAGGAAAGGGGATTGAAAATGTATTTGAAGAAATTATGGCTGAAAACTTCCCAAACCTAAAGAAGGAAACATATATCCAGATACAAGAAGAGCAGAAGGTCCCAAACAAGATGAACTCAGACCTACATCAAGACATATAATAAAAATGGCAAAAGTTGAAGATAAAGAGAAGATTCTAAAGGCAGCAAGTGAAAAACAAAGAATTACAAAGGAACCCTCATGAGGCTACCAGCTGATTTCTTTACAAAAATATTGCAGGCCAGAAGGGAATGGCAAAATACATTTAAAGTCTTGTAAGGGAAAAATCTGCAAACCTACAATATACTACCCAGCAAGATTGTCATTTAGAATAGGAGGAGAGATAAAGAATTTCTCAGACTAGCAAAAACTAAAAGAATACAGCAATACAGAGCCTATTCTAAAAGAAATACTGCGAGGTCTTCCTAAATAGAAAAGAAGCAAGAAGATATAGGAAAGAAGAAGTCACAATTGGAAAATAAATCACTTAAATAAGACAATATACATATTAAAAAAAAGAAAAAAAAAACTTACTTGTGAAAGCGATGAAAAACCCAAGGAACAGCAAAAGGATAAACATGAAGATGTAAAAAAGGACATCAAAATCATAAAATCAGGAAAGGAGGGTAAGAAAATAAAAATTTTTTTTTTCAGAATCTGTTTGAGCCTATATGACTATCAGTCTAAAGCAAGCAGATATTGGAAGGGGTTAACATACTTGTAAAACAGGGTAACCACAAATCAAAAACAGACAAACAAAAAAAGAAGAGAATACAAGCATAAAATGAAAGGAAATCATCAAACCACACACACAAAAAAAAGGAACAAAGAAGAAACAGAATCAACTGGAACACAAGGTTTAAAAAGGCCATAAATACAGATGTATCAATAATTACCTTAAATGTCAACAGACTGAATTGTCCAATAGAAAGACATAGACTGGCGGACTGGATTTAAAAAAAAAAAAAAAGAACAGCCTACAATATGCTGCCTACAAGAGACCCACCTAGGGTAAAGGACATATATAGATTAAAACTGATGGGATGGAAAAAGATATTTCATGAAAATGGAAATGATAAGAAAGTGGGAGTCGTAATACTCATATCAGACAAAATAGACTTTAAAACAAAGGCCATAAAGAAAGATAAAGGAAACTAAAATGATGAAAGGATCAATACAAGAGGAGGATTTTACACCTGTACATATATGCATCTAATAAAGGAGCACCCAGATACATTAAAAAAAATACTAACGGACCTAAAGGGAGAAATTGATGGGACTACAATAAGAGTAGGAGACTTTAACACCCTACTCACATCGATGGACAGATCTTCTAGACAGAAAATCTTAAGGCAACAGAGATCCTAAATGATACAATAGAACAGTTAGACTTAATTGATATTTTCAGGACATTACATCCAAAAAAACACCAGAATACACATTCTTTTTAAATGCACATAGAACATTCTCTAGGGTACAAAACTAAGCTCAACAAATATAAGAGTATAGAAATTATTTCAAGTGTTTTCTCTGACCTCAACAGCATGAAACTAGAAATAAACCACAGGAAAGAAAATGATTATGTGGAAACTAACAACATGCTACTAAAAAGCCAATAGGTCAATGAGGAAATCAAAAAGGAAATTAAAAAAATACCTTGAGGGCTTCCCTGGTGGCACAGTGGTTGAGAGTCCACCTGCCGATGCAGGGGACACGGGTTCATGCCCCAGTCCGGGAAGATCCCGCATGCTGCGGAGCGGCTGGGCCTGTGAGCCATGGCTGCTGAGCCTGTGCATCCGGAGCCTGTGCTCCGCAACGGGAGAGGCTGCAGCAGTGAGAGGCCCACGTACCGGAAAAAAAAAAAAAAAAAAACCTTGAGACAAAGGACAAAAAACCCACAACCATACAAAAATCTATGGGATGCAGCAAAAGCAGTTCTTAGAGGGAAGTTCATAGTGATACAGGCCTTCCTCAAAAAACAAGAAAAATCTCAAACAACCTAACCTGTCACCTAAAATAATTAGAAAAAGAAGAACAAACAAAGCCAGTCAGCAGAAGGAAGGAAATAGTAAAGATCAGAGAGGAAATCAATAAGAGATTAAAAAATAATAGAAAGAAATCATAAAACCAGGAGCTGGTTCTTTGAAAGGCTAAACAAAATTGAAAAGCCTCTAGCTAGGCTCACCAAGAAGAGAGAGGAACCACATAAACAAAATAAGCAATGCGAAAGGAGAGTTAATAAACAATAATGCAGAAATTAAAAAAAAGAGAATACTATGAACAATTACATGATAACAAATTGGACAACCTAGAAGAAAGGGAAACGTTTCTAAAAATATACAGCCCACTGAAACTGAATCAAGAACATATAGATAATTTGAATAGACTGATCACTAGAAGTAAATTAGACTCTGTAATAAAAACAACAACAACAACAATTCCCTACAAACAAAAGTCCAGGACCAGATGGCTTAAGGGTGAATTCTACCAAACATAAAAAGAAATTGTACTGATCCTTCTAAAAGTCTTCTAAAAGACTGAAGAGGAAGAACACTCCCAAAGACATTCTATGAAGCCACCATCACCCTGATACCAAAACCAGACAAAAACATTACCAAAAAGGAAAATTACAGACCAATATCTTTGACGCATATAGATGCAAATATTCCCAACAAAATACTAGCAAACCAAATCCAACAACACATAAAAAAGATCATATATCATGACCAAGTGGGATTCATCCCAAGTTAACAAGGATGGTTCAACATATGCATATCAATCAGTGTAACATCTATGATCATCTCAATAGATGCAGAAAAAGCATTTGACAAAATTCAACATCCCTTCATGATAAAAACTCTTACCAAGGTGGGTACAGAGGGAACATATCTCAACATAATAAAAGCCATTCATAACAAACCCACAGCCATATAATACTCAATGGTGAAAAGCTGACAGCCTTCCCACTAAAATCTGGAACAAGACAAAGATGCCCACGCTCACCACTTCTATTCAATACAGTATTGGAGGTCCTAGCCACAGCAATTAGACAAGAAAAAGAAATAAAAGGTATCCAAATTGGAAGGGAAGAGGTATAATTGATACTATATGCAGATAATATGATATTATATAAAGAAAACCCTAAGGACTTCACACAAAAACTACTAGAGCTGATAATAAATTCAACAAAGTAGCAGGATACAAGATTAATATTCAGAAATTGGTTGCATTTCTTTATAATAATAATGAAATATCAGAAAGTAAAAGTCAAAAAAACAATACCTTTTAAAATCGCACCAAAAAAAAAAATGCTTAGGAATAAGGCTAACCAAAGACGTGAAAAACTTATATGCTGAGAACTATAAAACATTAATAAAGAAAATTAAAGAGAATGCAAAGAAATGGAAAGATATTCCATGCTCTTGGATTGGAAGAATTAATATTGTTAAAATGGCCATACTGCCCAAAGAACTATATAGTTTTAATGTGATCCCTATCAAATTATGCATAACATTTTTCACAGAACTAGAAAAAATAATCCAAAAATATATATGGAACTATAAAAGACCCAGAATTGCCAAAGCAATCCTGAAGAAAAAGAACAAAGCAGGAGGCAAAACTCTCCTGGACTTCAGACAATACTACAAAGTTATAGTAACAAAGCTACAGTAATGAAAACAGCAGTGTGATATCGGTACAAAAACAGACATATGGATCAATGGAACAGAATAGAGAGCCCAGAAATAAACCCACACACCTACCATCAATTAATCTTCGACAAAGGAGGCAAGAATATAAAATGGGGAAAAGACAGTCTCTTCAGGGAGTGGTGCAGGGAAAGTTGGACAGCTGCATGTAAATTGATGAAGTTAGAACATACCCTCATACCATACACAAAAATAAACTCAAAATGGCTTAAAGACTTAAACATAAGACATGACACCATAAAACTCCTAGAAGAGATCACAGGCAAAATATTCTCTGACATAAATTGTACCAATGTTTTCTTAGGTCACTCTCCCAAGGCAATAGAAATAAAAACAAAAATAAACCAACGGCACCTAATCAACCTTACAAGCTTTTGCACAGCAAAGGAAACCATAAACAAAACAAAAAGAAAACCTACAGAAGGGGAGAAAATATTTGCAATCAATGTAACTAACACAAACTTAATCTCCAAAATATACAAACGGCTCACACAACTCAACAACAAAAAAATAAACAACCCAACCAAAAAATGGGCAGAAGACCTAAACAGACATTTGTCCAAAGAAGACATACAGATGGCCAGTAGGCACATGAAAAGACGATAAACATCACTAATTATTAGACAAATCCTCAAATGAAACTACAATGAGGTACCAGCTCCCACTGGTCAGAATGGCCATCATTAAAAAGTCTACAAATAACAAATGCTGGAGAGGGTGTGGAGAAAAGGAAACACTTGTACACTGTTGGTGGAGCCACTATGGAAAACAGTATGTAAGATCCTCAGGAAACTAAAAATAGAATTACTATATGAGCCAGCAGTACAACTCCTGGGCATATATCCAGACAAAACTGTAATTCAAAAAGATACATGCACCCCAGTATTCACTGCAGTGCTGTTTACAATAGCCAAGACATGGAAGAAACCTAAATGTCCATCAACAGATGAACGGATAAAGAACATATATTGCATATATTGAATGGAATACTATTCAGCTATAAAAAAGAATGAAATAATGCCATTTGAAGCAACATGGATGAGACTAGAAATTACATACTAAGTGAAGTCAGAAAGAGATAGACAAATTCCATATGATATCACTTATATGTGTAATCTAAAATATGGCACAAATGAACTTATCTATGAAACAGAAACAGACTCGCAGACATAGAGAACAGACTTGTGGTTGCTAAGTGGGAGTGCGGGAGGGAAAGGGATGGAGTGGTAGTTTGGAGTTTGGAGTTAGTAGATGCACACTTACATTTAGAATGGATAAACAAGGTCCTACTGTATAACACAGAGAACTATATCCAATCTCCTGGGATAAACCATAATGGAAAAGAATATATATATGTGTAAAACTGAGTCACTTTGTTATACAGTAGAAATTAGCACAACACTGTAGATTAACTATACTTCAATTAAAAATATATATATATATATGGTACTGCACACCTTTGTTAATGTTATCCTGTAATGATTAACTTATTTTGAAAGTCAAATCTCATCCTATTTTGTTTTTACTCTCTCTCTCAATATCTCTCCACCCTTTGTGTGTATATAATAAATAAACCACACAATCTCAAAATGTATCAATACTAGGGAAAAAAAACAAAATTTCTAATTAGAAAGGTGTTTATTATGTTCATCCTAAAAGTAATACAATTTCACCCCTATCCAATTTTTTCTTAATAGCGTCACTAAGTGTTTATTTTAAAACTTTCTACTAGTCTACTCTTTAAGTTTAACCAGTTCTGAAACATATACTGACCCAGCCCTTTAAATGTCACACATAAACATTACATTTCAGAAGAATTGTTGCCTAATAGAAGGTAAAACTTTGTCCCTCCTAGTTTTAAATCTAAATAACATATGCTTTTTGCTTTAGTGAATTTTAATGATACTTACTGATCATGAACTACATGCCACAGAACAAACACTAGTGAATAAGTTGTAGATAATATTACCTGAAGCATCACAAAGTTATTTATCCTGAATTTATGGATTAAAAGCAGATATGGAAATACTACTTCTGTTGGGATTTATCCTAGTTATTTATTGTTACATAATAAATTACTCCAAAAAATTAGTGGCTTAAAATAAATAATTATTCTCTCATAGTTTTTCTGGGTTAGTAATCTGGGCACAGGTTAGTTTTGTCTCAGGGTCTCTCACAAGGCTGCTTATCTGAAGTTTCACCTACAAGCAGAATTGTTGGCAGAACTTAGGTCCTCACGGGTACTGGCCAGCAACATCAGTTCCTTGCCATGTGCACCTCTCCATAGAGCGTCTCACATGTCAACTGATTTCTATCAGAGTAAGAAAGTGAGAGAAGGGAGAGCAAGACAGAAGTCAAAGTACTTTGAAACCTAACCCCAGAAATAACATCCCATCACTTGCTGTGTTCATTAGAAATGAATAAATAAATAAAGTGCATCACTAAAATCAGCCCACACACAAGGGGGAGAGGCTTTATAAGAACTTGAAAAACATAGGGTGGGGATTATTGGGGACCATCTTAGAGGTTGTCTACTACAGAATTGTGGCAGAAAAAAGCCTAGTACTGAGTAAAGTTTTGAGTTTCATTTCATGACCAGTTTTAGATTAAAAGGTTGTAAAATTTTGTCAATATATTAGATTATTGTTAAACATTTTGAAAAATTAGGATTCTAGCCAGTTTTATATTTTGCCACAATTTCAAATATATGAAATGATGCCTTCTTAACGCTTTTCCTCTTGATTAGAAACATAATCACTTGGGCTCCAGTGATTTCCCACAACTGCATGTTTCATGTAATTACTTTATAATTACATAAAAGTAGTGAAATTTAATAGAAATAGAGCCATAACTATAGATTATGAGTAATACAGAAATTAATATTTTATAGCTACTTTATAGATTCCCACTGTTTGGTCTCTTCAGTATCGTTAATTTGTTGACTTTGCTTATTATTTAAATTTAAAGTAAAAATTTATGCTATAATAAGCAAGTTCTACTAAATTTTCAAGTTATGGCTGTCTTCCTGAGCTCAGGCAGTATTTTAGATAGCTTTTACTGATATTAGAATATTTAATATCTGTTTATACATAGAAGACAAAACTGAATTTATTACTATATAAACATAGCCAACATCTTGCTGCATTTGGGAAAAACATAAATTCTTATGGCCCTGTCAAAGGAAAAGCCCCTCATGTCATCCTGGCCCAAATTATTACTCCTTTTATGAAACTATACTTGGTCCCAGCACTTTAAAATACGTAATACATGAGTACTTCTAAAACATAATACTCTTTTTATTTTTAGGTCAAAAATTTTGCCTTGTTTGTGTTATAAAAAAGTTAATGTATTTTCCCCAAACTACAAGCAACCTGCATTTTCAAGGGTTTCTACTTTTATGAAACTTTCTAAAACATAATAGACCTAATTTGTTAAACTATGTTTTTCTATATTCGAGTCTTTGGATTTGGATAATGTTTTTTGTCCTGAGCACCTGGATGAGTAGAGAAATTTGCTGAGATGACGAAGTCTATACACAGAACAGGCTGGGGCCACGGGTTGGAAAAGATCAGAGAATGACTTAGAATGTGTTGAGTATGAGAAGTTTATTGGATAGTAAACTGGAGATACTGAATAGGAAATGAATATGAGCCTGAATTAAAGGAAAATAAATATAGGCAATTATTAGCACACGAATAAATGTACAGCCATTAGACTCGAGTAATTTTTAGTATTACTACATGTGTACATGTCAGCAAAGGGCTCACTGCCTGACACACATAGAAGCCAATACTATGGCACTGGCTTTTAAGAAAAGAAAAAGCCTTATTGCAAAGTTGATTGGTAAGACAGGAGGTAGGGCTCAAATCCATCTCCACGGTGGCAAGTGAGGTGGATATTTAAGGGTTAGGGTTTTGGAGTGGTAAAGAAAGGAGGAGAGCAGCTGGATACAAAGTTCCAGGAAGTGCTGCTAAGTTCTTATGCACAGGTACAAGCAGGTTTCATGCCTCTTCTTGGGTCACATGTGCAAATTTTGGGAGTTGGTATTAAACATGTGGGGGAACTTGGCACTGTGACATCAAAAGGTCATCTATAGACAAGCAAGTCTATTGTGCAGACTTGGTTCAGACACACTGGTTCCATCCCAGTTTCAGCCAGTTTTGTTGTATTACAAACAGAGGGGTTTTTAACCAGCTGTTCCCGTATTTGCTGTTCTGTAAGACAAGCTCAAGGATTTCTGTAGGTCACCAGTTTCTGTTAACATTATGGGGCATGGCTTCAGAAAGGAATTTTTAACCCTGTGGGCATGGTTTCACATAGATTAAGAAACAAGTAAACCAACTAAGAGATAAGGTTAGTATTGTTAGAGGACTGACAGTGGCATCTGTGAAGCCAAGCTAAGGATGTGCTTCAAGAATGAGCAATTGTATCAATAGCTACAACCAGGTAAGATGAAAACTGAAGCTTGACCTTGAATATAGTGATATGTCACTGTTGACACTGACAAAGTATATTTCATCATTCTAATGGGGTCAAAATTCTTACTGGAATGGGATTAAGGCAAAATGAGAGAAGACAAAATAGGGACGATAGTATAGATAAATGTATTTAGGATTTTAGTGTAAAGGGATCAGAAAAGAAGAAAAGAGTGTAAGTTATAGTAAGATATTTGGTTAAGAGGATTTATAGAAAATGTCCCCTTATGTTCAGCAAGATGAAGGACACTTGTTACTGTGACAGATTTTTTTAGTTCTGTGGTAGTGATTAATGTGTAAATATAACAGATTCTTCTGAAATAATAAGAGTGGAATAAAGATAGCAAGCTTAGAAACTGTTGAGGTATATTTGTGTGAGTAAATCCATGAACTATATAGGGAAGTAGACAATAGCAAAAATATAAAAAAACAAGGCTGGTTCTTTAAAATGCTTAGTATGATTTATAAATCTTTGGCAGCATTAATAAAGGTAAAAAGAAAGAAAATAAGAGTGAGCAAAATTCAGGATAAATAATGTAAAATAGCTTCTGACATATCAGAGATTTATAAAATGATAAAAGAATATAAGAAATTTAATCACTGTAAATTTGCAAATATATTTGAAAGGAAAGCATTTACGTAAAAGTATAAAATACAAAAATTTACAGGAAAATAGAAATCATGAATCAGCTACTGACTTTTTAGTAACTAATAAAAAATTAAAATGTCACCACACCACCCTAAAATTCCTTAGTCCTACGTGTTCCTTTTTTTTCCCCTGGTGAATTTCACCTAATACACAAGGATTATATAAACCCATTGTAATACACACTGCATTTTTTAAGCTTGTGTAGCATTCATTTCAGAACCATAAGAAAAGTATGAGAATAGAAATCAAAGTTCTTTTCACTTATGAACATATATTCAAAAATTTTAGATAAAATTTTCAGTTAAGTGAATCCCATGGTATGTTAAAAATGCTTTGTAAATTTAAGCAGAAGACATGGGCTAAGAGAACAAGCCAGCATGTGAAGAAGAACAGGAAGAATTCCAAGAAGCAAGAAGAGCAAATGAAAACTCTGAGTTTGTGAACATCTTGGAACATTCAAGAAATCTAAAGAAGGGAAACACAGTGACATCTGTCAGACACCTTGAACTAACAAGCTTCAGGTAGTTGGCAGTTTTAACGTCTGACTGTGCTCCATGTCTTTGATATGTCTATATTTTGCAAAGCTGAGTTTTGTGTGATGCTATGATAAAAAAGAAGTATCCCGAGAAAAATCAGTGTGGAAAAGGAAGTGAAAGTGGTGGTGTCCAACGCAAATACAAGATTTAAAAAGATGCACAAAATCCAACAGCCACACACATTTCCTCGGAGAAAATGCAAAAATGGACATGTAGTTCTGGGTGGTGAAGACACAGAGATGAATGAAAAATCAGAAGACTGGAAAGATCATGCCTTCTCTCAACATCTCAGGTTCAGGACTTTTAAATTCTTGCCATAGAATGAAAAGATAACATTTAATAGATGCACAAAGGTCCAAACACAGATAGCCAAAGCTAATTGAGTATTTGTACTCCTTCTATGTCACTGAGTATCTACAAAAAAAGTTTATGAATTGGGAGAGGGAACTATTTTGTCTAGTTTCCTAAGAAACAGATAAAAAAAAATTGGAACTAGTAACAGAATGTATAATAAGATTCAGATATTAATTCCTGCTGACTTTAAAATCACCAGAATACTTCATGATCATAAAAAATAATAAAACAATATTGAGCATTAGGTGGGGAGAACACTGATCAAAAGGCTTATCACTACTATCACTGTATTTTTAAATTTAGCAGTAAGTTAAAAACAATGTTTTAGAACACATTTAAAATAATTATCTTTTTTTTTTACTTTTTATTATACTACACGCTCAAAAATATGCACACAAACAATAAATAGAAAGGAAAACAAAGGTTGTGTCATCTTGGAAGATATTTCTTTTGATAAAGGAATCAGATCTGACATCAAACTAGAGAGAGTAAAAACTGAGTGTTTTAAGCCAAATGTAATAGCACTTTTCCTAAATTTCTCTATTCTCTTTAGAATACTCTTCCATTCTTCTGCACAAGATGCCATATACTTTCCAGCACGAGCAGAAAGAAAGATATGGGATACAATACAGAACACTCGAAGAGAGAAGTTTCTAGTTCAAAATCCTAGTTCAAAAATGATACCTACGGGGCTTCCCTGGTGGCGCAGTGATTGAGAGTCTGCCTGCCAATGCAGGGGATACGGGTTCGTGCCCCGGTCTGGGAAGATCCCACATGCCGCGGAGCGGCTGGGCCTGTGAGCCATGGCCGCTGAGCCTGCATGTCCGGAGCCTGTGCTCCGCAATGGGAGAGGCCACGGCAGTGAGAGGACCGCGTACCACAAAAAAAAAAGAAAAAAAAATGATACCTATGAAGTACAAAACATTAAAATGTTTCTATCTCTCACTGTTACTTATTTTACAGAATTTCTTTGTCCAATATGGTAGCCACTAACAACACTGGACTTCTACGAATTAGAGTAAATTAATTAAGTATAAATATGATTAAAAACTTAGTTTTTTAGCCATACTAAGCCACATCTCAACTGTTCAATAGCCATATGTGATTAATGAATCTTGTATTGAAGAGTGAAGATATAGAATATTACCAATGTTGCAGAAAGTTCTACTGGACAGGTCTACTACAGAATGAATGGAATATGGGAAAGCATCAATCCCATACTAAATGTAAACTATAAGATCATAGCAATCCTTTTTCTAGATAATTTAATGTTCTGTAGTGTGCTCTGAAAATATACAAATAGACAAGCAGATAATTTTTAAAAATCCATGTATTAGAAATTGATATATTATTAATGAAGCTCCATAATTAAGTGGTGAAATGATGGACATTTTAGTAGATGTTATTAAGAAAAGGTGCACAATATATGGAGAAGAATAAAATTAAAACTACCATATGATTCAGCAATCCAACTCTTGAGTATATATTCAAAGGAAATGAAAATAAGATCTTGAAGAGATCTTAGAAATTGAGGGACAAAGGTTCAAAAAACTGATACTGAAATGGAAAAAAGACATTAACAGATAATTTACAAAAATACATATAAAATTTGTCCTCAAATATATGGAAAAATATTCAAGCTCACTCAATGGTAAGTCATACATATCTGGGATGACGCTGCTGAACCAAATTGGAGAAAAGCTTGTATTTGAAAGCAGAATGCTCCCATCTGTCAGTTTAATGTCTCCATGGCTTATAACGGAATGTGTGAAATATAACGTGTTGTAAACTGGTAGTTTGAACTGGGAGGGGATTTTAAAAGTATGCTGAAGAGGGATGCTCTCTCTCACATACACACATTTTTTTTTTTCTTTAGGAAAACTTACTCTTGGCAGCTGGTCTGACTAATTCCCTGATACCTGCTTCCACACAATAATATCCACAGTTCATTAAAAGTAAAAAGCATGAAAACACATTCTGTTTGTGAGGCCTGGGGAAAGAGGTACTTTCATATGTCATAAATATTAAAGCTGATGCCTATTGTGTTAGGTTGGGCTCTCAGGAAACAGATACCATGATGGAATGTGATATGCAGGGATCAAGACCTGTGAAAAAAGGAGAGAGAAAGCAAATTTGGATGGAGGAAGAAGTCTATGATGCAAGACCAGTAAAATCTAGCCAGTCTGCAGGAAGACTTGGAACATATTTAATACCTAAGAATTGTCTTTTGGAAGCTGAAAAGGACAGGTCTTTATACTCCTGCTCTGACTGGTTATTCAATGTGGGTGGTCCCTGGTTCTCTGCAGCTGAGTCAGATCCTAATGATATTAACAGTTAGAGTCTATGTGCTGACAGCTGGGGTCACAAGTACTTCTTGAGCAGGTAATCTGAGAGATTCTGTTTCCATCACAGTACTTATAATGAGGATAGAAATGAAATGGAAATAATGAATAGGAAAGGAAAATAATATAAGAGGTATCTAATGATGGTAATGTGCCCTGTCCTGAGGAGTATTCTTAAGTCAGTCTTACACATCTGGCATTATTTATTGATACATGCCACAGGGTTAAGTCCCAAGTCAGCCTAATTTGCTCTCTGGGAATTCACATCATTTCCCTGAGCCACTGTGGTCTTAACCGATATGTAAAACAGCAAGGATAATAATTTTCTCATAAAGAGTTTCTGAGGCACATGGTACTTCTGTTCCCTTTGAGGCTTGAAACTTTGTTTTAAACATCTTTATGCAATAAAATATTATATACTGTACATAAACAGTCATGGATATACTTTTTTCTTGGTTAAATATAGTAAACATGTTAGAAGTCTGATTATTCTCGTAAAAGCTGACAATACCAAAGCTCAGTCAAAAAATGTTCAGATATCAAAGCTCAGTCAAAAAGAATTTACATAGTGAACGAGGACTGAAATCTCAATAGAAAGTGTTATCAGGCAGATTAGATGCCAAGTTCTGAGAAGTCTAGAAAAGTAGAAAGACTGATGATCTAAGAAAGAAGGCTCAGAAAGACAAAGGAAATGAGTATCATTAGATACATTCTACATGCTAGGCACTGAACTGGGTATTTAAAATATTTTTTCCCACTTATATGCACTTATAACTTTGTGAATTAAGAATGATTACTCCATTGACAGGAATACAATAATAGTAGGAGACTGTAACACCCCACTCACATAAATGGACAGATTTTCTAGACAGAAAATCAATAAGGCAACAGAAATCCTAAATGATACAATAGAACAGTAGACTTTTAATTGATACTACATCCAAAAAAAAAACCCAAAACATGCATTTTTTTCGCATTTTTTTCAAGCACACATAGAACATTCTCTAGGACTGACCACACACTAGGGCACAAAACAAGCCACAACAAATTTAAGAGTACAGAAATTATTTCAGGTATCTTTTATGGCCACAACAGCATGAAAGCAGAAATCAACCACAGAAAAAGAAATGAGAAAAAAACGATTATGTGGAGACTAAACAACATGCTACTGTTGTTTAGCAATGGGTCAGCAGTGAAATTAAAGAGGAAATTAAATAATACCTTGAGAAAAATGACAATGAAAACACAACCATATAAAATATATGGGACACAGCAAAAGCAGTTCTTAGAGGGAAGTTCATGGTGATACAGGCATGGCTCATGGTGATACAGGCCTTCCTCAAAAAACAAGAAAAATCTCAAAGAAACACCCCAACCTACCAACTAAAAGAATCAGAAAAAGAAGAACAACAAAACCTATAGTCAGCATAAGGAAGGAAATAATAAAGATCTTAGAGGAGATAAATTTTAAAAGATTAAAAAGCAGTAGAAAAACTTAATAAAACCAATAGCTAGTTCTTGAAAGGGTAAACAAAATTAACAAACCTCTGGCTGGGTTCACCAAGGAGAGGAACCAAATAAAATAAGACATGCAAAAGAAGAAATAATAACCAATATCTCAGAAATTTAAAAAAAGTAGAGAATACTATGAACAAATATATGACAACAAATTGGACAACCTAGAAGGGACAAGTTTCTAGAAACATACAGCCCACCAAAACTGAATTAAGAACATATAGATAATTTCAGCAGACTGATCACTAGAAGCAAATTAGACTCAGAAATAAAAACAACAACAACAACAAACTCCTTACAAACAAAAGTCCAGGGCCAGATGGCTTCACAGGTGAATTCTACCAAACACACAAAGAAGAACTTATACTGATCCTTCTCAAACTCTTCCAAAAGACTGAAGAAGAAGAACACTCTTAAAGACATTCTATGAAACCACCATCACCCTGATACCAAAACCAGACAAAGACACTACCAAAAAGGAAAATTACAGGCCAAAAGCTTTGATGTATATAAATGCAAAAATTCCCAAGAAAATACTAGGAAACCAAATCCAACAACACATAAAAAAGATCATATATCATGACCAAGTGGGATTCATCCCAAGTTAACAAGGATGGTTCAACATATGCAAATCAATCAATGTAATAAACCACATTAACAAAAGAAGAGTCAGAAACCACATGATCATCTCAATAGATCCAGAAAAAAAACATTTGATAAAATTCAACATCCATTCATGATAAAAACTCTTACCAAAGTGGGTATAGATGGAACATATCTCAACATAATGAAAGCTACTTATGACAAACCCAAAGTCAATATAATACTCAATACTGAAAGCCTTCCTGCTAAAATCTGGAAATAAGACAAGGATGCCCACTCTCACCACTTCTATTCAACACAGTATTGGAAGTCCTAACCACAGCAATCAGACAAGAAAAAGAAATAAAAGGTATCCAAATTGGATGGAAAGCGGTAAAATTTTCATTACATGCAGATGACACGGTATTATATATAGAATACCCTAAGATTCCACACAAAAACTACTAGAACAGACAAACTCAGAAAGGTAGCAGGAAACAAGATTAACATACAGAAATCAGTTGCATTTCTTTACACTAACAATGAAATATAAAAAAGGGAATGTAAAAAAAAAAATCCCTTTTAAAATTGCACCCCAAAAAATAAAATACTTAGAAATAAACCTAACCAAGGAGGTGAAAGACTTACATGAGAACTATAAGATATCAAGAAAGAAAATTAAAGAGGATTCAAAGAAATGGAAAGATATCCCATGCTCTCAGATTGGAAGAATTAATATTGTTAAAAAGGCCATACTACCCAGAGCAATCTACAGATTTAATGTGATCCCTATCAAATTACCTATGACATTTTTCACAGAAATAGAAAAAATAATCCAAAAATGTATATGGAACGATAAAAGACCCAGAATTGCCAAAGCAATCCTGAGGAAAAAGAACAAAGCAGGAGGCATAACCCTTCCAGACTTCAGACAATACTACAAAGCTACAGTAATCAAAACAGTGTGGTATTGGCACAAAAAATAGACAAATGGATCAATGGAACAGAATAGAGAGCCTGGAAATAAAGCCACACACCTATGGTCAGTTAATCTTTGACAAAGGAGGCAAGAATGCACAATGGAGAAAAGACAGTCTTTTCAGGGAGTAGTACTGGGAAAGTTTGACAGCTGCATGTAAATCGATGAAGTTAGAACATATACTCACACCATACACAAAAATAAACTCAAAATGGCTTAAAGACTTAAATATAAGACATGACACCATAAAACTCAGAAGAGAACATAGGCAAAACATTCTCTGACATAAATTGTACCAATGTTTTCTTAGGTCAGTCTCCCAAGAAAATAAAAATAAAAGCAAAAATAAACAAATGGGATGTAATCAAACTTACAAGCTTTTGTACAGCAAAGGAAACCACAAACCAAACAAAAAGTCAACCTACAGACTGAGATATTTTATTTGCAAATGATGAGACTTGATAAGGGCTTAATTTCCAAAATACTCAAACTGCTCATACAACCAACAACAAAAAAATAAACAACCCAATCGGAAAATGGACAGAAGACCTAAATAGACATTTCTCCAAAGAAGACATACAGATGACAAACAGGCAGATGAAAAGATGCTCAACATTCCTAATTATTAGAGAAATGCAAATGAAAACTACAATGAGATACCACCTCCCACTGGTCAGAATAGCCATCATTAAAAAGTCTACAAACAACAAATGCTGGAGAGGGTGTGGAGAAAAGGGAACCCTCCTACGCTGTTGGTGGGAATGTAAGTTGGTGCAGCCACTATGGAAAACAGTATGGAGGTTCCTCAAAAACTAAGAATAGACTTGCCATCTGATGCACCAATCCCTTTCCTGGGTATATATCTGGACAGAACTATAATTCAAAAGGATACATCCACCCCTATGTTCATAGCAGCACTATTTATAATAGCCAAGACATGGAAATAACCTAAATATCCATCAACAGATGAATGGATAAAGGAGATGTGGTACATGTATACAGTGGAATACTACTCAGCCATAAAAAAGAATGAAATCATGCCATTTGCAGCAACATGGATGGTCAGAGATTATCATACTAAGTGAAGTAAGTCAGAAAATGAAAGACAAATACCATATGATATCACTTATACATGGAATCAAAAATATGACACAGATGAACTTATCTATGAAACAGAAACAAACCCACAGACATAAAGAAGAGACATGTGGTTGCCAAGGGCAAGGAGGTGGGGGACGGAGGGATTGGGAGTTTGGGTTTAGCAGATGCACACTATTATATACTGAATGGATGAACAAGGTCCTACTGTACAGCACAGAAAACTATATTTAATCTCCTGTGATAAACCACAATGGAAAAGAATGTAAAAAAGACATATATATATATATATATAACTGAATCATTTTGCTGTACAGCAGAAATTAACACATTGTGTATCAGTGATACTTCAATTTAAAAAATTAGTACTGCAAACTTATAGAAAAGGTAACTGAGGTAGAGAGGAGCAAATTAAGTTGTCCAAGACCAAAGAGCTAGTAAGTGGTAAATTCTATATTCAACACCAGTCACTCTGAGCCCTAAGCCATTATTCTTTTCAGTTAATAATTTCACAGTTGAAAACTACTGTTAAGCCAAAATCTGTCTGTATTTTGTGTTCAGTGTACCAAACAACCGATAAATAAAACCCTTTATTCCTGGTTGTGGAGCCTAGTTATTTTCCTCAAAAACTGGCAGGGCACCTAATTGATATTCTATTGGCTGTATCATTTTCAGGTAGGCAGTGGTTATTTATTTTACCCTCCTAGGTATGTATGACTTGGGATATGAGGTAAAAGATAAGGGTTATAGTAAACTGAGCTGGGTGTCAAAGTGGTTCAGAAATGATATTAAAACAGCCCCTTGAAGAGTCAAGAAAAATGGGAATGACTACATTGGAGGGCAAAACAGAAAGTAAAGGCAGAGAGTAAAGCCAGAACATCAAACCAAATGCTCTGGATTTAAAGGCAGAAACTAAATGCTAGCTTTTAGGATGGAAACAGACACAAAACTTAAGTAAACAACTATGAGCTACCACTACACTCTTACTGGAATGGCCAAAATACAGAACACTGACAATTACAAATTCTGACACTGATGTGGAACAACAGGAACTCTCACTCTTTGCTTATGGGAATGCAAAATGGTACAGAAACTTTCAAAGTTTGGTGATTTCTTACAAAATTAAACATGTTCTGATTCAGTAATCATGCTCCTTGGTATTTACCCAGAAGAGATGAAAACTTATATCTATACAAAAACCCGCATACGGATGTTTATAGCAGTCTTATTCATAATTGCCAAAACTTGAAAGCAATCAAGTTGTATTTCAGTAGGTGAAGGGATAAATTGTTTTGAATCCAGATAATGGAATCTTATTCAGGGCTAAAAAGAAATGCGCTCTCAAGCCCTTAAAATACATGAAGGAAACTTAAATGCATATTACTAAATGAAAGATCAACTGAAGAGGTTACCTACTTTATGATTCCAACTCTATGACATTCTGGAAAAGACAAACCTTGGAGACAGTAAAAAGATCAGTTGTTGCCAGGAATTAGGGGTGAGGGAAAGATAAATAAGCAGAGCACAGAGCATTTTTAGACCAGTAAAAATACTCTGTATGGTACCATAATGTTGGATACATGTCATTATACATTTATCCAAACCGATAGAATGCACAAAACCAAGAGTGAGTCATAATGTAAACTATGAGCTTTGCAGGGTAATGATGTGTCAATGTAAGGCCATATATTGAAACATATACCACTGTGGTGGGTGATATTGATAATGGGGGAGGCTATCCATTTATGGAGGTAGGGGGTATATCAGGAAATCACAGTACCTTCCACTTAATTTTGCTGTGAACCTAGTGATGATTTTAAAAAGCCTATTTGAAAAAAAATAAACAAAAACAACTATTACGTGAATTTGGATAGGTGATTTTCTGTGGTGTCTGTGTAGCTACAGGGACATTTTCTGGGATACTCCAGGATTTGCCTTTAAGTGGGATGAGAGCTAGTAAGGGCTCCAAACCAACTTGTTCAATTCTCTGCTATGAAGTCCCTTATAAGTTATCTAGAGCAACATTCTTAATGTGGGAGTAAGGAAACAGGCTCAGAGAGGTTAAGTAACTTATAGCAAGTGACATAGCTATTGTATGTCAGTCTTCATCTATAAAACGTCAATGTCTTATTTGAGAAGTGTCAATGTCAGCAATGACTGCTTTTTTGATAGAAAATTAGTTGTGTATTATAAATGTATGCTAAATAAGCAAATTCACCCTACAGAGCTTGGTGAAGGAATTTCACTAAGAAAATTAAGTGATAATCAAAGGCCACTGTAATAATGTGTTATAAGTCCAAAATCAAGATGTGTTATCTATAAATTCGGTATTCTTTCAATTTTTGTGTATTTGCTTGCCATAATAGAATAATATTTCTTCAATAAAAGAGATCTGAGGTCAAATGTATTTGTAAAATGAAATGTTTTATATAGCATTCCTGGAGATTCACAATATACATCAGTGCAGTAAAGGAAATATTTGGTTGTTGCAAAATAATATTACATATCTACAGTTAGCTCTCAATCACTTAGCTAATGAAAAGAAATTTTTTGTAAAACTTTGTCACTAAATACTTTGTTATATAAACAATTTCCCAACTCCAGAGCAGTTAAGAAGCAGAAGATCATGAGTTATTAACCATGCTCAGGCTCTGGGACCAAACTTTGGGATCAAATCCTGGCCCTGGCACTCACTAGTCATGTGACTCTGGAAAAATTTCTTAGTCCTTCTAGGCTTTAGTATCTATTAGATAGAAATAATAATTTGATATACCTCATAAACTTTTCAGAATTAAATCAGCTAATATTTATAAAAGACTTTGAATAGTGCCTGGCACAGAGCTATCACACAATGCATGTTAGCTGCTGGAGTTATCACTCACTAGCAAGCAGGGAAAACATCTAGAAAATGGGAGGGCTTCCTTTGCAACCTGGATCTTTATTCACCTCCTTTTTTTAATATATTTTCCACAATATATTCTTTTTTCCTATTCCTTTGTTTCACCTTGTCTATCGTGAGAAGCAGTGTGTGGACAAAGATAAGTTTAGGACGTGTGATATTAGAATCAGAGATTGAGGGAAGAAGAAAACAAAGAATGAGAAGAAAGAAAAGTACACATGAATGCTCAGACGAAAAAAGAAAGACATGGATTTGAATGAATAATTTCATGGAGTTACAGCCTTACAGGTTCAGAATTCCTAGTTCTGAAATATACAACATCTACTGTACAAGATGGGCTACTTGTAGGATTCATAAAACGGTAATGAAATAGATTTTTTTTTAAATATATTGAACTGATTTTCACTTGCTTATGAGTGATACTTGAATTGTCAGTTTCAGCATCCTAACATAGTCAGTACCAAGCAACATTACAGTTCCTACCTCACTTGTTTAGTTCATTGCTATGAAATAAATTTGACCTTCATAAAATACCATTTGCTATAAAAATGATTCTTGTTTCGCATAAGTAAAACTGTATTATGGGAGGTACTTATTTATTGTTTCTTCTTAATTGATTTTCTATTATTTTGCAAAAACTGCATTACAGAATGTTGAAAGATATGGTCCTACTCTGATTATAGAAGTTCAACTATTTTTTCTAGTGAAAATCAGTACCAGTAAGGGGATGTGACAAAAATATATTCAAGCAATATTATGACATAATAACATGTGATTAACTGAAAGTATTGATTCATTTGAAGGCAAAACATATTAGGAACAACTGAAAAGTAGATCTCAGGAGATAATTAACAATGGGCTTCATGGAAGAATTATCACCTTTGGAAAAATCATTATTAGAGTAAACAGTACTACAGAAAATTTTTCACAGTATGGAAACAAATGTGATATACAGTCTAAAAATTAGGTTGAGAAGCAATGTTAAATAAGTCAAAGATGGTAATGAAGACAGTATTCACAGACACAGAAAATGACTCGGACACCAGGTAATGGAAATAACAATTATACTTAATAGCAGACAGCAGTGTAGGTGTTAGCTGCTACTTGAACAGAGAAGAGATGCATTATTCAAAATTATTTTTCTTAATTGTAAAACATATGAGAAAAAAGAGAAGACGCAATTTATTCTAGAAACGCTGTCGTAAAAAATCTAATATTCAGATCAAAAGACAATTCAAGCATGGTTTACTGGCAAACCTATAAACAACTATATATGTTTGACATTTTCTTTCAAATGTCTGCATTTTAAAGACACCAGTTACTGTGATGATGTTTTTAATATAAATGCAACATACATTAGTAGACATTATATATTAGAAAAAACTTACTTGGAAAGTAACTAAAATATGATAACTGTAAAATAATACAGTGTATTTCAAAGACTTAGTATGGAAAATGTAAAACATCTTATTTGTAGTACTTTTCTTTTTTTAATGAGCCAAGCTTTGTTTGGGGGCTTTTGTTTGTTTTAATTTTTATTATTTATTTATTTTTGGCTGCATTGGGCCTTAGTTGTGGCACACGGGATCTTCACTGTTGCATATGGGATCTTTCG
Source organism: Lagenorhynchus albirostris (assembly GCF_949774975.1). NCBI lineage: Eukaryota > Metazoa > Chordata > Mammalia > Artiodactyla > Delphinidae > Lagenorhynchus > Lagenorhynchus albirostris. The sequence goes on along the minus strand of NC_083098.1, from coordinate 79,852,980 downwards.
TTTCAGCACGTGGGCTCTTCCTTGCAGCACACAGGCTTCTCTCTAGTTGTGGCATGTGGGCTTCTCTAGTTGTGGCATGTGGGTTTTTCTCTCTCTAGTTGTGGCACATGGGCTCCAGAGTGCGTGGGCTCTGTAGTTGTGGCATGCAGGCTCTCTAGTTGAGACACGTGGGCCCAGTAGTTGTGGCATGTGGGCTTAGTTGCTCCATGGCAGGTGGGATCTTAGTTCCCCGACCAGGGATCAAACCTGCATCCCCTGCATTGGAAGGCTGATTCTTTACCACTGGACCACCAGGAAAGTCCCTGTGGTATTTTGTTGATTACAAGTTGAATTGAAAAACATGTTTAACATATTGGGTTAAATAAAATATATTACAAAATTTAATATTACCTGTTCCTTTTTATTTTTGTGTGGTTAACAAAAAAAAATGTGAAATTAAAGAGCTAGGTCTAATTATCTTTTAATTGGTCAGAGCTGATAGAGATGGTAGTTTGAAAACCATCATACAGTTTCTTGGGAGATGATTTCACGTACTCTTAAAAAGAATTAAAAGTTGATTTCTTTTCATGACACGGAATTCAGGCCTTGACCATGACAATCAAGAAACTAACAAAGGCATCCAGATGATACTTTAGAGATCCTTACATTAATTACATTTTTACAGTCTATGCCTGTATTGTTTATGTATATTATAGTAACTTTGAACTGAATCAATTAGATACCACTTTCCAGCTGAGACCTTTAAACTCTCTAAGCCTATGTATTTATCAGTTAATCACACAAAAAAAAGACTTTTGGTCTTTTATGATTGCTGGTTGAAGGTTTTAAGAATTTAAGTAATAATCAATTTGTATTACATTCAGTTCATGTTAAGAATTATTATTAGATATTATTACTATTATTGTTATTAGTAGAAACTTTAGTTTTTTCTGAGCTTATGAATACCTGGAATAGCTGGCAGACTCTATTCATGCCCTTCCTTTTTTTTTTTTTCCCTACCTATGTTATAAAGGGCACAGCAGGGAAATCACCAGCTAGAGCATGAAGCTAGAGCTATTTTGCATTCATCTTCCCTTCAGGAGGAAATATTGAAATGCCAGTTGCTGTGCTGCCCGATACACTGTGAAATCATTTACTGCCCAATGGGATTAAGAGACCTGGTGATGTGTTGCTTTTTCTGAATATAATTTCCCTGAGACAGCTGCTGCAACATAGCCATCTGATTGGGTATCATGGCTGAGACATATTTTAGAGGCCTATCTTCCTTTTTCCCTATTTCTCAACATGGGCAATTTATATCCATAAACCAATGACTTAAAGTGTTTTGCTCAGAGCAACTAGTCAAGAGAGCAATGCATTTAGAGTCAGGAGACCTAGTTTCTATTCCAGACTCAGCCACTAATGAAATTGATGACTTTGAGTTATTTAATTTCTCCTGCCCTTAATTTCTTCCTGTATACAACAAAGAGTCTGAACTGAATTTTTTAAATACCTCTTTCAAATACAGTTGCCTAAACTTTTCTTGTCACGTTTGAAATGGAAATACTCTTGTTATTTTATGATTTTTCTGCTATCTCCCTGATGTTGCCTATTTTGAGTCATTGTCATTTATTGATCCATTCAACAAGTATTTGAGGGCCTGCTTTTGATAGTGTTCTAAGTGTTAGGAAAACGATAGTAAACAAAAATATATCCTTGTGAACTCTGTAGTCTGGTGAGAGAAAAAAACATTAATCCAATATTTATACCTACATCTCCACACAAACACATATGATATAATTGTAACAAGTGCCATGGAGGCATAAAATTCAGAGATATGAGAGTAAAAAAGAAGTATGTAGCTTTGGGGGGAAGAGAGGATATGTGTGTGTATAAACAAATATTATTTATTTTCCTTTTAGAACATTATATATTCTCATTAATGTACTATTTATTCATTCATTAAAATTCTGAGTCTAATTCTTGTTATATCTGAAGTGTTACATACTTCAATTTACAGTAATAAATAAAACCTTTATGGTGCTTACAGTGTAGTTAAAAAGACATAGCAAATAATCAACAGAGTTTTGCTTCCACTTAAGATGTGGAAAGCAAGGGAATGTGACTTCTATCCTAACAACCAAAAAAGGCATACCATTTACAAAAGCGTAACTTTCCTGGAAAGTACAGAATACTTGTCTGTAGACCACCAAGGGACTTAATTTCAAGTGACAAACCTCTCCCAGGAGAAAAGGGACAAATGAACTGTTTCATTTTTCTCAAAGCAGAGAAGATATAGGTGCTTCAATAGAAGGATGAGACATTGGCTGAAATGATGAATCACTGTGACCGAGCTGGGCTATCCTATCAGTTTAGCATCTGGGAGCCACAGACATGTGGAGAGCTCTTCCCCCAGGCTTCCTCCAGATACTTAGATTAGGCAAGGCTGAAGACAAGAGTGAATTCCCTCAGTGGCACAGGCATGCATGAGATGATTTTCAGCCACAATGCCTGCCCTGGAACTTCTTCCCATAGGAAGCAAGTCTTTAGCTACTGAAGGGGAGGTGACAGCGAAAAACACCCTCTCAACCCTATGGTCTTTTGGGGAGTGGTAGAAGCGAAATCTGTCTAAGGATAGGAAATTCTCTTCACTGATGCCATAAAGCAAGCAAATATATACAACTTCTAGAGGAAGGATAAAAGTCCTTTGTGCCTAGGAAATGTCCATGAAAAACCCCTGGACCCAGCACTGATATAAACAGAAGTTTGCTACTATTTAGGGAGGAACAGGGAATTCTCTTTTTCTCCTTCTCTTCTTTCTAAAACCTATCACAGATAGAAATCAATTTCTAGTCATAGAGAGTGCTGCCAGAAACCCTGAGAAGGTGCTAGGCTTCCCACAGCCTAGACACATAAACCCTTACTAAGACTGAGGTTGCACCAGGAGAAATGCAGTGTGCTGCTGCAGGACAGAGCATGGAAAGAGAAACTACCTCTGTGCACAGCTGTGCAGAGGCAACTGAAAGCAGAAAGTGGAAAAGGAACACAGAGAAGCCTTCCAGCCACCTCAGGGCTAATGCTAAGCACAAGGTAACAATAACGTGTTGCTGGAAGAATCTGAACAAACAGAATGTGAACAGAAGGGATGGGGCCACTTCTAACCTTGGGTGATAAAAAATGACCCTGAATAGTTTTCCATTCTCCTTCTCCTTGTACTGTCTTGAGATTAATATGTACAGTGACTCTGAAAGACACATGGTAAAGATAGCATAGGCATCTTCCCTCACGACAGAAGCAGCTTGGTGTTTTGTCATGTCTCGGAAGAGAAGAACTAACAGATTGGGGACACCAAATGAACTTTATATGAGCTTAAAATAAAATCCTGTTATGATTGTGCCACTACACATTTTTGTCTGTTATCTAGCACCAGTGCTTTCTTAATTATAAAAATGGTACTTTGAAGTAAAACAATTTCACAGTATAAACATAAACTATATGGCATTGGCCTAGCAATCAGATACAGTATCTGAGAAATTGATACCAGAGCTCAGAAACATGTCAACTCCTTGGACAGTGGCAGTACATCATTTAAGGCTGTTGCCCTTGATATAGTAGACTGACCACACGCCTACTAAGTTGTAGTTCTAGGAAATGTGAAAATTAAAATGATAGTATGCACTGGTTTTTATTTTATGCTTCCGGAATATATTTTATGAAAGAGATAAGTTCAAGAAATAATTATATGGTTTACAAAATGAAATGAAAGCAAACAAAGGGTCCTAACATTTGGAGACTCTCAAAAGTTAGGAAAATTCTGGCTGCTTCTGGACTTGTAACAGTCAGATTTGAGCAACAGATTATCAGGAAAACAAAATCACACAGCCTTGTGCAAAGCTTAGATTAACAGTTTTTCTAAATAGATAAGCCTATTATTTCAGATAACCTCGAGGTGTTCAAAGGTGTTCAGCATTTAAGAGAGAGAGAGGAAAGAATTTACGATTAGAATTAGGAAATTATTTTGGATGTGGTTAGGTAGTTGCTGGTACATAAATGGATAGGAAGCAGATAGATCTGAAGCTCAATGTCTTTGAGGAATTCTCTTGTCATTAGATCAAAGCCAATTTTTAAAATGCATTGCTTATTTTAATCTTAAATCAACCCTCCACCTCTAAACTTGAACCAGTAAGAAATGGACTCTAAAAACTGGGAAGCCCCCAAAGAAGGATACACCCTAGCAGCCACTTCATACATGTCTATGGGTAATAATGGAAAAGGAACAGGAACAGTCTCACAGGGTGGCATTAGAAAGCCTTGGAGAATAGTGTACTGGTGAGTTACTCACAAAACAGAATTAAGATCCTGTTATGCCAGGGTTGACAGATTTTCCACATTGGGCCCAGCAGTAATTTATTATTTCTATGATCCAGACTGCTGTGTATTTCTAAATATTTCCTTTTTTTTTTTTTTTTTGTAGTGGAAGTTTTCACTGCAATTATCCTGTTTTCACTACACCATTGTATTTTGGGTGTGTGTTGAGGAGGGTGGGTGCAGATAAGTTCTCTTTATCATGCATATATTATTCCGTCATAAAGCACAACCTTCAGTTGTAAAGAAAATGACTGTAAATCACCCAGAAACCCTGAACTTCCATTTGGATAATGTATGCTAGGGTTGCATCACTTGAGAAGGTGGTGTGGGAGGGAAGTTAAAACAGATATTCCATGACCAGAAAACCGAACTATAACAAACACGGACTAGTTGCTATGGTTGCATTGTATTTTTTAATGTAGTGTTTTTTTCTCTTTTTTTAACATATTTATTGAAGTATAATTGCTTTACAATGGTGTGTTAGTTTCTGCTGTATAACAAAGTGAATCAGCTATACATATACACATATCCCCATATCTCCTCCCTCTTGCGTCTCCCTCCCACCCTCCCTATCCCACCCCTCTAGGTGGTCACAAAGCACCCAGCTGATCTCCCTGTGCTATGCGGCCGCTTCCCACTAGCTATCTGTTTTACATTTGGTAGTGTATACATGTCCATGCCACTCTCTTACTTTGTCCCAGCTTTCCTGGGACTTTGTCCCCTTTTCCTCAAGTCTTTCTCTACACCTGCATCTTTATTCCTGTCCTGCCCCTAGGTTCTTCAGAACCATTTTTTTTTCTTTAGATTCCACATATATGTGTCAGCATACAGTATTTGTTTTTCTCTTTCTGACTTCACTTTGTATGACAGACTCTAGGTCCACCCACCTCACTACAAATAACTCAATTTCATTTCTTTTTATGGCTGAGTAATATTCCATTGTATATATGTGCCACATCTTCTTTATCCATTCATCTGATAATGGACGCTTAGGTTGCTTCCATGTCCTGGCTGTTGTAAATGGAGCTGCAATGAACAGCTTTTTTGGGGGTGGGCAGGATATAAGATGTATTTCTCACTATAGATCATACTCAAAAAGGCTTGAAAGCCACAGATCTAGACAATTCTCAGTAAGATACCAGCATACTTGTTCTTCTGATTCCCATTTGACAGATAGGGAAAACTAGGCTTTCAAGGAGTGGGTGAGATGGGGCTCCTGGGTCCCCTGGGTGGGGAGCCCTTGCTCTGAGCCCCTCTGAGGGGTCTGCAGGACTGGCTGTAAAGGCAGGACCCCCGGCTTGCAGCTCTGGTCCCTGGTCCTCCTGTTCAGCAAAGCAGGGCTGGCCTGCGTCCCACATCTCAGCCGTCTAGGGACAAGAGGGCGTGGGCGTGGATGTCTGGAGTTTGGAGGAGGTGCTGGGTTCGAATTCCAGCTCTATTGTCTCCTGCCTGGGAGACCGTGGCCCTCAGGGACAGAGGAAAGTGCCTTGAAGGAGACGGCCCTCCTGCCCACCCACAGCCCCCATGGAAAGCCAGGGCACGGGCCAAGGCCATGCTCTCCCCAACCTGGACACAGGTCTCCCGCCTATCCAGTGGAGGGCGGATGCCCGGGACTTGGCCTCAACGGTCCGTATCCCTCTGTGCAGGCCCTGGTTCCGACCAGCCATCCAGACACCTGAGCCTGGGGCCACCGCTCACCTGGCCGATCCTGGTGCTGAGCAGGTGGGGACCACAGGAGCGCGTGATGGGCAGGAAGAGGCAGGGCCACCACCTCTCAGGCCTCAGCTTTCTCCCCCGGCCATCCTGTTATTTCTTCCTTTGGCTACGACCAGACTCCAGCCCTTTCTCCGCCCCCAACACCTCTGCCTCCTGGTCCAGCCCCATCCTGGGACTCCTGAATCACAGCCTCCATGCTGGTCTCCCCACGTCCGCCACTGTCCTGGTCATTGTGGTACATGACTCTTTTTGAATTATGGTTTTCTCAGGGTATGTTGCCCAGTAGTGGGATTGCTGGGTTGTATGGTAGTTAGTTTTGATTTGCATTTCTCTAATGATTAGTGATGTTGAGCATCCTTTCATGTGTTTGTTGGCAATCTGAATATCTTCTTTGGAGAAATGTCTGTTTAGGTCTTCTGCCCATTTTTGCACTGGGTTTTTTGTTTTTTTTGATATTGAGCTGCTTATAAATTTTGGAGATTAATCCTTTGTCAGTTGCTTCATTTGCAAATATTTTCTCCTAAGCTGAGGGTTGTCTTTTCATCTTGTTTATGTTTCCTTTGCTGTGCAAAAGCTTTTAAGTTTCATTAGGTCCCATTTGTTTAGTTTTGGTTTTATTTCCATTTCTCTAGAAGGTGGGTCACAAAGGATCTTGCTGTGATTTATGTCATAGAGTGTTCTGCCTATGTTTTCCTTTGAGTTTGATAGTTTCTGGCCTTACATTTAGGTCTTTAATCCATTTTGAGTATATTTTTGTGTATGGTGCTAAGAAGTGTTCTAATTTTATTCTTTTACGTGTAGCTGTCCAGTCTTCCCAGCACCACTTATTGAAGAGGCTGTCTCTTCTCCATTGTATATTCTTGCCTCCTTTATCAAAGATAAGGTGACCATACGTGCGTGGGTTTATCTCTGGGCTTTCTATATTGTTCCATTGATTTTTTAAATGTAAAGTCTGCTTGCTTTGTTCCTATTAAGGGACTTTGCATTGATATTCACAAATGGAATTAATGTGTATTTTTCTGTCTTGTGCAATCTTTATTAGGATTAGGCATCAAATATACCTGTTTAAGAAATAGAATCTGGATGATTCTAGTCTTCTAGGCTATAGAAAGAAGTCAGGTAACCAGGAATCATCTATTCTTTGAGGTTTAATAAATTCCCCTGAAAAACATCTAGCCTAGTGCTTTTTAATGTGTTTCTTTGTGATAACTTTCTATAATTCTCCTGTGGAAATTTTTTATTATCTCTGTATCTCTACTAGTGTCCACTTAATACATACTAATTAAATTACTTAGAAAATATTTATTATAAGTTTACATAGTATTTATAAACGTTTATGCAAATTTATCAGTTTTTCAAAATTTTCCTTCTCTCTCATTTTCTCATTTATATCTCCCTCTCATTTCCCTCTTATTTTGTATATTTGTATTTTCTATCTCTTAATTGTCAATGTTTGATTTGTTTATTTTGTCAAAGAACTAATTTTTGATTTATTCAATAGTTCTACTACTTTTCTCTTTTAGTTAATTTCTACTTTCGTTTGTAGGTATCCCACCTTTCTTGTTTGTTCTCTATGTTTACACTGGGATGTGTATGTGTTCCAACAGCTTTGTTATGAAATTCTGTTCATTTATAAAATATTTAAGACTATGGGCATCACTTGGAGATATTGTGTATTTGGTTCTAAAACACCACAATGAAGCGAATATTGCAATAAAGCAGGTCAAATGAATTTTTTGGTTTCCCAGTGCAAATGAATGTATATACTATACTATAGTCTGTTAAATGTGTAATAAATAGCATTATGTCTAAAAAACAATGTACAAACCTTTAAAAAATACTTTAGGCTAATAAATGCTAACCATCCTGTGAGCCTTCAGTAGGTCATAATCTTTTTGCTGGTGGAGGATACTGCGTCAGTGTTGATGGCTGCTGACTGGTCAGGGTGGAAGTTGCTGAAGCCTGGGGAGGCTGTGGCAGTGTCTTAAAATAAGACAACAATGAAGTCTGCCACATCAGTTTACTCCCTTTCACGTACAATTTCCCTGTGGCATGCAATGCTGTTTGAGAGCATCTTACTCACAGAACTTCTTTCAAAATCAGTCAATCCTCTCAAACCATGCTGCTTTGTCAACTATTTTTATGTAATATTCTGAACACTCTGTTATCATTTCACCAATCTTCACAGCAACTTCACCAGGAGCAGATTCCATCTCAAGAAATCACTTTCTTTGCTCATCCAGAAGAAGAAATTCACCTCCTCATCTATTAAAGTTTTCTCATGAGGCTGCAACAATTCAGTCACATCTTCAGGCTCTACTTCTAATTCTAGTTCTCCTGATATTCCCACCAGATACTTCCTCTGCTAAAGTCTTAAACCCTTCAAAGTCACCCATGAGGGTAGGAATAAACCTCTTCCAAACCCCTGTTAATGTTGACATTTTGACCACTTCCCATGAACTGTGAATATTTTTAATGGCATCTAAACGGGTAAATCCTTTACAGAAGGTTTTGAATTGACTTTGCCCAGATCCATCAGATGGATCACTATCTATGGAAGCTACAGCTTTAAAAAATGTGTCTCTTAAGTAATAAAACTTGACTCCTTGATCCATGGGCTGCAGAATAAATGTTGTGTTAGCAGGCATGAAAACAACATTAATCTCACTGTACATCTCCATCAGAGCTCTTGAGTGATCAGGTGCATTGTTAATGAGCAGTAATATTTTGAAAGAAATATTTTCCTGAGAAGTAGATCTCAACAGTAGGCTTAAAGTATTCAACAAGCCATGTTGTAAGCAGATATGCTGTCATCTAGGGCTTTGCTCTTCCATTTACAGTGCACAGGCAGAGTAGATTGAGCATAATTCTTAAGGCCCTGAGGATTTTCCAAATGGTAAATGAACACTGGATTCAACTTAAAGTCATCAGTTGCCTTAGCCCCTAACAAGAGATTCAGCCTGTCCTTTGAAGCTCTGAAGCCAAGCATTGACTTCTCCTCTCTATGAAAGTCCTAGATGGCACCTTCTTTTAATATAAGGCTGTTTTGCCTACGTTGAAAATCTACTGTTTAGTGGGGCCATCTCCATTAGTTATCTCAGCTAGATCTTCTGGATAACTTGCTGCAGCTTCTACATCAGCACTTGCTGTTTCACCTTGCACTTTTATGTTATGGATATGATCTCTTTCTTTAAACCTCATGAACCAGCCTCTGTTAGCTTCAAAGTTTCCTTCTGCAGCTTCCTGACCTCTCTCAGCCTTCACAGAATTGAAGAGAGTTAGGGCCTTACTCTGGATTAGGCTTTGACTTAAGGGAATATTGTACTTTGTTTGATCTTCTATCCAGACCACTAAACTTTCTCCATATCAGCAACAGAGCTGTTTCCCTTTCTTATCTGTACGTCCATTGGCGTATCACTAAATTTCCTTTAAGAACTTTTCCTTTGCATTCACAACTCGACTTTTTGGCACAAGAGGCCTGACTTTCAGCCTCTCTTGGCTTTAGACATACCTTCCTCACTAAGTTTAATCATTTTTAGCTTTTGATTTAAAGTGAGAGACATGTGACTCTTTCACTTGAACACTTAGAGGCCTTTGTAGGGTTATTAATTAGCCTAAGTCAATATTGTTGTATTTTAGGGAATAGAGAGGCCTTAGGAAAAGGAGAGAGACAGGACACTGGCCAGCTGGTGAAGCAGTCACACATTTACTAAGTTCCCTGTTTTATATGGGTGCAGTTTGTGGCACCCCAGAACAATTACAATAGTAACATCAAAGATCAACAAATATAATACTATGAAAAGTTTGAAATACTGTGAGAATTACTAAAATGTGACATAGAGACATGAAGTGAGCAAATGCTGCTGGAAAACAGCACCGACAGACTTGCTTGAGGCACAGTTACCACAAACCTTCAATTTGTAAAAAATGAAATATCTGTGAAGTGCAATAAAATGAAGCACAATAAAACAAGGTATGTCTGTACATACTAGAATTTTCCTGTGCTTCTAATATTTGGATTATTAGCACACTTTTTACATGATTTCTTTGACTACTTACTATTAGAAAGAATATCCTATCTTCCTTGTCTCTTTCAGTTCACCCAGATTTTCCATTGTATTTTTATCAAATATGTAATATTTACATGCTATTCTGAAATGTTGTCCCTACTTTTATAAGTATTCAGTTAATACATTCAATGCTGAAACTCAGCTGCACTGCCAGAATTTAATAGGATAAATCTTGTCCTTACTCAGTTCTTTAGAAAACATTTTTAGAAATAGTATTCCATGAGTCTTGTGTATTTACTTACTTGTTTACTACAGCTCAACTATATATGTATTAGATTCTTTTAATTTTTTAAATTTTAGTAAAATATACAAAACATAAAATTGGCTATTTTAACTATTTTTACGTGTACATTTCAGTGGCCTTAAATACATTCACATTGTTTTTAAAAACTCACTACACTCCAACTCCAGACTTTTTTCATCTTCCTAAACTAAATTCCATACCCATTAAACAATAACTCCCCCAGCCCTGGAATCTACCATTCTAATTTCCGTCTCTATGAATCTGAGTTCTCTCTAGGTAACTCATGTAAGTGGAATCATACAGAATTTGTTCTTTCATGACTGGCTTAGTTTTCATAATGTCTAAAAAGATCATATGTGTCTTGCATAAAACAGAATTTCCTTCGTTTTTGGTAGATAATATTCTACCAAATATTATGGTAGATAATGGTAGATAGATACGGTAGATGATAGATAATATTCTACAATGTGTATATGCTTCATCTTAGTTATTAATTTGTCAATGTGCACTTGGATTGCTTCCTTTTTTAGGCTATTGTGAATAATGCTGTTGTGAACACGTGTATAAAAATATGTTAGAGTCCCTATTTTTAGGTACTTTGGTTATAGACCCAGAAGGGGAATAGCTGTATTATGCAGTAATTCTATGTTTTTTTGAAGAACCACCATACTGATTTCCAGAACAGTTGCTCCATTTTACATTCCCACCAGCAATGTAGGAGGGTTCCAATTCCTCCATGGCACCACCAACGCTTGTTATTTTCTGTTTGTTTCTTTGTTTTCATAATAGCCATCTTAATGGTTGTGAGATGGTGTGTCATTCTGGTTTCAGTTTGCATTTCCCTAATAATTAGACATGTTGAACATCTTTCATGTGCTTATTAATCATTTACATAACTTTGAGGAATGTCTATTGAAGAGCTTTGCCAATTTTGTAAATGGGTTCTTAGGGATTTTGTTTTGATGTTGTATAGTTTTAGGAGTCCCTTTTATATTCTGGATATTAATTCCTTTTCAGATACATGGTCTGCAAACATTTTCTCCCAATTCATGGGTTATTCACTCTTTTGATAGCACCCTCTGATGCACAAAAGTTTTTAATTTTGATGAAGTCAAATTTATCTATTTTTTTTATTATTGTTGTCTATGCTTTTGGTGTCATATCCAAGAAATTACTGCCAAACCCAACGTCATGAAGCTTCCCCCTTATGTTTTCTCCTAATAGTTTTATAGTTTAGCTTTTACATTTAGGTTTTGATCCATTTTGAGTTATTTTTTGTATGTGGTTTAAGGTAAAAATCCACCTTCATTCCTTTGCAGGTGGATATCCAGTTTTCTCAACACAATTTGTTTAAAAGAGTGTCCTTTCCCTGTTGAATAGTATGGGCACCCTTGCCAAAAATCATTTGGTCATATATGCAAAGGTTTATTTCTGGGTTCTTCATTCTACTCCATTGGTCCATATGTCTGCATTTATGCCATATTACACTGTTTTAACTATTGTAGTTTAGTATTAAATTTTGAAATCAGGAAGCATGAGACTTCCTAATTTGTTTTTCTTTTTTCAAGATTATTATGCCATTTGGAGTCCACTGAGATTCCATGTAAATTTTAAGATGAAGTTTTCTACATCTGCAAAAACATCATTAGGATTTTGATAGGGATTTCATTAAATCTCTAAATTGCTTTGGGTAGTACTGACATAATATTAAGTCTTCCAAGCCATGAACCTGTGATGTTTCCGTTTATTCATTTCTTCTTTAATTTCTTTCACCAAAATTTTGTTTGTTACAGTATACAAAGGCTTTCACCTCCTTGGTTAATTTTATTCTGAAATATTTTATTTTTTATGCTCTTATAAATAAAATTGCTTTTTAATTTTCCTTTTGTTATTGTCCTTTGACAGTGTATAAAATTGCAAATGATTCTTGCAACTTTGCTGAATTAGTTTAGTAGACCTAGCAGGGTTTTTTTGTGTGTATGGAATCTTTAGGGTTTTCTAAATATAAAATGCCTGTGAACAGAGATAATTTTACTTCTTTGTTTCCAATTTGGACGCACGTATATATATATATATATATATATATATATATATATATATATATATAAACTTCACTGCTCTGGTTAGGACTTCCAGTTATGTGTTTACTACAAGTGGTCATAGCAGGCATCCTTGTCTTTCTCCTGATCTTTGAGGAAAAGCTCCCAATCTTTCACCATAAAGTATGATATTAATTTGGGTTTTTCACACATGACTTTTATTATGTTGAGGTAATTTTCTTCTTTTCCTAGTTTGCTGAACATTTTTATCCCAAAAAGGTGCTGAATCTTGGCAAATGCTTTTCCCACATAAGTTGAGCTGATTTTATGGGGTTTTTTTCTTTCTTCTGTTAATGTGGTATATTACATGACTGATTTTCATATGTTGAACCATTCTTGCATTCCAGGAATAAATACTACTTGGTTATGTTAAATTCTCTTTGCTGGTATTTTGTAGAGAATTTGTATTTCAACATTCATCAGATGTATTGGCCTATAACTTTCCTTTCTTGTAATATCTTTGTCTGGCTTTGGTATCAGAGTAATGCTGGCCTCATAAAATGGCTTTTGAAGTGTTACATCTTCTCCCTGTTTTCATTGCATCCCATAAGGTTTTGTATGTTTTATTTTCCTTTTCATTTATCTCAGGATATTTTCTTAATTTCTCTTGTTATTTCTTCTTTGATCCATTGGTTGTTTAAATCTACGTATTTTTAATTTCCACATATTTGTGTATTTTCCAGTTTTCTACACATTTCAGTTTATTTCTAGTTGCATTCCACTGATATCAGAAAATACTTTGATTTCAATCTTTTATAAGTTATTAAGATTTATTTAGTGACACAACATTTGGTCTATCCTGGACACTGTGTATTGTTCTGTTGTTGCATGGAGTGTTCTATAAATGTCTGTTATGTCTAATTCTTCCATAATGTTCAAGTCTTCTATTTCCTTACTGATCTTTTGTCCAGTTGTTCTATCTACTATTAAAACTAGGGTACTGAAGTCTACTGCTATTACTGTAGAACTGTACATTTCTCCCTTCAATTCTCACAATGTTTTCTTCACATATTTAGGAGTTCTGATATTTGCTGCATATATATTTTAAATTTTTATACCTCCTTGAAGGACTGACCCTTTTATATAACTGATCCTTTTATAGACAAGGTCCCTTTATCTCTCTTAAAACATTTTTTTATTTAAAGCTTATTTTTTTCTGAAAATAATATAGTCACCCCTAATCTCATTTGGTTACTATTTGCATGAAATATCTTTCTCCATTCTTTCACCTTCAACCTATGCATGGCTTAGAAATAAAGTGAGTCTCTTCATTTCACAGAGGGGATCAAGATGTAAGAGGACATGGAGCTCACCTCCTTCCACAAACACACAAAATACATCTACATGTGGAACAAATCTCACGGAAAACAAATTGGAAACTGGCAGAATAATTCCTATAAACCCAAAGCTGTAGGAAAGATCTCCATGTAGCTGGGTAAGATGGGGAAAAAGAGGCATTTGATTGGCACCTGAACCCCTGGGAGAAATCTGAAAGGCAGAGAAGGTCCACATGAGTGGACCTTCACCTGGCAAGCAAGCAGGTTGAGCAACATTCTGACATCCTGGTCCTAGGGTCCTGCATGGAACAGACCAGCCCACTTACCAGCAGGGAAAACTGCTAGGACAGACAGAAAACTGCTAGGACAGACAATCAACTTGATATACCCTGCATCAGTGGAATACATGAATAGACAACGAATCATCCCAAATTGAGGTGGTGGACTTTAAGAGCAAGATATATTAATTTTTCCCCTTTTCCTCTTTTTGTGTGTATGTGTATGCTTCTGTGGGAGATTTTGTCTGTATACCTTTGCTTTCACCATATGTCCTAAGGTTCTATCCGTCCGTTTGTTTGTTTTTAACGTAAAAAAACATTTTTTTCTTAATAATTATTTATTATTTTAATAACTTTATTTGATTTTATCTTACTTTATATTATTTTATCTCTTTGCTTCCTTCCTTCCTTCCTTCCTTTCTTTCTACTTTTTCTCCCTTTTATTCTGAGCTGTGTGGATGAAAGGCTCTGGGTGCTGAACCCAGAAGTCAGTGCTGTGCCTCTGATGTGGGAGAGCCAACTTCAGGACACTGGTCCACAAAAAACCTCCCAGCTCCATGTAATATCAAAAGGCGAAAATCTCCCAGAGATCTGCATCTCAACACCAAGACCCAGCTTCACTCCACAACCAGCAAGCTACAGTGCTGGACACCATCTGCCAAACAACTAGCAAGACAGGAACACAACACCCCCCACTAGCAGAGAGGCTGCCTAAAATCATAATAAGGCCACAGACACCCCAAAACACACCACCAGACGTGGACCTGCCCACCAGAAAGACAAGATCCAGCCTCATCCACCAGAATACAGGCACTAGTCCCCTCCACCAGGAAGCCTACACAACCCACTGAACCAACCATAGCCACTGGGGACAGACACCAAAAACAGCGGGAACTATGAACCAGCAGTCTGCAAAAAGGAGACCCCAAACACAATAAGATAAGCAAAATGAGAAGACAGAAAAACACACAGCAGATGAAGGAGCAAGATAAAAACCCACCAGACCTAACAAATGAAGAGGAAATAGGCAGTCTACCTGAAAAAGAATTCAGAATGATAGTAAAGATCTAAATCGTGGAAATAGAATAGAGAAAATGCAAGAAACATTTAACGAGGACCTAGAAGAACTAAAGAGGAAAGAAGCAATGATGAACAACACAATAAATGAAATTAAAAATACTCTAGAAGGGATCAATAGCAGAATAACTGAGGCAGAAGAACGGATAAGTGACCTGGAAGATAAAATAGTGGAAATAACTACTGCAGAGCAGAATAAAGAAAAAAGAATGAAAAGAACTGAGGACAGTCCCAGAGACCTCTGGGACGACATTAAACACACCAACATTTGAATTATAGGGGTCCCAGAGGAAGAAGAGAAAAAGAAAGGGACTGAGAAAACATTTGAAGAGATTATAGTTGAAAACGTCCCTAATATGGGAAAGGAAATAGTTAATCAAGTCCAGGAAGTACAGAGAGTCCCACACAGGATGAATCCAAGGAGAAACACACCAAGACACATATTAATCAAACTATCAAAAATTAAATACAAAGAAAACATATTAAAAGCAGCAAGGGAAAAACAACAAATAACACACAAGGGAATCCCCATAAGGTTAACAGCTGATCTTTCAGCAGAAACTCTGCAAGCCAGAAGGGACTGGCAGGATATATTAGAGTGATGAAGGAGAAAAACCTACAACCAAGATTACTCTACCCAGCAAGGATCTCATTCAGATTTGATGAGGAAATTAAAACCTTTACAGACAAGGAAAAGCTGAGAGACTTCAGCACCACCAAACCAACTTTACAACAAATGCTAAAGGAACTTCTCTAGGCAAGAAACACAAGACAAGGAAAAGACCTACAATAACAAACCCAAAGCAATTAAGAAAATGGGAATAGGAACATACATATTGATAATTACGTTAAATGGTAATGGATTAAATGCTCCCAGCAAAAGACACAGACTGGCTGAAAGGATACAAAAACAAGACTCATACATATGCTGTCTACAAGAGACCCACTTCAGACCTAGGGACACATACAGACTGAAAGTGAGGGGATGGAAAAAGACACTCCATGCAAATGGAAATCAAAAGAAAGCTGGAGTAGCAATTCTCATATCAGAGAATATAGACTTTAGAATAAAAGCTATTACAAGAGACAAAGAAGGACACTACATAATGATCAAGAGATCGATCCAAGAAGAAGATATAACAATTGTAAATATTTATGCACCCAACATAGGAGCACCTCAATACATAAAGCAAATGCTAACAGCCATAAAAGGGGAAATCAACAGTAACACATTCATAGTAGGGGACTTTAACACCCCACTCTCACCAATGGACAGATCATCCAAAATGATAATAAATAAGGAAACACAAGCTTTAAATGATACATTAAACAAGATGGACTTAATTCATACTTACAGGATATTCCATTCAAAAACAAAAGAATACACATTTTTCTCAAGTGCTCATGGAACATTCTCCAGGATAAATCATATCTTGGGTCACAAATCAAGCCTTGGGAAATTTAAGAAAATTGAAATTGTATCAAGTACCTTTTCCGACAACAACACTATGAGACTAGATATCAATTACAGGAAAAGATTTGTAAAAAATACAAACACATGGAGGCTAAACAATACACTACTTAATAACGAAGTGATCACTGAAGAAATCAAAGAGGAAATCAAAAAAATACCTAGAAACAAATGACAATGGAGACACGACCACCCAAAACCTATGGGATGCAGCAAAATCAGTTCTAAGAGGGAAGTTTATAGCAATACAATCCTACCTTAAGAAACAGGAAACATCTCGAATAAACAACCTAAACTTGCACCTAAAGAAATTAGAGAAAAAAGAACAAAAAATCCCCAAAGTTAGCAGAAGGAAAGAAATCATAAAGATCAGATCAGAAATAAATGAAAAAGAAATGAAGGAAGCGATAGCAAAGATCAAGAAAACTAAAAGCTGGTTCTTTGAGAAGATAAACAACATTGATAAACCATTAGCCAGACTCATCAAGAGAAAAAGGGAGAAGACTCAAATCAATAGAATTAGAAATGAAAAAGGAGAAGTAACAACTGACACTGCAGAAATACAAAAGATCATGAGAGATTACTACAAGCAACTCTATGCCAATAAAATGGACAACCTGGAAGAAATGGACAAATTCTTAGAAATGCACAACCTGCCAAGACTGAATCAGGAAGAAACAGAAAACATGAACAGACCAATCACAAGGACTGAAATTGAAACTGTGATTAAAAATCTTCCAACAAACAAAAGCCCAGGACCAGATGGCTTCACAGGCGAATTCTATCAAACATTTAGAGAAGAGCTAACACCCATCCTTCTCAAACTCTTCCAAACTATAGCAGGGGGAGGAACAGTCACAAACTCATTCTACGAGGCCACCATCACCCTGATACCAAAACCAGACAAAGATGTCACAAAGAAAGAAAGCTACAGGCCAACATCACTGATGAACACAGATGCAAAAATCCTCAACAAAATACTAGCAAACAGAATCCAACAGCACATTAAAAGGAGCATACACCATGATCAAGTTGGGTTTATTCCAGGAATGCAAGGATTCTTCAATATACACAAATCAATCAACGTGATACACCATATTAACAAATTGAAGGTGAAAAATCATATGATCATCTCAATAGATGCAAAGAAAGCATTCAACAAAATTCAACACTCATTTATGATAAAAACCCTGCAGAAAGTAGGCATAGAGGTAACTTTCCTCAACATAATAAAGGACAAACCCACAGCCAACATCATCCTCAATGGTGAAAAACTGAAAGCATTTCCACTAAGATCAGGAACAAGACAAGGTTGCCCACTCTCACCACTGTTATTCAACACAGTTTTGGAAGTTTTAGCCACAGCAATCAGAGAAGAAAAGGAAATAAAAGGAATCCAAATTGGAAAAGAAGAAGTAAAGCTGTCACTGTTTGCAGATGACATGATAGTATACATAGAAAATCCGAAAGATGCTACCAGTATACTACTAGAGCTAATCAATGAATTTGGTAAAGTAGTAGGATACAAAATTAATGCACAGAAATCTCTGGCATTTCTGTATACTAATGACGAAAAATCTGAAAGTGAAATTAAGAAAACACTCCCATTTACCACTGCAACAAAAAGAATAAAATATCTAGAAATAAACCTACCTAAGGAGACAAAAGACCTGTATGCAGAAAACTATAAGACACTGATGAAAGAAATGAAAGATGATACAAATAGATGGAGAGATATACCATGTTCGTGGATTGGAAGAATCAACATTGTGAAAATGACTCTACTACCCAAAGCAATCTACAGATTCAATGCAATCCCTATAAAACTACCACTGGCATTTTTCCCAGAACTAGAACAAAAAATTTCACAATTTGTATGGAAACACAAAAGACCCCGAATAGCCAAAACAATCTTGAGAATGAAAAACGGAGCTGGAGAAATTAGGCTCCCTGACTTCAGACTATACTACAAAGCTACAGTAATCAAGACAGTATGGTACTGGCACAGAAAGAGATATATAGAACAATGGAACAGGATAGAAAGCCCAGAGATAAACCCAAGCACATATGGTCACCTTATCTTTGATAAAGGAGGCAAGAATGTACAGTAGAGTAAGGACAGCCTCTTCAATAAGTGGTGCTAGGAAAAACTGGACAGGCACATGTAAAAGCATGAGATTAGAACACTCTCTAACACCATACACAAAAATAAGCTCAAAATGGATTAAAGACCTAAATGTAAGGCCAGAAACTATCAAACTCTTAGAGGAAACCATAAGCAGAACACTCTATGACATAAATCACAGCAAGATCCTTTTTGACCCACCTCCTAGAGAAATGGAAATAAGAAAAAAAATAAACAAATGGGAACTAACGAAACTTAAAAGCTTTTGCACGCAAAGGAAACCATAAACTAGACCAAAAGACAACCCTCAGAATGGGAGAAAATATTTGCAAATGAAGCAACTGACAAAGGATTAATCTCCAAAATTTATATGCAGCTCATGCAGCTCAATAACAAAAAAACAAACAACCCAATCCAAAAATGGGCAGAAGACCTAAATAGACATTTCTCCAAAGAAGATATACAGATCGCCAACAAACACATGAAAGAATGCTCAACATCATTAATCGTTAGAGAAATGCAAGTCAAAACTACAATGAGATATCATCTCACACCGGCCAGAATGGCCATCATGAAAAAATCTAGAAACAATAAATGCTGCAGAGGGTGTGGAGAAAAGGGAACACACTCTTGCACTGTTGGTGGGAATGTGAATTGGTACAGCCACTATGGAGAACAGTATAGAGGTTCCTTGAAAAACTACAAATAGAACTACCATGTGACCCAGCAATCCCACTACTGGGCATATACCCTGAGAAAACCAAAATTCAAAAAGAGTCATGTACCAAAATGTTAATTGCAGCTCTATTTACAATAGCCAGGAGATGGAAACAACCTAAGTGTCCATCATCAGATGAATGGATAAAGAAGATGTGGCACATATATACAATGTAATATTATTCAGCCATAAAGAGAAACGAAATTGAGTTATTTGTAGTGAATTGGATGGAACTAGAGACTGTCATACAGAGTGAAGTAAGTCAGAAAGACAAAGACCGTATACTAACACATATATATGGAATCTAAGGGGAAAAAATGTCATGAAGAACCTAGGGGTAAGATGGGAATAAAGACACAGACCTACTAGAGAATGGACTTGAGGACATGCAGAGGGGGAAGGGTAAGCTGTGAGAAAGTTAGAGAGTGGCATGGACATATATACACTACCAAAGGTAATATAGATAGTTAGTGGGAAGCAGCAGCATAGTACAGGGAGATCAGCTCGGTGCTTTGTGACCACCTAGAGGGGTGGGATACGGAGGCTGGAAGGGAGGGAGATGCAAGAGTAAAGAGATATGGGAACATATGTATATGTATAACCAATTCACTTTGTTATAAAGCAGAAACTAACATACCATTGTAAAACATTTATACTCCAAAAAAGATGTTAAAAAAAATAATGGTGTTATATAATGATAAAGGAATCAATACAAGAAAAGGATATTACACTCGGTAATATAATATACGCCCAGTATTGGAGCACATAAGTATATAAAACAAATACTAGCAGACATAGATGGAGAAACTGACAATAATACAATAATAGTACGAGACTTTAACACCCCACTGACATAAATGGACAATACTGCTTCATTATCATTTGGTTTGCATGTTGCTACATACATCATCCTTCTTTTTTTTCCTTTGTAAGTGATTAGTCATTTTATCTGGAAGATTAGAGATTTCTGTTATGTTTATTTTTAATCTATTTGTTACATACCTTTATCTCAAGATTCATCACTCTGAGTCAATTTAACAAGATTTAAGTGAACCCTTTCAAAATGTTGATTCAGGCCATCTTTGAATTCCAGAGACTTTTCTTTGATTATAATGCTGAACATTAGTTCAGTTTTATTCTTGTGATTTTTTCTTCAGACATTCCCATGATACTTATGATGTGTCTTTGTTCCCTATATTCCAAAACGATAGCTATCTCTCATGTTTTTCTCTCTTATTTTATTTCATTATAGTTCTCTTCTTTGTTTTTACTCCTTTCTTCAAGTTCCCTTACTATAGTTTCAAATTATTCTCCCTTGAGAATTTTTAAATTCAGTCTTTGTTTCTGTCTTTTCCTTTGATTTCTTTCCTCAGTTCAGTAAATCTAATTTCAAGTTTTGTGTGTGTGTGTGTATTTTATAGCTTTATTAAGAAATAATCCACATACCACAAAATTCACAAATGTAAAGTGTGTAATTCAGTGGTTTTAGGATATTCACAGAATTCTGCAACCATCACCATAATATAAATTCAGACCATTTTTACCATTTCACCTCCCAAAAAAATGCCCATTAGCAGTTACTTGCCAACCATCTCTCCAGCCCTAGATAACCATTAGTCTACTTCCTGTTTCTAAAAATGGAAACAAAAGATATGTTGTCTTTTGCGATTGGCTTCTTTCACTTAGTGCATTGTTTTCAAGGTTAATACATGTTTCCTGTTTTTTACCTTATTTATGAACCATTTATACTCTGAATTGTTGACTTTGATTCATAGTGTTTTCATTTTTTTCATTGCTTATTTAATGTTATTTTATTTATATTAGAGTTGTATTATAATTTTCTTCTGCTCCATAACTGTTTTTGGTGTGTGTTTTCATCTGCTCAAAGGTTTTGACAGTCACCTTCCTTCTCCTTATAGTAGATCTGAAGTGGATGCTATGTGATTTTTTCTGTATACTTTTAAAGTACCTTTTATTGTTCTTAAACATTAATTATAGTTAATTATAGATGAGGCTGAATGGTTTGGTTTGCTAAGATTCTTAGTTCAAGCTTACCATATTTGGATAGCACAGTGAAGCTTCTTTACTAATTGCTGTCTTTTTCCTGTATGTGTGTTGGGGGTAGGGGAAATGTAGAATGTCTTCTGATCCTGTGATATTCTTTTGTTTCTGAAGGTTCCATATTTTTCACTGCTTTTCCTGTACCCCTTTATCTCTTTACTACCAAGCTTCCAATAATCCCTCCTCTTCATGTAGCCTCTATCATCCACCAAAGTGATGCTTTTCTACTTTTTTTTATCTCTGACCACACATATGTTCCAGTCTTCCCTTTTGGTTCCCCAATAGTCATTGTACTGATCCACAGGCACTGACCACGTTCCAATATTTCTGTCACTCAGTGTCAGACTTTCTCCTTCAAGGATAATGCTATCTGTGTCTCCTACTATAAAGATTCTGTTACTCAATCTATTTCACAGATAATCTTCCTGTTTCTCTACTTAGAAAAAGGTTACAGAGTAGGCTACATTGATTTTGGATGTTTTCCCCCATTCGTAGATTGGAGTTTTTAGCAGACTGTGTCTCCTAATTATGTTCTAGGCATGGGTTATAGTTGGCTTTATTTATGTGGAGGTTATGTGGAAAATTTTATATTTAGGAGCCAATCATTTTGCTAGCCAATATTTTACTTAAAATAGGATATTTCCCCTCATTTGTTTTGCAAATCTATTAGATTCATTGTGGAAAATATACTAAATGATCCTACAAACCAGTTTTATCTAGTTCCTCATGTCATTGCCCTAGTATTTGACTGATTTTACTTTAAGCAAGAAACACTGTAAATTTAGGTTAAGTTTTTCAGGTAGAGATTACTAGTGCTCATCATTATATCTGTTTTTCCTTTCCTTGTACAAAAGAGACTGCAGTTCAATATTTCTTTTAATTAGGAAGTACTCACTTGTCATTAAAATGTGAGAGGGAGAAATGTGTCATTTCTAGGCTAAGACAGAAAATAAGTCATTAGAGAGTTCTATTCTCTCGCTCCTCCCCTGCCAAGACAATAATGGATAAGGCTTTACCTCGAAAGAGTGGAGCCATAAGATGGAAATTATTTAAACTTCCGTTGAGCTTCCACGTGGAAGACATATTTTGCTAAGAAACACCCAAAACTGCACAGAAATTAGTATAGAATGAGCAAAGAATACACTTTTGTCTAGCCACTGAGATTTACCAGAAAAATCGGTACTACAGCATAGGTCTAGCCTATTCTGATATATATAGTTTAGAGGGTGAAACAATCTCCTCAGAGCAAGAATAGGTATATAGGCTTCTATGTTTCACAGATAAACAAAAACAAACTTTAAGAGCATAACTCATAAAATCATTAAACTGGTAAAGTTCTTTAGTGAAAAAATTAAAGGAAAGTCCACATACATAATGCAATTAGCAAACTGAAAGCTTCTTTTACCCTTCTGGAAGTCACATTTTTTATATAGAAAGTTTCAAATAAAATGATATACTATTTAAAGTAGAAATCTACTTTTTAATTAGTATCTTAAAAGATGAACAGCTGGCAACATTTGTGAGCAATATTTTACAAGACCTTTGCAAATCTCCAAATTTGTGAAAATCACTAATATATTTAAACCCCCTCATAAAGTATTATATTTTAACAAACATTTAAATTAAGCTTCAAACTGCAAGGTAGGAAATATTAATTTGATTTTAATTGAATTGATTTGATATTGAATTAATGTTTTTTCTTGTAAAATAAACAATATTCTATAATTTAATGTATGATTATTATAGTAATATAATTATGAGCTGAATTGGCAAACCTATAACTTGGTAAATAATTGTGATTGCTGCTGTATCCTATGTGTTTATGTGTTCACTAAAAACAGCATGAATGTATATTTAGAAACAGATTTTCTTCCATTTTTGAATGGTTTAATTCTAAGTGAAATTTGTTCTGCCTATGGCTCATCTCTTTGTGTTAGAATTCTGCCTTAGTAGGGAATACTTTCTCAGTTATGTATTGAACTGATGCCTCCTTTCCTACTAACTTCACATTATGCAAATTAAAATGGTTCTCAAAATTCTTGAACCAATCTTTGCTCATAAATTTGGTTTCTTCAAATGCTGTGCTGGTACCTTCAGCACCTGTGGTTACATGGAAACTTTTTTTTTTTTTTACAGACTTCTGGCTTCTTCCTAAATTATATTTGCATCCAGAATCACATGTTTCCTGTGCACATCTTCATACTACACAATAATTATCTTTTTAACTCTCATAAAGTATTCTCTTTTAAGCTATGAACAACCATGCACAGGCTAGAACATTTATGAAAGATTTTCTCTGTATTTCTGTATAGAGCATGTAGAGCTTTCTGAGTCACAAACCAGATTTATAGAAACCATCTATGTTCTAGTTAAGAAGCTTTGCTTTCAGTTCCATTTTCGTATCTTGCAAGGAGAACTATCTTGCTTTTCTAGGTAATTCTCAGAAATACGTATTATTATTTATTAGTTTTTACTTTTATCTAGCCAGGGTACTAGATATGGAATGAATAACTGAATGAGCAACAATGTGATGAAACATAGACGTGTGCAGATTTACTCATTAGTTAAGTGAAACAAGCCTGTAATAGAGTCTCAGGTGTTCTACCAAAATTTACAAATATATAAATATCACATTACAAATATACAAGGGAACTTAAACACACATACATCCTAGAATTCCTTAGTCTCTGCTCAATACTAAAACAGTTGTTTATAATGTCCTTGAATACCAAGAATGTAGTGTATTTGGATTTAACATATTCTTTTAATACAGGTTGGGTAGATTTCAAACTATTCTCATCCCTCTAGCAGAGAGGGATAAGCAAGTAGGCACTTGTTTCTGTTCCCTAACTGAGTCACACCAACAAAAGCTGGACTCTTTTACCTATTTTACATATTTGTTTTACATAAAGAAGTAGATATACAATAATTACTTAAATATGGAACCCATTTGATTGAAACAGCAAAGGTACTATTAGTTTTTAATTCATTTTGGTTCTATATTATTAAATATTAATTTAAAAAGTAGACCTTCCTACCCCAAAATTTGATCACCAATGAGACAGTCATAGAACTCACAATTAGTTGAAGAAGAGCCTTTTCGAATATTTTTCAAGATTGTTTTATGTCCCAAATCAGGACTAGCAATATCTTTGTTTCTTAAAATGGAAATTAAATATGTCAAAGTTTCTAACCATATATTTTATTCTAAGCTCTCTTTACTTTGAAGACTAATATAGAGTAGGTTTGAAACTGTTCTTTCGCAGTCAAACGTTTTCAGATTTAATTAGGCTATTTTTTTTGTCCGGTATCAGCAAATACGCTCCAAGGAATCAACTCAAACCTTCCTGGTGAGGCTTCTAAATTTTTCCTCATGTGCAGGGTAGTCAATGAGCTGAGCAACCAAGCATCTATGGTACCATATCTCTTCAAAATTTAATATGCTAACAATCCCATTACCCATGTACTATAATAAGAACATCTGTCGAAGTGCATGAGTATATGAACTAATGGATTCCTGAGTATTTTTGTCATTCAGTTGAAGACCTGTCCTGAGATTTGGGGGTCAACTATTGGCAATATATTATTCAGTCAGATATAGGTTACAAATTTGTTTCTTGGCAAAGTCATTCTCTAGTCTAGACAATGGGCCTCAAATATAAACTTGTATTAGAATTATGTCAGAACCTTTATAAATATTTAGATGTTTCCCTGATTTACTGTGGTTTTGATTCAGCAGTTTGGGAGCTGTTTCACAATATATGACAAGTTTTCTCAAATGATTAGTTTGAATATAAACATTTGAGAACCTTTGCTCCGAACAAAATGTTAACTATATGAGCTCCATATCAGGAGTCAGAAGAAACAGAATCAGCATAACTAGTCACTTCAAGTTTTGTTACCACGCGTGTATCTTAGAGCCTCTTTTATCTTTTTTTCCCCAATGGGTCACATTCTGGCAGTTTGATCAATAAGCAGTTTCTGGTCACTTGCTTCCTCCCACCCTCAGTTAAGAAGCTTGAATGGGGTCCAAAATATTCATATATTACAAATTCCCCAGGTGAATCCTTATGATTCAAGTCCTCCAATGTTGAGGACAGGGTAATTTTTATTTATTCATTAAGTGAGTATTTTGACTTATCATTCTTAATATTTCCCTTGATTTCTCAAGGCATATAATTTTGTTTGTTTTTGTTTTTGTTTTGCGGTACGTGGGCCTCTCACTGTTGTGGCCTCTCCCGTTGTGGAGCACAAGCTCCGGACACGCAGGCTCTGAGGCCATGGCTCACGGGCCCAACCGCTCCGCGGCATGTGGGATCTTCCCCCACCGGGGCACAAACCCATGTCCCCTGCATCGGCAGGCGGACTCTCAACCACTGCGCCACCAGGGAAGCCCTCAAGGCATATAATTTTAAAAATCGTGTTAAGGGTCACATAAATTAAAAGGGTACATCCTTTCTCAGATTTACAGGGGCTCCTTATCCCAGTGAAGAAAGTAAAAGGGAAGGGAAATAGACACACATTCATGCACCATCTGCTTCACATATTTAATCCTCCACATAATCTAGTCTTTATTAACCATGGTTTGCATTTGAGAAGACAGATCTCCCAAGAGTATGAGTAACTTGATCACGTTCATAAAGTCAATAAATGGCAGAAGTGGGATACTAATTGAGATCTTACTGATGCCGAGTCCCAAGAACTATTTATTACACTATGCTGCCCTCCCAAAATATGGTGATAATAGTGAAAAAATGAAAACTTCTTATGTAATGCTAGACTGGATTCATCATTTGACTATTCTCTCGGTAAAACTCATGCTGTAAATATCTGGAACTTTTAAAAATACCAACATTAAAATCTGCAGCTATTTTATTTTTAAACTATATCCTCACTTTTGGATTCCATGTCCTAAAAAATTTATTATTTTATTATTATGTTCCCAATTTATTAGTATATTGAAATAAGAATTTTAATATTTTAGCAAAATGCAGGGTTAGCAGTAATTCAGGAAATTCTTGAGAGATGAATTTCAAGGAAAGAATGAAATAAATCTGTAAAGGATTTTTCTAGAACATTTAGAAGAAAACCTACTAGCTTTTATCATATATAAGATCACTCTCATGCTCATCCTTCCTCTATCAGATAGGCATATTCAATGTAACATAATACAAATGTATCAAACTATAAAATACTTATGCTATAGTTTGATATAAAACTTGGATTGCCTTGATAAAGCACATCTTGACATTGTGTTTAATACTAAAGTTCATCTAGAACCTAGTGCTACGCTTGAGTACATCATTTAAGATATCTCTAAAGGCACATTTTAGAGGGTTCTTCTTTAAGGAAATGTTTCTGTATCAGAACTGTTCACACTGTGTGTAAGTCTGCTCAAACCAATACTTTCCATTTGCTTGCAATCCACATTAGACTAATGTAACCTATGCAGTCTTATGGCAGCAATTAGACCTTGAAGTCCATAAATCATTTGCTTCATTTTTCCTAAGAGGAAGAGCTTTCATTCTCATTTCTTTTCCTTTCTCACTTTCTATTCTATTCTCCTTATCTCATTTGCTTTTCATATTTCTGTCCTTTTTCCCAAAGAACTATGCTTAAGCAGAACATTATGCTACATTGACAACATACAGGAATCTCTATCAGCAGACACAAAATGTACACTAGCTCTTGCCAGCTCTAATCACAATGACACTGTCAAGTGCAGTGAAGTTACAATAATTTAGTTTAGAGCACTTCAATTATAAATCCTGACAGTGGTACGAATATTGGTTTACAGAAGAAGTCTCTAAGTAGATACTCTGTCACATAAGGGAGAAACCTTTAAAAATTAAAGCTAATGATAACTTTAATGAAAGAAACTCCCTGGATACACTCTTTAACCATATAAATTCAATTTAGATTAAATGTGAAAGTTTAGAATTTTTTTATTTTAGGTTAAAGTACTCTAGACTCTTTGTGATTATTGCTACGTCTAGGCCTGGTTTGGTTTCCAAACTAACTGCATCATGACTAATTATTGTAATAATTTTTATAATGCATTTTATTACTATAATAAAATACTAGCCTCAATAAACAGACAAAAAAGAGAATCACATAGTATGTTGAAAAATTAATGGTTATTATTTTGCAATTAATAGATTGTTTTAAATATATTTTGTATTAATGTTTAGCTTTTTAATATACAATTCAAAGTAACATATTCTTTTAGATTAACTACTGAATATAAAGAAGATTCATTCTAACAAAATATAATGTATAGAAATATAATTTAAATTTCTGTTAAAATTTGGGACAGATATTAACTTTTAGAGAAATAAGAGGTCCTAGGTTCTATTACAGATTACAGTACTCTCTAGTAGAGATTTTGGGAAAGCCATCATATATTATTTTCTTCTAAATTCTACAGCAATAAAATGTGAGGTATATTAAACCTTCTTAAGCAAAGTTCTATAATTTAAATTATAAGCAGTTTGGAAAAAAAAACAGTTTTACAATGCAAATAAATCAGCCTGAATAGCTAATTTTGTTCAGCTATCTTTTGCTACTTCATTTTAACCTATTGTTTACATAGGCAAGCACAGTTTCTGTTTCTTTTTCATCTAAAGAGTGTCCATTATTGGCATAGATTTGGAACAAATCAACTGTGTGAGAAAAAGTGGAACAGAAGGAAAGACACGTAAGAGTCAAAATTTGCTATGTCTTTTTTTTTCCCTCTAGCACCTGGAATATAAGCATTGGCTTTACCATGGGATAAAAGGGGCAAAATACTTAAGACCATAATAAATACATTGTAACTTCTGACTATTGCCTCTTATATTACAGATGTCTAATATACAAAGTTCTCCCTGCTTTTGCTTATAATACCCAGTAGGGCTGTGCTCCTTTCTGGAGGCTCTAGGGAGGAATCTGACCCCAGGCTCATTCAACTGGCAGGATTCATTTTCTTTCACTTGTAGGAACCCATTTCCTTGCTGGCTGTCAGCAAACGGCTGGTCTTTGCTCCTAGAGGCCACCCACCTTCCTTCTCATGTTTCCATATATCCCCACTTCCTCCAAAAATGGCAGGTGGAATCTCTCTCATGCTTCATATATCTCCCCTTCAGGTGTACCCTTCTGATGGATTCCCCAAATAAAAGGGAAAGTATTGTCTTAGTTTTTTCTTACCAATATTTAGTATTTTCAGTGTCCAGTACTTGCATCTATTTTGCTACATTTATTTTTTTTTTTTCTATTTAAGATAACCATTTTCCCACAACAACTATAAATTCGACATGCTCTGCTGTTTTAAGGCACCACGTTTGTGGTGATTTTTTACAGAAGCCTCAGGAGATTAACATATCATACATATACAATTCTAGAGGAAGCAAAACTAATCTATCGTCACAGCAGATACCATCTGAATCAGGGATAAGGGAAGGGTTGCCTGCAAAGTGACATACAGGGACTTTTTGGGGAGATGGAAAATGTTATGTATCTTGACTGTGGTTATGGTTACATCAGTATGTATATTTGTCATAACTCATGGAATTACACAATTAAAATACTGTTAATTATACTTTAATAAATTAGAAATATGATTCATCAATTCATTGATCATTTAATCTTATAGGCAAATCATCACACTGCCTCTAGGCAACGTGGGTAGGACAAAATGCACAGAGGTGAAAGTAAGGTTTATCCTTTCACTATGGTCAAGTCCTATAAAGATATCATGGTCTCACTATATTTATGCCTGAATGTACGATACATCTCAAAGAGGTGCATAATCTGGGAAGCAGTGAGATAGCAACTCTTGGTCTCAGAGGTGTTCTTTGTTGGCTCCATAGTGGTTTGCTACCTTTATTTTGCCTTACCATTGCTGAAATTTGATTATAAATCACCCCAGCTTCTGAACAAATGAAAAGTCACAAACAATAATGAAACAATTTTCTTTGTTTTGGGTAACAGAAGGTGGTCAGTCAGAGCAAGTCAGTGGAGCAATAATCACTGCCAGCCTGTATTATTTTGTTTTAATAATGTTTCTGAGCATAGCTGAGGAATCAATTTACTACTCTAAAAATTTTGCAAGGGAGAGTGAACAACTGATTCTATCAATAATTTGAGGAACATTTATTAACTCCTGAGTGGGTGAAACATCAAGATATTTGCTTATCTCTAAATCAGGAGGACACTGAGTTACTGTGATTAACATGTGGGAGGGAACTCATACACTGGATTGTGGAGGATATAAAAATAGCACAAAGACATAGATAAAATTGTTCATGAAGCACTGTCAGAATGAAGAGGAGATCAGAGCAGGCAACGAGGAAATACTAATTAGCAAACAAGCCTCTTGCTTTACTTTAAGCATCTCTCCCCACTACCTCTCCCTTCACCTATCTTGATTCTGTTACTTTTGTGACTCTAAACATTACATTTTGGCATAACTGGAAAAATATCCACCCATTTATATAATTTTATAAGTTAAAGCAAGTACGTCATTGACCAGAATTATGAGAGATAGGGAAGTCCCACAGTTTACCTTACAGAATTTGAAAACTGCTTCACGGTGTAACTTCTGCTAATGATAACATGAAGACCTTTGTCCTAAACTTTTAGTATCTAGAGTTCAGACTTGGGCATGTGGTCATATTCATAGGCATTTTAACCTCTTGGCCCTAATATGTGTTTTCATTTTATTTTATAACGTTCATATGCAATGTTGGGAGAAAAAAGGCAAAGGATCAGATTTAGAGTGTAACCGGAAAATCTGACCAAGTGGCTGCCAGCTTTATTTTGGAGGAATGCACTTTCCAGAGTAAATGATATATAATAAAAGAATACAAATGACTATACGTTAGCTTAGTGAAGGCACTGAGGCAGGTGGATTCCAGCAGAGGGAAGAGCATATTCAGATGTCATGTGAAATAACATAGAATAAAGATGCAGACCTACTAGAGAATGGACTTGAGGATACGGTGAGGGGGAAGGGTAAGCTGGGACAAAGTGAGAAAGTGGCATGGACATATATACACTACCAAACATAAAATAGATAGCTACTGGGAAGCAGCCGCATAGCACAGGGAGATCAGCTCTGTGCTTTGTGACCACCTAGAGGGGTGGGATAGGGAGGGTGGGGGGGAGGGAGACGCAAGAGGGAAGAGATGTGGGGACATACGTATATGTATAACTGATTCACTTTGTTATAAGGCAGACGCTAACACACTATTGTAAAGCAATTATATTCCAATAAAGATGTTAAAAATAAATAAATAAATAATGAATAAGTTAAAAAAATGGTACTTTTAAAGAACAAAAAAACATTCAATATTACTGAAGAATAGAGCTTTGGATGAAGAGTTTTTGAAAGATGTAGCTGGAGAGATATAAGAACAAGAAAATAAACCAGAGAAAAGGATTGTGATTTGACTTATACTAAGAGCAATGAAGGACTCATGGGTTTTCATCAAGGCAATGGAATGTTCAGATCTTCCTGTACTGGAGAAACTGAGAAACTTTCAATCTTGGGACCTAGGGTAGACTTCTTCACATCTACTATTACTAAGTACAGGAAGAAGCAGAAGTAGATTGAGAGAGATCAAAGCTCCCATGACTGTCAGAGGTTATATGTGAAGTTTGAGGCCAAATCCCTGAAGGGGTAGGCTGAAGTCTGTAAGGCTAGAGAGTTAGACTGTGGAAACTTAATATTATGAACTCTGAAAATTCAATACCCTTTTTCCTTATAATGAAAGCTTCTTTTTTTTTCTTTCAAAAAAACTTACCTCTCATGCCTACAGAGATGAACCTAAAACACAGACTGGCCAATCAGAATATTCATAATGATTAGCTCAGAGGTAGACATACAAATTAAGCAAAAGCAGTTATTTGGGGCAATTAAGATGCATACTGAGGGAGGAGATTAGCTCTCATTATTTTTTAATTGTCAGCTAAAAGAGCATTATAAGTCTAAAAGCTTTATTAGCAATTTCTGCCATAATATGGACAGGAATTAATTAATTTTGTTTAAGTTACTTTGAGATTTAGTGCTGTCACCACTGCAAATATCCTAACTGATACGTGTATTAATATATCCTAGCTGATATGTGTAGTAATAGAAAAACAAATTTACTTGGCATCAGAATGTAATAACATTCTGATATAAAACTATCTATAATTTCATTAAATATATGTATATATGGTATAACTCAGGACAACTTATAATTTACAATAGAAAAAATAATAATCAGAGAATATTAACTATAAGCAAAGTAATTAAAATCATATACTGAGTATACATTATGTGCTGAAATGTAAAAATGAGATGAACTAATACATTTTAACAATTTAAGGTCACACCCTAATGGTATATACAAATATTTAAAACACATGCAAAATCCATGAAATTTATTGCTGTGTGTTTATTTAAGAACCTTCACTTGCATCTTTGTATTTGAAGTCCTGTTTTAGCATTAGGTCAAAAATATTTTGTCCTGAAGCAGAACAACCTTTAAAAAGTATTATTTGCATTCCATATGAGATTACTGCAGGGGCCTTAGGATTTTTTTGAGTCTTCTGTGAAGACTGCTTTGAAGGCCAAGGTGCATATCACTGTATTCCAGGCGACATATCTTGCTCTCACTCACAAATTAAACATTATATGCCAACTCTGTAATGATGCATGCAGTGACTACACCTGAATAGTTCACTAATTGTTTGGTTAGAAGAAGCACTTTGGGAAATGTATGTTATGGTATCAACAGTACCTATTTTTTCTATTTCCCAAGAGAGTAAAATAAGAATATTATCTTCAGAGTCGCCACCGCTGCCATCATGGGCTCCAGAGGTGGACATGGGCCGCCGCTACAAGACCGGTGAGCAGGCGCCAAGTGCTGCCCCTGCTGCCCCAGAGTGTGCGGACAGCAAGCAGCTGCCCATATGAGACCGGTGAGCAGGATCCAAGCCCTGTCCCCACCATACTGGAAGCACACAAGGGCCACTGCACCTGCACACCCCCATATCAAGGGAATAACAGCACACGCTGAGGAGTCAGCAAGCATCCAAACTAAAAGCAGCCCCTCAATTCCAGAAAAGATGGTGAAGTATAAGGATTTCACCAAAGTTCACCTTCCCTCACAAAAACACCAAAATCACAACTAACTGCTGAACAACCATCAACAAAAAAGACCGGAACCTACCAGAAAAGATATTTTACATTTAAAAGACAAAGAAGAAGCCACAAGACTGTAGGAGGGGCAGTTTCACGACATAATCAAATTCCATCCCCACCATGCGGGCAACCCACAAACTGGAATATAGTTATATCACAGAGGTTCTCCCACAAGAGTGAGAGTCCTGAGCCCCATGTCAG
This sequence comes from Lagenorhynchus albirostris, assembly GCF_949774975.1. Taxonomy (NCBI): domain Eukaryota; kingdom Metazoa; phylum Chordata; class Mammalia; order Artiodactyla; family Delphinidae; genus Lagenorhynchus; species Lagenorhynchus albirostris. The sequence goes on along the minus strand of NC_083098.1, from coordinate 79,820,129 downwards.
GTTCCCCAGCCTGAGGATCTGGCATCAGGAGGAGGAACCACCAGAGCATTTGGCTTTGAAGGCCAGCGGGGCTTGAGTGCAGGAGCTCCACAGGACTAGGGGAAACAGAAACTCCACTCTTGAAGGGCACACACAAGTTTACACCTACAGTGGGACCTAGCACACTAACTCTATATTGTGAAAATGACTATACTACCCAAGGCAATCTACAGATTCAACGCAATCCCAATCAAATTGCCAATGGCATTTTTCACAGAAATAGAACAAAAAATTTTTTAATTTGTATGGAAACACAAATAGCCAAAGCAAACCTCAGAAAGAAAGACGGAGCTGCAGGTATCAGGATCCCTGACTTCAGACTATACTACAAAGCTACAGTAATAAAAACAGTATGGTACTGGCACAAAAACAGAAATATCGATCAGTGGAACAGGATAGAAAGCCCAGAAATAAACACATGTACCTATGTTCAATTGATCTATGATAAAGGAGGCAAGAATATACAATGGAGAAGACAAATTCTTCAATAAGTGGTGTTGGGAAAACTGGACAGCTACATGTAAAAGAATGAAATTAGAACATTCTCTAACACCATACACAAAAATAAACTCAAAATGGATTAAAGACCTAAATGTAAGGCTGGACACTATAAAACTCTTTGAGGAAAACATAGGCAGAAGACTCTTTGACATAAATCACAGCAAGATCTTTTTTGATCCACCTCCTCAAGTAATGAAAATAAAAACAAAAATAAACAAATGGGACCTAACTAAACTTAAAAGCTTTTGCACAGCAAAGGGAATCATAAATAAAACAAAAAGACAACCCACAGAATGGGAGAAAATATTTGCAAATGAAGTGACTGACAAGGGATTAATCTCCAAAATATACAAACAGCTCATGCAGCTCAATATCAAAAAACAAATAACCCAATCAAAAACTGGGCAGAAGATCTAAATAGACATTTCTCCAAAGAAGGTATACAGATGGCCAAAAAGCACATGAAAAGATGCTCAATATCATTAATTATCAGAGAAATACAAATTAAAGCTACAATGAGGTATCATCTCACACAGGTCAGAATGGCCATCATCAAAAAGTCTACAAACAATACATGCTGGAGACAGTGTGGAGAAAAGGGAACCCTCCTACACTGTTGGTGGGAATGTAAATTGGTACAACCACTATGGAGAACGGTATGGAGGTTCCTTAAAAAACTAAAAATAGACCTACCATATGATTCAGCAATCCCACTCCTGGGCATATATCCAGAGAAAACCATAATTTGAAAAGATACATGCACCCCAATGTTCATTGCAGCACTATTTACAATAACCAAGAAAAGGAAGTAACCTAAATGCCCATCGACAGAGGAATGGATAAAAGAAGATGTGGTACATATATACAATGGAGTATTCCTCAGCCATAAAAAAGAACTAATGCCGTTTCCAGCTACATGACTGTACCTAGAGATTATCATACTAAGTGAAGTGAGTCAGACAGAGAAAGACAAATATCATATGATATCACTTATATGTGAAATCTAATTTTTAAAAATGATACAAATGAACTTATTTACAAAACAGAAACAGATATTGAAAACAATCTTATGGTTACCAAAGGGGAAATGTTGGCGGGGGGAGGAATAAATCAGGAGCTTGGGATTAACATACACACACTACTATATATAGATAGCCAACAAGGACCTACTGTATAGCACAGGGACCTCTACTCAATATTCTGTGATAACCTATATGAGAAAAGAATCTGAAAAAGAATGAATATATGTATATGTATAACTGAATCACTTTGATGTACACCTGAAACTAACAGAACATTGTAAATCAACTATAATCCAATATAATTTTTAAAAATAATAAAAAACAAAATCTATTTTTTTTTGAAAGGCAAAGAAAGAGTATCATCTTCAGTTCAATGAATTACACCTAACATGATATTCTAACAGCAAAATTCATTAAAAGTAATAAACACTGTCTGAATGTTCATGGCTCTATTGAATCAATGACAGTGGGAGTCTATAAAAATATTTACTAATTTTACTCAAGTCTGTATGGCACCAATGATGGTTATACACGTAGAAAACACAAAAGCAATATTAAGTATACTTTTTAATTTTAAATAATCTAGTTATATTTTTAAGAAATTACTAATAGAACTATTGCAAAAAAATAACATTGAACTTCATTTGTTTTGTTTTGATTTTAATGATCCATGAAATATTAATTTCAGTGGTTATGAGTGTTATCACACTTCTATGATTCAAAGTTCAATCAATCACAAATCAAATCAGGACATCCAGAATGTGCTCGGTTTTTTGTTTGTTTAGAACTTCGGTGTCGTTGGGACCCAGACCACATCAACCATCATAAATTGCTGACCACCATGCTTCAGGTCATATTCATACATACCTTGGTCCTGGCTGTGGACCCTGCAGTGCCCTGTAAACTGGCTCTCATCCTTCAGCGTGGTCTGGGAGCCCCTGGAGAACACAGAGTTAGACCCAAGGATGAGAGTGCCTTTGTAGAAGTCCAGGAACCCTGTAGCGTACTTCCAGCATACTGTTGGAGGAAAAAAAAAAAAAAAGAGTTTGGATGCACTAGAGAGGGTAAAAGGGACAGTCTGACTTTACCTGCATAACCCCTCCCTCAAGGCAGCACAGATTAGTGCCAAAAGAGACCATCTTGGCCCATGATTTCTCACATGGAGAAAGTGAAAGCATATGAATGAGTACTCAGATTCCCCAGCCAAGTGAGATGCTGCCCAAGAGGCCCATTTCTTCTTCACCCCAGATTCCCCAGCCAAGTGAGATGCTGCCCAATAGGCCCATTTCTTCTTCACCCCATCCAGAGAACTGAGTCACGAGCAGCACTACTTGGGGTAGGGAAGATGCTGTGAGAGTGGCAGAGAGGAGTCTCAGAAGGCCTTAGAGGGACGTGGATCCGGATCCTGTTTACTGCATCTTGGACTCCATCAAGAAGCCTGCCCAACAGCCACTGGGGAAGCCTCACGGTGGATCTTCCCAACTGGTCCATGGGCACCCCTAGTGCTCTGTGCAACTCACCACACACCCCCCAAACTGTGTGGCGAGCTCCTTGTGCACACTCCTGATGGAGGCAAACAAGCTTTGGCAGATGGCTAGTGAGCACTGCAGAAAATCAGTCTCAATCTGCAGGCCAGGAAGCAACCACTAATTTGAGCTCTAGCGTCACCACTGGGAAAGCAAAAGGGAGGCTAGCAACCTGCCTAGTGTGTTGCAGGATGGAGAGAAGGCACATAAGCTTAAGAATTCTGCCACAAGGGGAAGCAAGAAGTGTGAGGCAGGTGTATCCATAGAAGGACTGAGAAAGCCTAAGAATTCCTAGCAGGCAGTGGGAAGGTATTTCTTTCCTAAAATCGGTCAGTAAAGACTAGAAGTGACTGTTACTTCTAATGGAAGGACAGCAACCGCAAGAAGTACAAGAAACATAAAAAATCATGGAAACATGACACCAACAGGGGATCGCAATAATCTGCTAGTAACCGATCCCAAAAGCATCCCTGATAAAGAATTCAAAACAGCTGGGGTTTTCCCTTGTAACGAGAACTTCTAAGATCCACTCTCTTAGCAACTTTAAATATACAATACAATATTAACTGAAGTCACCATGCTGTACTGTTACATTCCCCATTAGTTATTTATTTTATAACTAGAAGTTTGTTCTGGTTCTTTCCTGTCCTTGCCCAGCCACTCGGCTGCACAAGGTCAGAAGGGCCCAGCCAGCTGCTGACCCGCCATGCTGTCCCGCTTCCAGGGAGGCCAGGAAGGCAAGGACAGGGCTTTCCACTTCCCAGTTGCAGGGGTCCCGGCGTACTTCAACCGGCGAGCGCAGGTGCGCGCCCCGGCAGAGCGCAGCGTGGGGTCCAGTAGTGGGACCCCTGCCCTCCCTCCGCGCCCCCCCAACACCCCGCAACCCGCCTCAAGGCGGCGGCGCAGGCGAAGAGGCGCCACCCCTCCCCCGCCCCTCGAGCAACAAGCCCGAACGCCAGCCCAGCTGAAGCCGAAGCCTGAGCAAGACGCCAGGCAGCAGCGAGCCCAGCCTCCTACAAGGGGACGGAAGGGGCCGGAGCCCGAAGAGGAAGCACAAGTGCCACTACGCAGGCTGCGAGAAAGTTTTGGGGCTGGGAACTCACACAGGCACACGACCCTTCGCTGGCGGCTGGCAGCACGGCTTGCTGAAGTTCGAATTCCGCGCCTCCGGCGAGCTGGCGCAGCACCGCCTCACTGCGCACGCGCGAGAAGTTATGAGGCCCACCTGTGGGAAGCTCGTCGGGCGCTAGCCGAGGACCTCCAGAGGAAGCTCGCGCGCAGCCGCACGGCTTTCAGCCCCGGCGGGACCCGCACCCTCTCTCTCCCTTTTCGACTACAGCCGCTCCGACCTCAGCAGCACCACCGTCAGCGCCCCCAGCTCGCCCAGAGCGCCGCCCGCTTGGGCTGCCAGGCCGCTGGGGCCGATTTTCTGTGGCAGAGCAACCTCCGTCAGCCTCTTCCGCGAGTTCCGCGCTCCCCGCCCCTCATCCCGTGGGCCCGAGGCCTGAGGACCCTCCCCGCCTTGTTACCGCCGTGGGGAGGGGCTCTCCCTTCCTCTCGGGATTCCGTGTCTTTTCCTTCTGTAATGAGAAAGAAGAAGGAGAACTTCATGAAGTCAACAACAATGAAAACAAGTTTCTTCACTTCAGGGGTCAAAGTAAACTTGTAAAACAACAGCGACAGTCGCAAAAAACACCGTGCGCAAAGAGCACAGTACACATACCCACGAAGGTGAGAGTCAGCGGTGTTGAACCCCACTTTCTCAGGGATGGACGTGTTCCAGGGGTCGGTAAGGAGGCTCCCCCCCCCCACTCCTGCTGCCTTACTAGGAACATAGAATGGCACTCCCGGAGTTTCCGAGAACACACTGGGGACACGGCCCCAGGCCACTGAAGGTGGAGTTGAATGTCTGCCCCAAGGGTCAATGGATGGTCAGTTCGAAGCAGATATTTGTGCTCTCAGGGCAGATCCCTAAGCTGGGGGACCCTGCGTCTCCCTCTTCTTGCCCACCTGCCCAGCCTCTAGCCACCACTCTAGTGCCAGTCCTGGCACAGAATGCAGACTGTTCTGAAGGACAGGCCGCCTCAGAGGAATGCCTTAAACCATGGTGAGCAAAAGGAACACTCCCTCTGCCCTCCATGGCACCCTGCCTGTCTTCCTCTCCTGGACCGTCTCTCTGGGACCCCTCGGAGCACTGGAAACAGAGATGCAAACTCGGGTTGGGTAGACGATTATAGGAGCCCATGTCCAATGTGTTAAGTCCAGGCCACCCACCTGACCCTCAGCCTACTTGAGGTTCAGTGTCAGCACAGGGACACCTGCTACTCTGAGTCCCTGTAGAGGGCAGATAGGGACCTTACACTATTGTTCCACATGGATGTTGCCCTCATGGTCACCACCCACCCCTACATCAACATCAAGTTGGAACTTGTGTCCCTAAGCCATGAGCACAGCCGTGCTTGTGCCCCTTCAGCTGTGTTCTGGGTTACCCTCCCCCCTTCCCTTTTTGGTAGAAATTTGCTTATCACCTGAGATACGTGGAGACATCTTGGGATGTCACAAAAGAAGGTGAGGAGTACTTACCTAGGGATCAGTTTGCACAATGCTGAAGAAAGGGTCAGTTTTCAACAAAATGATGCCCATCAAATGTGATTCAGAAACGGGTGATAAGCAAAGTTGTAGATTGTGCCTGGGTCTCAGTCTCCTGTACTAAATGAGAGGGGGAAAGCAACAGGTTTCAATACCTATGTTTAGCCAGGGGGAAAATGATTTTGATCCATCCCACTGTGAAGTGGGATCCAGGAAGCTGCAGGGAAAATGATCAAAGCAGAAAGGAGCAACATCTCAAACATGGGGAGTTGGCTTGATCATTTGTTGACCAAAGTTACTTCCTGGAGAGGATAGAAACAAAGGGACCTGGAGGAGGGACTTCCCTTTATGATTGTCCACATTGTCTCCATTGCTATTCCATTTCCAGGTCCCAAGGAGGCAGCAACTGGATGGTGCACAATTTCCACCCATGGGTTGGAAAGGTGAGCAGAAAGCAGAATTTGGGAGGCTATGAGTTCTTGCCAAGCATGGGCTGTGTGGTAAGGTCATTTAAATCCTTGAAAAGGTGCCTGAGAAGCTGAAAGAGGTTGTCTGATGCCAGGAAAGTTGAGAGTGAAGTTCTTTCTGTTGGGAGCACAGGCCCAACCCTGTCAAGATGTCTCTTGTCCTCAGTAGACACCTAGATTTTTCTCTAGTCCCAGAAAGTGATTAGGAGATGCTCACTGTCAATCTGAAGGATATGGAGATTATGGAGTAAACCAGTTTGAAAAACTACTTTCTTCCTAGGCACTAGCCACCTTCCCTTCTAGGGACAGATGGTGGGGAGAAGCTTAAGGTATCACTGGGGGTGTCTAATGTCAGAAGAAAAGGAGGCTATGCAGTGACCATGGAAGGCCCAGAAAGCTCAGGCAAGGACATCTCTTCCCACACTGAGCTCCACAAATAAAACATTAATGAAATAAAGGGGGCTAAGAAGAACAGATGGAGTCATGGTCTGCCAGATTTTCACCCTCTCACCCATATGCACACATACATGCACATATACACCAAGCAGGTGATGAGATGATCTAGGGTTGGCTGCCCCACCCCAGGAGTCTGTCGGATGGGCAGCCTGACTGCAGATTGTCATTTTGGTCTAGCACTGTCGCAGGGTGCAGAGTCGCAGAGGCCAGTGAGGTATGTGTGGTGGAGGATGGAGGCCACTGAGGACTCTGGCACCAGGACCTGGACTTTCAGACTTTAGACCTGGATGTTATTTCCAGAAAGCTCTTTTAAATGTATGAGCCTATCCATATATAGTGCATAGGTTCTTGTTCTTAGTCATGAGAGGATTCCATCACAAACGCATCTAAAGGGGATATATCCAACTCCAAAACGTTCTACTTTCAGCCCTGTGGCTGGGGTGGGACCCCATTGCCATGGTAACTGAGTGTGTCAGCTGATAGGCCTCTTGTAGTCCACTGAAGACATGGGCTGCTGCTTCTTTTGGCTGTTATTAAACCCAGCTGGCACAAGTGGCTGGACCTTCTACTGCTCCTCCTCACAGTCCAGAAAAACCTGGTTTATGATCTTGTCCTCCTCAGGGGAGATGAAGTTCTTGATGATTAGGTACTTGAACTTGAGTGCTCAGGTCTCCTCATTCTGTGCCTTCTGCAGGTCCTGCTACATGCAGATGTACTCATCATACTGGTGCTGGATCTCCGCCTTCATTGCCTGCTGCTTGGCATGGAGCTTCTCGAGTTTCTTGGGTTTGACTTCTGCCCCAGAACTACATGATCTCTTCATCTCAGATCATCACCTCCTGCTCCTGGCATTTCTGCTTGGCAGTCTCCTCACTCTTCAGTTTCAGTATCTTCTGCTGCTGTTTGGTGTGATCCATGACGTTCTTGCCCCAATGGAGAAGCTTGCTCTCCATGGCCTTGTACTTGGCTGCAAGCAGCTCTGTGGCCTGCTGTTCCTGCTGTAGGTCTTCCAGCATCTCCTCCTTCATCTCCAGCAGCTTCTGCTTCACCTCACTCACCAGGCTGCAGTCATCCTCTACTACTTCTGCACCTGCAGGTAATTATGCATGTTTTTATCCAAGGCTAGTTCCAGGAGGCTGGGTAGGTGGTAGTTGTTGTTATTGTTATCCTGCTCTTTGGCCTCCCAGACCTTGATTACTGGTCCTTCATGGTATCCCACCAGGGCTGACATGCTGCTTTTTATGCTGCTGCTTTTTATGCTATAGCTCTTTATGCTGCTGCTCTTCCTCCAGAGCCACTTTTCCAGAATCTTCTCCAGATGAGATTTCAGGTGGGTGATTTCCTGGAATTCTTACAGCAGTGTGTCCTTGGGGTCCTCGTGCACTCAGAGCTTGTTCTTGATCTTCTTGGCTCGGTGGGCAAAGCTTGGTTTTGGAAAGGCTCTCGTTGTAGCCAGCAAGAAACTGGCCCCAGTGTGGCTGCCATGACCGTCTGGTCATTGACCCGTAGCTTAACTTAGATTGCCTAGAAAATAGAACCTGAAGCAAAAATATAATGTGCTAATACTTTATTAAGGGAAAGCTTATAGCTCCAGGGAAGTATCAATAGAAGTGAAGGACAAAAGGGACTGAGGAAAGAAAGAAGGGAGAACAAAGAGAAGTACAATGCTAAACAGACTGCAGTTTATGGGTTGCATGTGGTATGTTCAGAGAGGTCATATGAACTACTGTTTCAGATGATTTCTTGCTTTAAAAAAAAAACTGTTTTAATGATTTGAGATATTTCCTTAATTATATCCTTAATTTTTATGTACATTTTCATTAGCCTCTTTTTTATTGTGTTCTATGGATCTGTCTGCCTATTTGTGTGGTACCTTGCACACTTTTAATTACTAGTTTAATTGGATATATTTGGGCTAGTCCATCTAAATATTTTGCTCTTCTTTTGAAGAACTCCCTCAGGTAGTTGTTTGCTCATTTTTCCTAGATGAATATTAGCATGGATTGTCTAATTCCATTTTCTTAAAGTTTGTATTATTTTAGGATCATTTTGGAAAGTAAATAAGAAGGACCTGAATCTTTATGACATTCTCTTTGAAAGACTGTCATGAAAGTGCTATATGACAATTCTTCTCTATTCTCGTTTGTTTAAAATGAAAATCATGTAGTCTCAGGATTCTTGTTTAATGATTTCAGACTGCGCTTGCCTTGTGTGGCACTACACTTCTCATGGATATCAACTATGGGTTGTTTGGGGCAACTCTCCTCATTCTCCTTAGGTAACAGTATTACCAGGTGCTATGGTCTAAATGTTTCTGTCCCTCCGAAATTCAGATGTTGTAATCCTAACCCCCAGGTGATGGTATTAGGAGGTAATTAGGCCATGAGTGTGGATCCCTCATGATTGAGATTAGTGCCCTTACAAAAGAGGCCCAGAAAGCCCCCTCACCCCTTCCACCATGTGAGGGTGTAGCAAGTAGATGGCTAGCTAAGAATTAGGATGGGAACTTTCACCAGTCATTCAATCTGCTAGTGGCTTGATCTTGAATTTCCCACCCTGCAGAACAGTGAGATACAAGTTTCTGTTATTTATAAGCCACCTAGCCTATGGTATTCTGTTATAGAAGCCCAAACAGACCAATACACCATGATATTCTATTCATGGGCAGTGGCATGAAGTAAAGCAAGTGGAAACATGTAAGATCACTTAATTTCTAGCATTGGAACTAGCATACTGTCACTTCCAGATATATGACATTAGCCAAAGCAAGTCATAGTCAAGCTAGAAGTCAGATAGGGAAGTACACTATGACCACTTTGAGGCCATTGTGTGAATGCAGGAATAATTGAATATTGGATCAAAACATTCAATACACCACAGTCTGCCTCCTTGGTCAATTATTCATGTCATTCCTGCATGTAAAACACACTTATCTCCATTCCATAACTACCATATGTCTCATCTAATCATGGCATCAAGTTAGAAATCTAAGATATTGTGAGTCTCATTGGGTGGAATGCAATTTCTCTTGGTCCATAGACCTATGAACTAAAAAAAATTATCTGTATTACACATACCCTATATAAAATGGTGTACAGGGAAAGAATATACACACAATACACACTCTCATTTTACAAAGGAACAGTTAGAGACTCATAACAGTCATTACTCTATATTAATTTTGAAACACTAGGCAAGTGTTACCAGGTACCCAGACTCTTGGGTAGTGGATATTATTTGCTTAGGCATTCAATTCTAAATCCTGGGATGATTTCCCAGATCCATATTTTTAAGGCTCTTGGCTTGACATCATGGAAAATTTCCTTTTCTATCATCTTACACGGCCACTTCTAAAGAATGCATCAGGGTGTGTGTGTGTGTGTGTGTGTGTGTGTGTGTGTGTGTGTGTGTGTGTGTGTGTCTGGTGGCTCCCATCATCCCCTAATTCCTGACAGTTGAAATTCTGGGGCCCAGGCCAAGCATTTGTTGTTTCGGGGTCTAGATTGAAAGTGCTTTGCTTATAAAATTCTCTCTGAAACTTTGCAGGGTTTTATGTGTCTGAGCATACCCAGTTCTGTGCCAAAGGCCACATACACAATTTTTTTAAATGAGTCTTTTTGTTGGACTTAGTTATTAGTACTCTGATATTATTATTCTTATTTGGTACTTAATGTTTTTTAGGAGGCATTTTGTCCCTCTAAAAGAAGAGAAAGCTCATTCTTCTTAAACTGGTGTCTAACCAGAATATGTTCCTATCATAGTGTTCCTAGAGGGGAAGAGAAAGATGTGGTCCAAGTAAGTCACTAGGCCAATCACAATGTGGAATGGAACCTTACATTCATGATGAGGCCATGGCATGGATAGGAATTCAATGAAGGCTAAAGAATTGGTGCCAGTAATTGCATAAATCATAAAATCCCCCCCTAGAGGCAGTAACTTTCCCATTTGTTCAATTATTCAGAGTCCTTTTTGAGTTCATTAAAATTTTACTTTTAAAAACATTACACATTTCATTTTGGTTTTATCCCTAGACATTTTAACTTCTCGTTGCTATTTTAACTGGAGTTTCCTTTTGCTCTCTTCTACCCATTGTTTGTATAAATAAAAGTTGTTGGGTTTTAATATCAAAATAACTTATCCTGCATTTTATACTAGCTTAAGGAGTTTCTCCTAGTAATTTTCAGTTTGTTGTCTTAGGGTTTCCAATCACATCTTTTCTACAGTGGATGTTCTCTGGCAGTCATTAATACATGAGACAAAGATCCTAACCTTTATGTCAACTCCTATTGGTTCAATTACATGTTTCTTCCCCAGATGTCCTTGAACTCAATATTCCAACGTTACCTCTTCCATGCTCTTGGCCACATAGTCAAATAATTTTCCAATATTTATGAATCCAAGTGTGATGGTTAATTTTATGTGTCAACCTGACTGGGCCATGGCATGCCCAGATATTTAGTTAAACATTATTTTTGGTGTGTCTGGATGAAATTAACATTCAAATCATTTGACCGAGTAAAGCAAATTGCCATCCTCAGTGTGGGTAGGCCTCATGCAATCCACTGAAGGCCTGACTAGAACCAAAAGTGGAGTAAAGAATAATTCACTCTTTCTGCCTGTCTTTGAGCTGGGACATTGGTCTTTGAACTCAGATGAGAATGTACAGCTTTGGTTCTCATGGTACTCAGGCCTTTGAACTCTAACTGGAATTATACTGTGGTCTCTCCTGGATCTTCAGCTTGCATCTGCAGATCTTTAGACTTTTCAGTCTCTATAACCATGTGAGTTAAATCCTTATAACAAATACCTTTATATGTATGTATATATCACTAATATATATGTATATGTCATCTATATATGTATATATAATATATATAATATTATACAATGATAGGTTAATTGTGCAATTAAAAAAAGATAGGGGAGAAAAGTTATAAGTTATGCACTAAACTTAAAACCAAATCTTCTCTAACATTAGTGCAGGTCCAATTTTGTAATTGTCCAACAATGGAAAGATACAGTAATATATAAAAGTTATAATTTAAAATTAGAAAATCCTGTGAAACACTTCAAATTATATAAATATTCTGAAAAAGTAATCATAGATTAACACCCATAAACACTTCGAGCATAACTTTTAAGGAAATAAAAGGTATCGGAAAGATAATATCCTTCATTATGTATCCTAAGATAATGTTTAAAGATAAGAATCACACTTGTATAAAGCATAAAAAGGAGGTTATTAAAAGCTACCATTCTGATGTGTACTCAGTGTTTGCTGGTCATTGGTGTTTCTGGTGCAACAATATCAGGCACTGTGTCCTAGATAATTATGCATTAAAATCTTTCATAGATGCCAAATATTAATAAGTATTCAAAATGTATTTTTGTCTCAACTAACTATATGTAATGCTATGGATATGTCTGCCAAGAATTTGTCTAGATTTTATGTTCCTTACTAATATTAAGAGGCAAGAGTTTAAAAAACAAATTTAAAAACTTCCTCCCTGGAATCCAGTAGAAAAGGATCGGAGCTCAAACCTTAAACTTTAGTGACAGGGTTGAAGGATGGTCAAATGAACAAAGAAAGCATTGTCACTGTTTATAGAAACCATGAAACATACCAGAAAATAATGATTTCAACACAGTTATTACTGATTGTTTAGTGTTTTTGAGATTGAAACCCTTCCATTGTGTTCACAAAAATTCTAGTTTTTGGAATTTTGTCCTGAACAAAATCCATTGAGAATGCCTGTTCTAGAAATTTGAGCCAGTTAAGTTTTTTTTTTTTTTTTTTTTTTTTTTGCGGTACGCGGGCCTCTCACTGTTGTGGCCTCTCCCGTTGCGCAGCACAGACTCTGGACGCGCAGGCTCAGCGGCATGGCTCAAGGGCCCAGCTGCGCCGCGGCATGTGGGATCTTCCCGGACCGGGGCACGAACCCGTGTCCCCTGCATCGGCAGGCGGACTCTAAACCACTGCGCCACCAGGGAAGCCCAAGCCAGTTAAGTTTTAAATGGTGAACATTTAATGATTAGGGGTAATAACATTTAATTTTCAATTAGAATGTTACCTTTTAGATGGAGATATAGCAGGCCCATTCACTGTCACTCAAACATCTGGCAAACCCTCAAATTATGCAGCAAAGATGCCAGCTGTAAAAATTCTCACTGACTACTTTGGAGAGATTTCCTTCACATTATTTAAGAAGTATGAAAGTAAAAATTGTGCCTCAGGGCAGATGCTTAGTTAGTTCATATGTAACATTGTTTTCCTGGGATTATTCATAAAACTAAGTTTTGTTTCAGTTTTCAAATTAAATCAGAACAAAAATAAGAATTAAGTTAAAAAATTTAAAAATCTGTGTATTATAGAATATATTTAAATTATTTATAGAAATTAAATCCTTTTAAAATTTATTAAAGTAAGACCACTGTAGATTATTTTTTTAATTTAAGAGAGAAAAAAATAGCTTAGATAAAGCTTTTTGTGTTTCATTAATTTTCTGTGTAAAGATTTATACCAGTCAAGAATATAAGCCTGTAAGTACAGGAATAAAAGTAATAAGATGAGTTTAATAAGAGTGTCGTCTCAAGTCAAATTAAAACAGCAATATTTTTTCTTAATTTCCTTTTAACATTTACCTATTTGAAATTTTGCATTCATTTATTAATGGCATATATTTATTAAAAACTTTAATTAGGGCTTCCCTGGCGGCGCAGTGGTTGAGAGTCTGCCTGCCGATGCAGGGGACACGGGTTCATGCCCCGGTCTGGGAAGATCCCACATGCCATGAGCGGCTGGGCCCGTGAGCCATGGCCACTGAGCCTGCGCATCCAGAGTCTGTGCTCCGCAAAGGGAGAGGCCACAACAGTGAGAGGCCCGCGTACCGAAAAAAAAAAACTTTAATTAATGTAATGTTTCCCTCCTAATACAAGATCCTTGAGTAGGAAATGGGAATGGCTAATATTAGCCAAAAGTACCCTTTGTGTATATTGGTGGCATCCATTGATACTTTTTGAATTATATAAAAACTTTATGTTTTTTAATATAATTTTCAAAGCCGATATAAAAAAATAATTTTTCCCATAACTAACTCAAATCATTTGGTCTTACTTTGACTATATATCATAAAATAGTATGTGAGACTTACAGAGAAGTCTGTTGTAAGTTATTTTTATTTAGAATTCTCTTCCAGATAACATATATTTAATTTGATGCTGACTTTATTTTATTTTGCTATATAGCTTAATTCAAGAAATGTTAACTTTAAATATTAAAAATAACATTGGGAATTATGGAACTTTTGTAGATATTTTACCTTAAATACATAGGCGTAATCAGAAGTCTGAAGAAGATTTTGCCAATCTGTAAATATCAATGAATTAGAGCTAGCATTGATTTATAAATGATAGTTGGCATTATATTTGCTTGTTGTTAGATTTTATTTGTGTTCCAAGCCACAAGCTACTTGTCAACCCATTATATATGGCGTGTAATAAACAGAGCAAATGAACAAGCCCATCTGGCATAATGTCATAGAATCTTAAAATATATGTGAAAGTTTGGTATGTAGACCATAAATATTATTGTAGGAATGGTCAAGCTATACTTCTTTTTTTTTGACACCATGTTTTTTTAAAGAAAGATATAGTATCTCATACTGTGGGAATTTTCTACTTAACTTGAGCTATCTACCTGATATAATTATGCTGACTGGGAATTTACATATTTTTAGCTATGATGTGATACTTTGAACATCTGACATGGCACACACGCAGGACATCATTACTCCCTTTATTGTAGGGTGATCTCAGAATGGTGAAAATTCTGGATAAGTATTTTAGAGTAACAATGTGGGCTTCCAGGTAGGTTTAAAAGTACCCAGTGCTAATGATTAGAACCAGGAAAAAATTGTATTACAAAACCTATTCTTAAAGGAAGATTGTGTGCTTTCTCCAAATGGCTGGAGTTCAGGGCCATTTGGATTAATATGCATTATACATACTCTGTAGATTAAGCTAAACCCCCTGGGAAATGGATGGCCAATGAACCACTTTATCTGTATGCTGCAGATACCTTGAGCAGTTTGCTACCTGCAGCATAATTATAATTCTATTTTGATGTAGGCAGTGGTAGAGTAGTTAAAATCATTTTTTTTCTTCCCAGAATTTCCCGCAGAGAAATGCAAGGTAATGCAGTCTATTTTAAAACAGTATTGTTTCCCTGGATTTAAGCCATAAGATGTAACCATAATTCAGAGCCAGCAAATATATCCTTCAATAGAAAAGGGAAGAATTATTGTCTATGTTGAGGAACAGGTACAGAATTAAATGTAGATATTGTAATTTCGTTAATGAGATTGCTTTGGTGACTTTTTTTTTCCTAAAGTAGAGGGAAGGATTATTTATTTATTTATTTATTTATTTATTTATTTTTGGCTGTGTTGGGCCTTTGTTTCATGTGAGGG
This sequence comes from Lagenorhynchus albirostris, assembly GCF_949774975.1. NCBI lineage: Eukaryota > Metazoa > Chordata > Mammalia > Artiodactyla > Delphinidae > Lagenorhynchus > Lagenorhynchus albirostris. Next base: position 79,805,061 of record NC_083098.1, on the reverse strand, counting down.
CTTTCTCTAGTTGCGGCAAGCGGGGGCCACTCTTCATCGTGGTGCGCGGGCCTTCCACTGTTGTGGCCTCTCTTGTTGCGGGGCACAGGCCTCAGACGCCCAGGCTCAGTAGTTGTGGCTCACGGGCCTAGTTGCTCTGCGGCATGTGGGATCTTCCCAGACCAGGGCTTGAACCCATGTCCCCTGCATCGGCAGGCAGATTCTCAACCACTGCGCCACCAGGGAAGCCTGCTTTGGTGACTTTTTAAATCAAAATCATTCATTCAAAGATGTTTGAATTCTTAAAATATGTTTTGAGTTTTTCCACACACTTAAATGAAATGTAGGGTTGAAGCAATTAGGAAGTAGATGGAAAAATGTGTCTTGGCATCAATGATTTAGACATTTGGGGGAATACATGTGCATATGAATTTATATGAATATATGTATATATACATATGTAAATATTTTACATGCACTCAAATTTGATTTGAGTAATTTGGGTAATTTCATTTTGTTTTTAAAAGTATACTTAGGAAATTTGCTATATGTGTATATCAGAATAGACTTACAAAGGTGTCTATACCAAAATCCCTAGAATTTATGGATATCTTACATTTATATGGCAGAAGGAATTTTATAATTGTCATTAAGGTTATGGACCTTAATATAGGGAGATTATTTTGGATTATCTCACTGAGTCCAGTCTAATCACGTGAGTCCCTAAAGGCAGATAACTTTCTAAACTGGAGTCAGATGTAGCAAGATGAATATCAGAGATATTGAAAGCATAAGAGCAGCTTGATCCAGTCTTATTGGAGGCCACATGGAAATCGTGAGAAAGACCACAGATAGCATTTAGGAGCAATGACAAATCTCTGACTGACAACCAGGGAGGAAACGGGGACCTCAGTCCTACAATCACAGGGAAATGGAATCTGTCAACAACTTCAATGACTTTGGAAGCAGACTATTCTCCAGAGCCTCCATTAAGGAAGGCAGCCCTGTCAACACCTTGATTCAGCCTTATGAAACCCCACCCCACCCTAACTTCTGACCTACAAAATCTGTGAGATAATAAATTTGTGTTGTTTTAGTCCACTAAATTTGTGGTAATTTGTTACTGCAACAATAGTACACTAATACACATGTTTTAACCTGACAGACAGAGATGTAATTTAGTCTGTTTTATTTAGCTAATTTTCATGTTAGTTCCTCAGCACTGTGGAAGTATAGTTCATGTGATAATTACCTGTAGGAGCATGGCCCAAATGGAAGACCATCCATAGTCATTACTGTTTCTACCCCTCTGTTAGTTCCCCCATCACAACTCCTATACTGGACCAATATAGGTGGCTGCATCTCTATACCTCTTTGCCTAATCATTTTGATCTCATTCTGGAAAATCTGTATATTTTTTTCAGGATGAGTTGAAGACTAACCCTCCCACCCTCTCCCCCCCCCCAAACAACAACAACGACAACAACAACAAAGAAACAAAAATAAAGAAATGCATGCATTATTGGGGGAAAAAAGTCTTTTTAAAATTTTACGTCAAGGAGAGTCCAATTACATACTGTTTGGATGACCCCATGAATAGTTTCCAGGCTTAGTTCTTTTAATCTTTTTAACTTTGAGAGTGTGTGTGTGTTAGCTAAAGCCCAACCTTGGTTTGGGACATATGATTTCCACATATGATAGGCTTTCTAGGCCTCAGAATTTGTTTCTCATTGCTCTCTTCAAATACAGTCATTTGACATACATCTGTTAGGATGGTACTGTTGCCATGCAAGGCTTATTGTGTCATCTTGCCCTAGAAGAAAATTATTCCCCATATTCCACCCAAAGATGTAGCCCCTCAACTAAAATTTGTAATATATGACAGCCATAGAGGTGTGCCTTCCGATGCTGGTAAAGAGAAAACCAGCGGGGATTGAAACCACAGTCTCCAGCTGTGATTGCCTTAAGGGTCTACCTCAGTTTGCCAGCTTAGGCCTTGTGCATCCCAGAAAGTCCTCGTCAATGAGTGAGTACTACAGTAGTACAAGGACTCACCATTTCTCGTCAGTTAAGAAATCCACTGTGGAGTTGCAAGGTGTTTTGAGGCTCTTGTACTCAATTCTCCTTTCCTCCCCCTCTCCTTTCAGAGATATTGGAAATTATTTGCTTTCCTTGTAATCATTTTTCTCTTTAATTTGGCTTAATCTATGTGATACTACTGATCATTTGTAAGATGCTATAGTCTGAATGTTTCTGTACCCCCAAAATTCATATACTGAAATTTAATCCATAAATTGATGGCATTAGGAGGTGGGAGATGATTAGGGTGTGAGGGTAGAGCCCTCAGGAATGTGATTAGTGCCCTTATAAAAGAGGCTCAGGAGCTCCCTGGCCCCTTCCACCCTGTGAGGACACAGCGAGAAGGCTTTGTCTGTGAACCAGGAAGTGAGCTCTCACCATACACAGAATGGACTGATGCTTTGATCTTGGACTTCCTAGCTTCCAGAACTGTGAGAAATAAATTTCTGTTGTTTATAAGCCACCTAGTCTGTGATATAAACTGACTATGACAGAGGCATATTTCAGGTTTTCTTTCTGGGGGGAAAAACACTAAGTTGAAAATATATGTTTAATGATTAGGATTAATCTGTGCAAATATATTTTTTCTTCAGGATTCATATATTCATTTAACCCATGTTTATTGAGCACCTGTTACAGGTTATATACTATTCTAGGTGGTGGTATATAGCAGTGGACAATACAGATAGAAACTGCCTTCACTGAGTTTATATTCTACTGAGTGAAAACAGAAAATAAATTTTCAAAAAAGTAAAATATATTCTATTTTAGATACTTTTAGGTAATACGGAGAAAAATAAAGATAGAGATTTGGTGCACAGAGTTTCCTTATTCTCCATAGAATTATAGGGAGTTAGAATTCAGAGGCTTAGGAATGCCTTGGGAGCCACGCAGTTATATTTTGGGATGGATATAAACAGAGATAAAAGGCATACTGAGATTAATAATGATGATTACAAATTAAATGGTGACCATGATATTACTAGTGTTATGAGGGGGAAAGGAGTGAAAGTCTAGACAGGAGCACACAGATTTAGTAATGCAGTACGAGTCTAAGCTTTCTGTGTATTCTAACCTGAAAGACTCTGAAAATCACTTTTGTTTGTGCATGATATTACAATGATGCAAAACTTTTTAAAACCAATATTTAAATTTGATGTATACTGAAAAACATGAGTTTTCTTGTATTTCTTATTTAGCTATTATCCCTAGGTCTCTTCAATTGAATTACGTTGTTCCAAACTCCCACATTCAGAAAGCTCTAATTCTGAGATATTTTGGCAATATCAAAAAAATAAACAACCCAATCAAAAAATGGGTGGAAGACTTAAATAGACATTTCTCCAAAGAAGACATACAGATGGCCAAGAGGCACATGAAAAGATGCTCAACATCACTAATTATTAGAGAAATGCAAGTCAAAATTACAGTGAGGTATCACCTCACACAGGTCAGAATGGCCATCATCAAAAAAATCTACAAACAGTAAATGCTGGAGAGGGTGTGGAGAAAAGGGAACCCTCTTACACTGTTGGTGGGAATGTAAATTGATACAGCCATTATGGAGAACAGTGTGGAGGTTCCTTAAAAAACTAAAAATAGAACTACCATGTGACCCAGCAATCCCACTCCTGGGCATATACCCAGAGAAAATCAAAATTCCAAAAAATACCTGCACCCCAGTGTTCATTGCAACACTAATTTTTGCTGGTTTTGATTGTATTACCATGTGCTCAACTGGTAACATCCAAATGCTTGGCAGTTTTATTTCAAAGGTGCTTCGGAGTTTAAAATTTTTGAAGATATTATAAGTCTCATTAAACATTCATATTTAATTAAAAGGAAAATATCCTGTGGTACTATCAATACAAATAAATGAATTCAGATGACAGATTAGCATATAAATACTATGAATTAATAAGTTAGCAAACACATAGGAAATTCACATCTTACACCTCTGTCTGGAATATTTATTTTGGCACCAAATGTAAGATATGTTTGGCTTTCATCAATATTAAAATATTAAAAACTACATCTTTATATTGCCTCTATATAAAATTATTGCTTCAATTTGCATTTACACCTAATCATGCTAATAGCTCACGTGACATAAAAAATGCCATTTTCCCTTTTAAGGCATAACTTTTTCACTTTCCAGTGATTAATTACAGAGTCCATGTGCATGTATTTGCAATGGGTTTGATTCATCTTAGACTGCATTCCTCTTTGTGTCTAAGAAATACCCCAATTCTCATTTCATTTCTAAAGAGAGATAGACTGATGAGTCCTAGTCAAATTAACAGTCAAGGTAATCACTTATTGTCTACTCAGTCTGTTTTTATGTCATATGATTCATCTGTTGGATGGAGCCTCTTACCTAAAGGAAGCAAACTTCTGTCATTAAATTATTATTTATTTTAAAAGTTAATACTGGGCTTCCCTGGTGGCACAGTGGTTGAGAGTCCGCCTGCCGATGCAGGGGACACGGGTTCGTGCCCCGGTCCAGGAGGATCCCACATGCCGCGGAGCGGCTGGGCCCGTGAGCCATGGCCGCTGAGCCTGCGCATCTGGAGCCTGTGCTCCGCGATGGGAGAGGCCACAACAGTGAGAGGCCCGCGTACCGCAAAAAAAAAAAAAAAAAAGTTAATACTGCTATATATTCAATATCAGCAACAGACTGAATTTCTAGTAAAAGTAATGAGAGTCATTTTCCCCCAGCACCAAATATAATGTATAGATTGTTTATAAATATTCTATTAGTTTACTACAAAACGATATAGTTGTGTCAGCTCAAGTAGTATGCATTAAAATCTGAATATTTGAAAAATGTGGCTTAATGGGTATCTAAACAGTATAATTCTTATACCCAAAATGATTGTGAATATTACTAGTAATTTCCTCAATACAGAGTGATCTTTAGTTTTACTTTACGTGTAACTAGATCTAATATTTAGAATTTGAAATAATTAAATCATACAAGTAAAAACTAATGGGAAGTTGCATGTTGAAATTACAGATACTTAAATTATGAGATATTTTTTGAGCATCACAAGTACTCTTACATATTTTTGATGAGCATACCTATGTACTGTGAAGAAAAAACAAATACAGGAAAAAGGAAATCTCTCAAGCTAGCATAATTAAAAATACATTGGGAATGTTATAATTAATAAAATTAGAAATTAGTTATTGTTGAGATGCTACTTAAAATAGAAATTCGATAGAAAAATTAGGACTATAAAAAAGAACCTTTGGGGCTTCCCTGGTGGTGCAGTGGTTGGGGGCCGCCTGCCGGTGCAGGAGACACGGGTTCGTGCCCCGGTCCGGGAGGATCCCACATGCCACGGAGTGGCTGGGCCCGTGAGCCATGGCTGCTGAGCCTGCATGTCTGGAGCCTGTGCTCCGCAACGGGAGAGGCCACAGCAGTGAGATGCCTATGTACCGCAAAAAAAAAAAAAAAAAGAAAGAAACTTTACAAATTATTATTTTTTGATTATTGAAATATATCTGACATAACGTTATGCAAATTTAAGGTGTACAACATGTTGATTTGATATATTTATATGTTGCAGTATGATTTCTATTGTAGTGTTAGCTAGCATCTCTGTCACATTATGTAACTATCATTTCATTTTTTGTTGTGGGAATAATTAAGATCTAGTTTCTTAGTAAGTTTGAAGTTTATAATACAGTACAGTTGACCCTTGAACAACACAGGTTTAAATTGCAGGAGTCCACTTATATGTGAATATTTTTCAATAGTAAATGCTGCAGTACTGCTTGGTAGTGATTGGTTGAATCTGAGGATGTGGAGGAACCGTGGATAAAGAGGACTAACTATAATTTATATGCAGATTAAACCCCACGTTGTTCAAGGGTCAACTATATTTTTACCTATAGTTGCTGTACTGTGCATTAGATCTCAAGGACTATTTATCTACTAATTGCAAGTTTTTCCCCTAAACACCATTTCTTCTATTCTCCCACTCTTAATCCCCTGGCAACTACAATTTTACTGTTTTTAGGAGTTTTTTTTTTAGATTACACATGCCAGTAATACCATATAGTATTTGTCTTTCTCTGTCTGACTTCTCTCACTTAGCATAATGTCCTCAAGGTCCATCACTATTGTGGCAAATGGCAGGATTTCTTTCTTTCTCTTGGCTGAATAATATTCCATTGTATGTAAATGCCATATTTTCTTCCTCTACTTCTTCTTCTTTTTTTTTTTTTTTTTGCTGTGCTGTGCAGCTTGTGGGATCTTAGTTCCCCAACCAGGGATTGAACCAGGGCCCACAACAGTGAAAGCACCAAGTCCTAACCACTAGACCACCAGTGAATTCCCAATGCCATGTCTTGTTTATCCATCCATTCATTAATGGGTACTTAGGTTGTTTCTATAGCTTTGTTATTGTGAATAATTCTGCAATAAATATGGAAATGCATATATCTCTTCAATAACCTGTTTTTATTTCCTTTGGATATATATCCAGAAGTGGGGTTGCTGGATTGTTTGGTAGTTCTATTTTAAATTTTTTGAGGAAACTCCATATTGTTTTCCATAGTGGCTGAACCAATTTACATTTCCACCAATAGTGCACAAGGGTTTTCTTTTCTCTACATGCTCACCAACACTTGTTGTTTTGTGTCATTTTTTAATACCCATTCTAACATTCCTTTGCTTTTCTTTTTTTTTGTAAAGCTTGGGTCATGTTTCACCTGATTGAAATGAGACAATGTAATGTCCTTTAGTTCGTATAAGAACACGCTTAACATTCATTAAGAAAAAGAAAAAAGATAATTCATTCTCTCCAATGCTGATAATTAGAAACAAATGTTTCAGAGGCAAATTAGCCCTTTATATCTAGCAATCAGGCCAACAATATTATAATAATTATTACAACAAAATTGAAAACTTTATTATGTAGGGTTTAAGACACATACTATCTTTGAAATGGAAAATACCTTTCGTATATCCCCAAATCACTCTCTATGATTACTGAATCTCTTGAGATTTTTCTTATATTTGATTTCAGCAGATCACTAAGGACTTTCTGTTTATATGTTTCATTTAATGAATTCTAATTTCACTGTGTCTTCCTATATTAAAATGAATCATCCGTTTAACATATACTGCAATGCCAGTTAGAATTAAATAGTACGTAAAATCATCCTTGCATATATCAGGCAAGTTTGACACAGTTTGTGTCTTTTGTGATTATGCTTATATACCTGCATTAACATAGTGTATGTGTAGCCCACTAGAGAATGTTTTAATTTATTGAACCATGTTACCATTAACAGAAAGTGTCAGGATAATAAAGTAGCTGCTTCTACATTTTTGCAGGGACCTTAAAAACAAGGTCCTTCATCTCACAATATAATTCATCTTACTCATCTTTTCGATAACATACACATTACCAATAAAGTTGATTTCTCTGAATATAGTATTACAGTATCAGTGTTCTTGCTTGTTATGCTCAAGACACATATTAGTGGTTGGATCAGAGAAACAAGGCACATGAAATAGTTCAGAAACTACACTGCTACACATAACTGTCTTTAAATTTGATGTGTTGGCCTATAGAGGTATTAATAACAAAAAAGTAATATATTTAAAGTCCCTGATTATTGTGGTATCTACACAATACCAAAAATTCAATTTAAAAATTCATTTTGTAGGGACAAAGAAAAGGTTTGTTCTCTTCCTTTGTATTTAGAAATCAGGTAACATAGCTTTCAGGAAACTTGCAATAAAAATAGAAATAACAGTAAAAAGAAATAATGGTGTTATCATAATATTGACTGTTTATGAAGTACATACTTTATTTCTTTTAATCCCATTAAGTGAAGGATTACTAATTCCATTTTAGAGAGGAGAACATTGTGGTTCATAAAGGACTAAAACTTGGAAAGGGACACAAAGCTAATAACAGCTGAGATTCAAGCCTTGGTTTGTGTGTATTAAATTATGCCATGCTACTTTGAAAATATTATTTACCTTTGTCTTTAAGTAAATTTTATATAAGTTATTTTATTATTTATCACTTTATAGTTAGAACAGTTTTAAATCTTTAACAAATTGAGTTTGGACTCTCTCTTCCATGAGGAGTGTATAAGAGGATTAATGAATAAAGAACCTACCAGCCTTGTAAGGAATGATATGAAGCAAAGGGCAGATAGTCACAAATTTTGAGTATCTAAGTACTTTAAAGCCAGTTATTTGAGCTATATTAAATAGGAGTCAACTAGATATCTGATTTTCACAAATAAAACAAATCAAAAAACAAGTACATAAAAACAATTTTAAACAATTTTTAAAATCTATTAATAAATGTGAGGCCTTCTGCTAGTGATCATGATGGCTTAACTACGACCAGATTTGACGTCCTGCAATACAACTGGCAAACAAACAAACAAAATGTGTAATATAACTCTTTTCAGACATTGGACAACAGGCAATACAGGGCTGTGATCCCTGAGAGAAGAGAGACAATGGGATAAGACCTGTAATTATCCCGGCTTTCATCTTTATGGCATTTTCCAGGGCACAGTGCAAAGAGGGGAATCTCAAGCTGAACAAGAAAGCTTTACTGAGGGACCTTCAAGATGGCGGGGGAGTAAGACGTGGAGGTCACCTTCCTCCCCACAAATACATCAAAAATACATATACATGTGGAACAACTCCTATGGAACAACTCCTAAAGAACCCCTACTGAATGCTGGCAGAAGACCTCAGACTTCCCAAAAGGCAAGAAACTGCCCACGTACCTGGGTAGAGCAAAAGAACAAAGAAAAAACAGAGACAAAAGAATAGGGACAGGACCTGCATCTCTGGAGGGAGCTGTGAAGGAGGAAAAGTTTCTACACTCTAGGAAGCACCTTCACTGGTGGAAATCGGGGGTGGGCTGGGGGGGAAGCTTTGGAGCCACAGAGGAGAGCACAGCAACAGAGCAAAGTGGAGAGATTCCCGCGTAGAGGATAGTGCCGACCAGCACTCACCAGCCTGAGAGGCTTGTCTGCTTACCCACCGGGGTAGGTGGGTGCTGGGAGCTGAGGCTCGGGCTTCGGAGGTCAGATCCCAGGTAGAGGACTGGGGTTGGCTGCATGAACAGAGCCTGAAGGGGGCTAGTGCACCACAGCTAGCCAGGAGGGAGTCCAGGAAAAACTCTGGACCTGCCTAAGGGGCAACAGACCATTGTTTTGGGGTGCACGAGGAGAGGGGATTCCTTCTCTGTCTGCCCACAGAAGGCAGAGCACCGCCTAAATGAGCTCCAGAGACGGGCATGAGCGCAGCTATCAACTTGGACACCAGAGACGGGCATGAAATGCTAATGCGTCTGCTGCAGCCACCAAGAATCCTGTGTGCAAGCACAGGTCACTATCCACATGATTCACATCTGCCCCTGGGAACCTGTGCAGCTCACCACTGCCAGGGTCCTGTGATCCGGGGACAACTTCCCTGGGAGAACACACAGTGCACCTCAGGCTGTTGCAACATCACGCTGGCCTCTACAAACGCAAGCTCGCCCCACATTCTGTACCCCTCCCTCCACCCAACCGGAGTGAGCCAGAACCCCCTAATCAGCCTCTGCTTTAACCCCGTCCTGTCTGGGCAGGAACAGAAGCCTGAGGGCAACCTACATGCAGAGGTGGGGCCAAAACCAAAGCTGAACACCAGGAGCTGTGCAAACAAAGAAGAGAAAGGGAAATTTCTCCTTGCAGCCTCAGGAGGAGAGATTAAATCCCCACAGTCAACTTGAGGTACCCTACATCTGTGGAATACCTGAATAGACAATGAATCAACCTAAAATTGAGGTGGTGGACTTTGGGAGCAACTGTAGACTATAAAACTCTTAGAGGAAAACATAGGTAGAATACTCTTTGACTTAAATCACAGTAAGATCCTTTTTGACCCACCTCCTAGAGAAATGGAAATAAAAACAAAAATAGATGGGACCTAATGAAACTTAAAAGCTTTTGCACAGCAAAGGAAACCATAAACAAGATGGAAAGATAACCCTCAGAATGGGAGAAAATATTTGCAAATGAAGCAACTGATAAAGAATTAATTTGCAAAATACACAAGCAGCTCATGCAGCTCAATATGAAAAAAACCAACAACCCAGTCGAAAAATGGGCAGAGGAGCTAAACTGACATTTCTACAAAGAAGATATACATACTAACACACACATGAAAGGATGCTCAACATCACTAATCATTAGAGAAATGCAAATCAAAACCACAACGAGGTATCAAAAGAGTGAGCAAGTGGCATGGACAAATACACACTACCGAATGTAAAATAGATAGCTAGTGGGAAACAGCTGCATAGCACAGGGAGATCAGCTCGGTGCTGTGTGACCTCCTAGAGGGGTGGGATAGGGAGGGTGGGAGGGAGACACAAGTGGGAGGGGATATGGGGATATATGTACACATCTATCTGATTCACTTTGTTATACAGCAGAAACTAAGACAACATTGTAAAGCAATTATACTCCAATAAAAATGTTTTAAAAAGAAAGAAAGGTTTACTGAGTTGAGGAATTAGCAGTGATAGTTAGGGAAGCTGAAGTGCTTGGAAATTTGAGCATAGTGTTCTGGGCATAAGGGATTTGTGTAGAAAAAGAACTTCAGAGATTCACCCTTGTGTACTGTTGAGTGTTTGCTAACTACCAGATGACACATGAGAAGTATGACACTCCAACATATAGACAAAGATAGAAAAATCAGAGAATTATAACTGAAAATTCTCAGAACTCCTCACAAGGTAAGAGGATGTTCCATCCCTGACCAGACAGAATGGAACATCCTCAGAGATCACTCATATCATTCCTAGAGAGCCCAGAAGAGTCATGAGTTAGTAGTGGGAGTGAACTATGTCTGAAGTAAAGGTTCTTTTAAACCCACCCCAGCAAATTTTTAAAATGAAGCTCTAAATGATTAAAGTACTCAGTATATAACTCAATTCTCTGTCAAAACAAATCATTATGTTCTTTAAAGGAAGACATAAATACAGACAGTAAAAATATAGCATTTGCAATGTTAATATCCAATCAAAAATTCCTTTGCAGGTCAAGAAGAAGAAAATGTGACTCAAAACCAGGGAGCAATAAGTAGAGAAATACATCTATAAATGACAGATATAGTAGAACTAGCAGGAAAAGGTAGTTAGAGAAAATAACTATTATAACTATGTGCAAATATGTAAGGAATTCCGTACTTCTTTGCCATGTACCCTCCTCAAAGAATCTATCTTTCTGACTTCTCCCACATTAGTTTATTTAAAGCCATTTTTGAAACCTATATAAATGTAGTAAAATTGCATATACTTACTTGTAACTGATTATTTTACCTATTTTTTTAATTAAAAAATTATTTTTTGGCTGTGTGGCATGTAGTATAATTTCTTTAATTTTTAAAAAATTTAAAAAAATTTTGCTTGCGTGGTATGTAGGATCTTAGTTCCCCGACCAGGGATCTAACCGGCGCCCCCTGAATTGGAAGCGTGGAATCTTAACCACTGGACTGCCAGGGAAGTCCCTATTTTACCTAATGTTACCTTAGTGCCATTCATTATTTTTATTGCTTGTAGCAGTAAGTTGTTTCTCACCCATTGACATGTTGTATTACTGAACATTCTACTCTATATATTTTGTAATATTAATATATTAATACATATATGTAATAATTATTTATAATAATTATTAATTGCCAAGTGAAATGTTTTCAGTTTTTGGCTACTGTAAATTATGTTGATATGAAGAATCTTTTTTTGCGGTACGCGGGCCTCTCACTGTTGTGGCCTCTCCCATTGCGGAGCACAGGCTCCGGACGCGCAGGCTCAGTGGCCATGGCTCACGGGCCCAGCCGCTCCGCGCCATGTGGGATCTTCCCAGACCGGGGCACAAACCCGTGTCCCCTGCATCGGCAGGTGGACTCTCAACCACTGCGCCACCAGGGAAGCCCCATTATTGTATTTTTTAACTTTAAGTCACTTTCTATTATTAAGATCTTAACAGCATGTGTATCCATGACTGCTGCTTTCATGATTTTCATGATGGTTAAAAGAAAATATTAAAATAGAGCTGAGTCATTTTCAACTGCTGAGATAGATAATGTAATACTTCATTTCACTGGAGTATTAAATAAAAGGCAAGTTCCCACACCTTATTATACTACCCGACAATGGGCACTTGTAATTATTTAGCACTATTATTTGAGTTTCTTCTTCAACTTCTGATTTGATTTCAAGAATAGCATATTTTCCCCAGACATAAGGACTCTTTCTAGTCTAATTTTATCTTCCAATTCTATAGAGAAAAATAATATGCTCCCCACCAGAATTGCAAAGAGAAATTACTCTTTTCATGCACCATCTTTCTCCCTTTCTTCTCTTTTGCTTACTTTTTTGTTTCTTTTTTGTTAATTGAATAAATTTGACACAATTATATGTTGTGTAAGATTAAGATAGATAGCATATTACTTTGATACATTTATGTGTTGCAATATGATTGCCAATGCAGCGATATTTATTGCATTTCATATTTTTCTATAGATGTATTAGGCCTGATAATTCAGAGTTGAGGGAGCTCTTTAAAAGTTTATATCAGGCAGTCCTTGGGGAAATATTTTCAATCCAAGGTAAAACCTCAATTCTACCTGCAAATCCTAACCTTAAGGAAATAGTTACAGAAAATAAGTACATGTATTTATTAAAGCAGGAAGATTTTATTAAAGCTTAGCATATCCCCACTTAGCAACCCTAATATAGCAAATAAACTCTGAGGACCTAAAATTTTTCTCAAGCCTGAAGCTAAAATCAATTAATTGTAAAGAACTCTCTCCATGTCTTTTGTAACATTTTCATCTGTTGAATATTCTATCAAAAAATCTTTTTAACTTAGTAGAAAGTTCTGTTGAAGATCTGTGGCTGTGCAGATGAAGTGTTATATCTTGGAAAATATTATAGTTGACAAATTGGATGACATAGCTTGAAAGCTCCTTTAAAGATAGGCATTAAAGAAATATGATCTGTTTATACATTTCTATGTTTTAACTGATCTTGTTTGAATATTTGCAAATTTGATTGGCAAGGATGGATGACATATGCCTAGTTTATACCTTCTCCCCCTCTGGCTTGGATCCAAGAGCCACCTGGTTGGAATGGCTTGTCAAAGAATTTGTTTTCTGTACAAATTCTTCATGTAATGAAATTAGATTATTATTTTTAAAATTCTAATTTTCCATGTGACATATCATCTTTAGAGAAAGTAGTTTGTATTCCAAGTTGTTGCCACTAGCAATAGATTTTTAAGTCAGTAATCTAAACATATTACATTGTGGAAAATAATCAGTGTTCTTTGGGGAAAATAAAGCAAAGGAAATTGATATTTCTATAAAAATGAAAAATTTTGAGTTTCTACATTTTAGGGAGCCACACATGGCCTTGCGTAAATTATTTAACCTACCTGGATTTCAGTGTCTGCATTTATAAAATAAAAATAAAATTAATACCAGTCCCATAGCTTATTTTGAGGAATAAATTAGAAAATATTTGTAAACTGTTTACCACTCTTCCCAGCATCTATTATATACTATATAAATTTTAGCTATTATTGCTACTAACATAGAATTCTACTCAGTTTAATTATTCAAAAAATTAAACTTGCTATTCTCTAATGAGCCTACATTACTTAAATCTTTTGTTACTTTGATTTGAAGATAAGAGCAATTATGTTGAACTGTTAGTTGAATTGACATCTTGAGTAATTAAGACACTAAATTTTAAGATAGAGATTAATAGAAATTTATATTTCTATAATACTCAATATGTATTATGATTCATAAATAATATTTGTTAAATTAATAAACTTGCAAGTAAAGCATGAGGCTTGAAAGTGAAAATAATAGCTGTTATATGTGTTCAAAATGAATTGTTCTGAAAATAAACTTGGATGGAAATAAAGTAGTAAGAAGACAGACGTACACCTACAATCTATCAACATTTATTTTAGAAAACAGTGCAAACGTTTTTCTCAGTAGCTGCTAGCAAGCAATAAAATATAGAAAAATAATACCAGATTAGAGTCAGGAGCTCAGATTTTATTCCTCATCCTTTCCCCTACCCCAAACTTTTCCATTAACTATCCAGCTTTGTCATCTTCTGAAAGTGCTTTGTTTTTCTAGGATTAGTCTCCTCACCTGAAGAAACAAAATGAAAATATTAGTTCTAAAGGTTTCTAGGGTAACTTTCAGTCTTAAATATCTATGATAAACTTTCTGATGAGTAATACTTAGGTCTAGGCATAGATACCAGGAGTTTGGTAAAAATTAAAGATAGATACCAGAACCAGAGAAAGACTTGCAGGAGAATTGTAATTAGGTAAGAATTGGTGATTGGAACCTTAATTGACAGTTTTAATGTAAATTATTGAGAAAAAGAAATAATACTTATGATTTCCAAAATATTTGGAAATTATAGGAAACAGCATCTCCGAAGCTGACTACAATTTTATATTTAACTATCTTCAGCCTATGGGAAATATATAAACTGAAAAAATTAGAATAGCTAATTGACTTGGGCGATGCAATTAAATAATCTGTACCTCAATTTCTTTTGTTTTTTAAAACATTTTTTGTACCTCGATTTATTCATTAGTAAAATGAGAGTAAAAATATATATCATTGAGTTAGCATGAAATATGGTGATATAGATGATGCCAATTGGTAACATATAAGAATTCAACAGATGCTCGTTATTATTCTCTCTCTCTAGACTGTGAACTTTTTGGTTATTTTCAGGGGGAAGGAGTGGGGGTTGGTTTCATTCACCATTGTCATAGGGTTTTAACCTGTCCCATAATAGGCACTCAATAAATGTTACAAACTCACAGACTTTGCTCTCTGCATTGGTAGATTTTAACTCTGGTTGTGCAGCCTTGATTTTCCATGATTTTATTTTTGTCTGTATGGAATTGTGATTGATACTGTCAGCCAAGACTATTGAGAATAAGGTGAAGAAGTTGTATTAACTTTTAAACAGGCTCTCAGCCTTTCTGGAGAGCCACTGGTGGTGAGTCGTCATGCTATTTCTGTATGGTTATCAAGTCTGAGTTCAGAATAGAATCTCTGGTTGTGGCATGCCTCATTTTTATAACTTTTTATATAATGCTAAAATGATAATTAAATTTATATTGTATCCCATAAAAGAATACTCCTGAAGAAAAGAGCAAAAGAAGCTTAGAAAAAATGTTACTTCTGGAAAACAACTACATAGCTTCATAAGATAAATGCAGTCTTCAACAACATGTTGTCACAGAATTAGGAGTTAGCAGACTCAGATTCTGGTCCTGATTAATTTAGTAACTATTTATCTTGGACAAATTGTTATCCTGTTAGAAGCTCAGCTTCATTAAGAGGGAGATTTTTGAAGCTGACAGTTTCCAATATCCCTCACAGCACTATGAGTATAAACACTGAAAAGAATTTTCATTGCATTCTCTTCTTGATATTCATGACAACCTGTTTGGTTCAGAAAAAATTTCAGGCTTACAGTACAAACATACATTCTAAGGTCATACCGTCTAATTTTTAAATTTTTATTTATCAACAGTGAAAAAAATTCAATTTGTGTATTGAGAGATTCTGTTTTAGGGCTTTTAAACTTCCAACCATCATAATAAATTGACTCTTTTAGAAATATATTAGGTCAACATAATTTATTCATTTGTTTTGTGGGTAGTGCTGGTGGTATCATGTAACAGTCATATAAACACAGACTAAATTCCCTTTTTGTAGGAATTTAGGAGTTATTCCTGTATCTTTTTGTGTGACACACTTAACCTCTGGATTAAGAGCGTCTAAAAAAATGCGACTTTTATTTCAGGATTTAAACCAATGTCAACATTTGTTTTGATCACCAAAACATAAGCTTACATAATATAAAAATATTAAAAAGGCAAATTTAAAGTGTCTGATGCCATCCAGATGTACTCGATGATGGTAAGAAAATCATAATTAGAACCATTTCAGAGTAGTGCTAGGTGAAGCATCTCTGAATGCTAGCCAGTTCACCTGGCTCATGCCCAAACTGTATACATCAAAATAATTTCAGTTCCCAGTTTACCTGAGGCACTGTGTTTTACCGTGTAAGATATTTTCACAATTATAAATTGAACTTACGATAGTAACATTTAAATTAGTACTCATGTAAATTTCCTATTGTAACAAGTGGTCTTCTCTTTAAAAATGACTTCTTCACACAATGGATGGTTTTACAGTGAGCATTGCACATGCTTAGCACACGTTACCTGTACTTCAAAAGCAAATTTTACAGGCTGAGTGTAATGAAGGATTCATGGAAAGGCCATTATTGACAAGGGAAAACAAATTATTAATCTGAAACATCTCTCTAAGGGATCCATGAGTGTATTCACTAGGTCTACAAAACAACAAAATTAAATCAGAAATGGTATTCCCTCACATTCTTATCTGAAGCCAGCTGATCACATGTCACATATAGCTATTGACATATACCTAGTTCCTGGCTGAACACTTTTTCCTCTGCTATTCAAGGAAGCATTTTGGTTGCAAGTTTCTATGTTACTGTAGGGAAAAAACCTCACATTTACTCTAATTAAATTTGTCTATATAATTATTTCTGTTAGTATATTTTTAATTGGGAGATATATGCATAGAATAGTGAGTAAAATCTAAATGAGCAGACTAATGTGTAATATAAGAACATAATCATATACTACCGTCCAGTCCACAAATTAGAAACTTCCCAATAACCCTGATGTTGTTTTTTATTGTTTGTTTTGTTTTCATTTTGTTTTTTGTTGTTTTTGTGATCACATCTGCCCACCACTCCTAAAAGTAATCATTGTGTTGACACTTGGGTTACATTTGTTTTTACTTTGTTTTAGATTTACTGTCTCTGTGTATATCCCCTAACAATATCTAGTTTTCTGTCTCTGAAGTTTATACAAATGGAATTACACTGTACACATTTATGTTTGTCTTTTTCTTAGCTTTGTGTTACATTTACTAGAGCCATCTATGCTGTTATGTGACTGTTGTTCATTCAGTTTCATTGTTTTAACAATGATGATACTCTCATATTAACTGTAGATATTATTATTAAATATAATAATATCAAGTTGAGTTTATTTGAGATGGAGCTCAGATATGAATCTCTGTAATCTAGCTCCAAGTACAGTACTCTTGTTTTGTTATACACCATCTCACTAGACTATTTCATAGTATAAAGTAGCATGTTTTCCATTCTGTTATTGGTGGAGGCAGGTTGTTTCCTGCTTTTCCTGTAACAAATAATGCTGTTTTGTATACTCTTATACAAATATCCTAGTAGATTTGTATAGCAGATGTATGAGAACTTACCTAAGGTATAAATTTATGACTTAAATTGATGGGTTGTAGTGTATGTGACAATGCAAATTTATGAGATGACTTCATTTTCCAAAGTGACAATAACAGTTTTTACACTCAAAACAGCATATGTTTCCCTTGATCTACATTCTATTCAGATTAGAATTTTAAATCTGTTCCTGTTTGATGTTTGTGAATAGATTTACATTGTGATTTTAATTTGAATTTTTACTAACTCGTTGACATCTTTTCATTTGTTGGTTGTCTAATTGGATTTCCTCTTTTGTTAAGTGGTGATTTAAGGCTTCTGCCTATTTTTAAATAGATTCTCTCCTTTTTGCAATTAAATGTAGGAGTTTTCAATATATTTTAATTGTCAGTTAATTTGTTGGTTAAAGATGTTGCAAATCTTTGTTCATACAGTGTTTTTACACTCTTCGTATAAGAATGACTTATAATGCTATTGAATGCATTAGTCCTTTCTTTTATAATTAGTAACTAATTGTGTTTAGTTTTAAGAAATTATTTCTTACCCTTAAGTTATGAAAATATTTTTTATTATCTTCTAAAATATTCATAATTATTCTCTTCACTTGTAGAGCTCTGATGCACAAGAAATTGATTTTTATGTATGGTGTACAGTAGGGAAACAGTTTAATTATTTTCATATATGGATACCCAGTATTTGAAGGAGCTTTTAATTGAAAAGTCCCCTTTTTGTCAATGATTTCTAGTACCACCTCTGTCATATATCAAGTGACCATCTGTGCATGGAACTGTTTCTATTTATATGTTATTGTCTTTATCAGCACCTTATTCTTCTCCAAGGGTTTCTTGGTTATTCTCAGCCATTTTAACCTCCAAATGAATTTCTAACTCAGCTTTTCTAGTTTTTTCAATTTATATTTTAAAATAAATATTTCACAGCATAGGTGCCATAACTATTATTAGTAGCTAAACCATGATACATAATTATGGAAAAGGCAAGCCTCAATATATATCTTAGGCCATTCAGACTGTTAGAATAGCATAGACTGGGTGACTTATGAACAACAGAAATTTATTTTTCAAAGGTCTGGAGGCTAGGAAGTCCAAGATCAGTGTTTCAGCAGATTTGGTGTCTGATTAGAGCTTGCTTCCTTGTTCATAGATGACTGTCCTTTCACTGTATTCACGTGGCAGAAGGGACAGAGTAGCTGGACTCTGTTTTATAAGGGCACTAATCCCATTCATGAGAGCTCCACCCTCATTACCTAGTAACTTCCCAAAGGCTCCACCAGCAAATATTATTGTGCTAGACATTAGGATTTCAACATACAAATTTTGGGGGGGTACAAACATCCAATCTATAGTATTCTACACCTGGTCTCCCAAATTCATGTCCTTCTTGCATGCAATATACTTTTATTCCATCTCAGTAGAAAAGTCTTAACTCATTCCATAATCAACTTTAAAGTCTTAGTCCAAAGTCTCTTCTAAATATCATCTAAATCAGATATGGGTAAGATTTAAGGTGCAATTTATCCTGAAGCAAATTGCTTTCCAGCTGTGGACTGGGGAACCCAAATAAGTTATGTGCTTCCAAAATACAATGGTGTGACAGGCCTAAGATAGACATTTGCATTTCAAATGAGAGAAATGAGAAAGAAAAAAGGAATGACATTTCCCTTTAAGTTCAAAACCTAATGGGGCCAACAATGCTCATTAAACCTTAAGGCCCAAGAATAATCCTCTTTGTCTTGATGCTCTACCCTCCAGGCTCACTGGGGTGGAAGAATCATCTCCTAGACACACTGAAGTAGCAGTCCTGATCATGTAGCTTGCTGGGCAGCCCTGAGCCCCAGCTTTGGGTGGCCCTGCCTTCAAAGTGTCTCTGTTTCTAGGCCTTGCCCCCATGATGTTTCTCTGAAGTGATCCCATCTGGAAGCAGTTCTGTGCCTGGGTTGCACACCTGTGACTCCAGGCAGCTCTATTCTTGAAACAAAGGTCAAGCTCCACAGGGCTCATGTATCTCCTTGATGGAAAAATGATGCCACACTGAAGCTACCAAAGTTTGCTGCTTGCACCCTCCAGAGGGGTGGCCACTGTGACCCATCTCACAACAGAGCCTATAAGAACCTCATCTGGAGTGGCCAAGGAACATGGAACCAGAGTGCAGGGGGCCTGTGATGGGAGGCAGTGCCAGGCCATGCTCACTGAGGTCCCACAGGCACTGGCAGCCCCTCCTTTGAAATTGCTCTATTTCCTGGGTGCTTGCTTGCACTCTGAGCCTATGATGGGAGTGGCAACTTTGGTCATCTTTGAATTGTCTTCAGGGCCATTCTTCCACATTTTAGAGAATAACTCCTGGCTTCTGTTGAAATAGCTGATCCATACTAATCTCATTATCAAAGGATCCTTGGCCACAACCTTAGTGTTCTCATTTTTTTTGCAATATTGATAAGCTGAGAATTTTCCAACTCTTTAAATCCTGCTTCTCTTTTGGTTAACAATTCCATCTTTAAGTCATTCCTCTTTTCTTGAATGTTACTGGAAGGAGTCAGGAGAAGCTAAGCCATACTGTCAACACTGCTTAGAAATAGCTACAGATAAATATTCAGTTTCATTGCTCACAAGTTCTATCATCCAGAAAGGGCAAACACAATTCAGCCAAGTTCTTTGCCTCTTTATAACTAGTATTACCTTTCCTCTAGTTTCCAATAACATTTTCCTCATTTTCATCTGAGACCTCATCAGAATGGTCTTTGCCATCCATATTCCTACCAACACTGTTGAAAATGTCTTAGATATTCTTTAGGAAAAGTTGAGGCTTTTTCTTAGGTATGTCTTTTCTTTCTGAGCTCTCATTAGAATCATTTTTAAAGGTCCGTTCATCAGCCATAAAAAGGAATAAAATTGGGTCATTTGTAGAGACGTGGATGGACCTAGAGACTGTCATACAGAGAGAAGTAAGTCAGAAAGAGAAAAACAAATACTGTATATTAACGCATATATCTGGAATACAGAAAAATGGTACAGATGAACCAGTTTGCAAAGCAGAAATAGAGACACAGATGTAGAGAACAAATGTATGGACACCAAGGGGGGAAAGCGGGGTGGTAGTGGTGGTGGTGGGATGAACTGGGAGATTGGGATTGACATATATACACTAATATGTATAAAATGGATAACTAATAAGAACCTGCTGTATAATAATTAAATAAAATTCAAAAAAAAAAGGTCCATTCATGACTATGACAATTTCTGTCTTAGTTGATTCAGGCTACTATAATAGAATACCACAAATCGCGTGGCTTTTAAACAACAGAAATTTATTTCTCACAGTTCTGGAGGCTGGGAAGTCTAAAATTAAGTTGCTAGCAGATTCGGTGTCTGGTTCCTAGGTCATAAACAGCCATCTTTTTGCTGTGTCCTTACATGGCAGAAAAGTCAGGGATCTCTCTGGACTCTCTTTTTTAAAGGCATGATCCCATTCATTAAGACTCCACCCTCATTACCTAATCACTTCTTTTTTTTTCTTTTTAAATTTATTTTTTGGCTGCATTCGTTCTTTGTTGCTGCATGCAGGCTTTCTCTAGTTGTGGCGGGAGTGGGCTATTCTTCGTTCCCGTCCACGGGCTTCTCATTGTGATGGCTTCTCTTGTTGCAGAAAATGGGCTCTAGGTGCATGGGCTTCAGTAGTTGCAGCACGCAGGCTCAGTAGTTGCAGCACGCAGGCCCTATAAAGACCCAACTTCCAAGCAGAGTCACATTTGGTATTGGGATTTCAACATACGAATTTTGAGGGGGCAGAAATATTCAGTCCATAGAAACATCAAAATCAAGGAGTGCCTTAGAGCTGTAATTCTTTAGACAGTTATTTAGTTCCACTGTATTCCAGGGCTGCAGTCTTTGCTTTCCTTCTTACTGAACCAACTTGTAAATACAGTCTTATACATGAGAATGACAAATGAAAATAGAAAAGTGATGGAATAGTAGTTTATGCAAAAAATAATTAAATACAATTTTATGTGACCATTGACTAACACCAAACTTATTGGACACACTGTATTATCTTAAAGTATTAGAAGTGACCACAAAGGCCTTAAAGGCCTCAACTTGACTAAACAGGAAGAAGCCTGTCTTCCTTTTCTTAGAGCACTTACTTTAGAAAACCTTTAAGTACAAATTCTTTGTCTGCCTTTTTGGGATGTGAATGTTCTCTCAATCTCTTGCCAGTTTTATAACCCAGGAATATCTTTCTGAAGGACCTGGATTATCTTTTCCAATATAATCATCAAGGAGGATAGTGCCCCTCTCTTTCTGTCTCTGAAGGAGAGTAGGAACCAAACAAAGTGCCAGTTGGCAAGTATAGATGGCCTAATCACACTGACTAATCTCCCTCCCTCAGCCCAGCATCCTCTAGTACTTTTCCACTAACTCAGGCAAGCACTTAAAAGCCCATGAGCCTTTTGTTTCTGTGGGATAGAGTTCAATCTCTCTTCCCTATTATGATAGTCTCAAATTCAGTCTTCCTTGCCTGTTTAACTTATCCTGTTCAGTTTTTCTTTGACCAGAGGGTATTTAATTAATAAGCATCTAATTTTGTAAGAACCAAGACATTATAAACAATTTTGGAAATATATATTTATTTGCTTTAACTTACAGAAGCAAATTTCTAGGGAAAATAACTTTGAAGTAGTTGAATATATATAGTTAAAATTTAAAGAAATTTAATAGTGAATTTCTCTTGCTGTGACATAATATGTTGTAATGAAATTTGTAAGACACTACAGATAATATTAGCTCGGCTCTGAAAATAAGTTCTTTCCAGCACTGGAAGTCTTTTGCTAGCATATGTAGATCTAGCGTACAATATCATGGAGTTTAAAATGTTCAGTTTCATCAAGGTCTCAATACGTTATTTTTTTTGTAAGGAAGCTGAAACTGGCTGTTATTAACTAAGGTGTAAGTCAGGGACATCTGCTTATCTAAGGATCTTAGCTCAGAAAAGAACTTAGGTAGAACTAATGCATTTTTCAATTAAATTATTTTCTTATTCATAAGTACCTTCTACAAATGTAGGGAACACGGTACAGATATCTTTGAAACTGTCAAGGTATGAACATGAAATAATTGCTCTCTTTTTGCTAGTCCTACTTTTTAGCATATTTTGTTTGTCTTCATAAAGTTACACTCACTGATGTGCTATAAATGTTTAACAATTGGCTCTCGGGGGAGGAAAAAGCCCTAATTTGTAGTGTTTGCCAATATTCATGATATAAACATCCAAGCTTCCAAAGATATATCACTAAATACGGGGTTGGGAAGAGATTCACAAAACCAACTCTTCCAAACTGCTATGAGCAAATTTCAGCATACCTCTGGTTATAGATATAATTTAACGTTAATGAATTATCTACTTGCCAATCAGTTAATTCTGGTTATTTCTCCTAGACTGAATTGAGCTTTCTTGCCCCCTTGTGGTTGAATGAGCCTCTGTGATTATTTCTGGTCAATGAGTGATAGCAGAAGTGTTAACATATCAAATTTGGTCCAGATTATGTAATTGCTTTTGCAAGACCCTCCAGAACTCTCTTTTCCCTTACCAAGGTCATGAGCATCTTCCAGATAGTGACGTGTCATCACCTTCAGTCCTAGAGTAAAGATGAAAATCACAAAAGCAAAACTGATCTATGATAGACATTTGATATGAATGAGAATTAAATCTTTGTTATATTGAACCACAGAGTTGCAAGGATTGTTTTGTTATTGCAGCATAATCTAACCTATCCTGCCTGATAAATCCTATTACCAGTGTTTATAAAACGTCTTTCCATTCATAGACTTTAAAGTACTAAATTAGCTTATGTCAGACATTGCAATTTGTTAAAAAATACATTTCCAGATACCAATTGGACACAATCAACCTGCTCTGTTTACCTCAGCCATTCTGTTTCCAGTAGGTATTTTCATCTTGTCTTTTTGCCAAAAATATCAATTTGAACTAAAATTTACTTTTTCAAATATTCAGAGTCAGGTAATGTTTTTATTTACTTAAACATCATTTATGCAAATAACTCATTTATAATTAATGGTACCACTGAATATGAAAGAATTATGAAAGATGTATCATTTTCCTAGAAGCACATTTATTTGTGTATAAAGAGAGCAAGAATGAAAGAAACTGGTCTGCATACAATCCTGTGAAAGTCAAAGCCAATACTAAAGACCAGTTTTAGATGGGGTGGCCTGAGAACAGTTTTCACATGCTGTTTAATGATAGTAAATACATCTTAGAATAATTGTATACATTTTACATATAGGTAGATATCAATATTAAGCACACAATTGGATGAATGTCTTATTTTTATAAAACTCTCAGTAATATCAAAGTTAAAACTCTCTTGATCTTAAGAAAACCTCACATTCATTATTGTCTTTACTTCTTGTGAGATGTATGCCCTTATGCTTCTATAGCTATATGGTTGTGGAAAAAGGTTCAAATATATGGCTAAATTAAAAAACATAACTAGATTACAGATAAGAAGATACAGTAAGATACTGTTTTTTACATGTACACCAATAATGAGTGTAAAAAGTTTTAATTTAATAGCTGATACAGAAATTTCTATTAGTCAGGAACATTGAGAAGGATGTCTAGATGAAACTAACACTGGCAGAAGAGAGAAACCTAAAGGATCTGGAATTAGCAAAGAGGATAAAAGAGCCAACCTCTTCACAATGTAAACTCTACATTGGATAGGAGAGGAAGCGTATAAAGTCAGACAACTATTTGGGGACTTATGAGCCTGGGACAGTCAGACTGTGGGAGAGGAGGTCACCTGGGGAAGGGCAAGTTAGAGACCCATAGGTGTGACATGACCAAAATAAAAATTAAAACACATAAATAGTTTTTATTACATGTCCAACACTGTTCTTTATCTCCCAAAGAACTTTAATAAAAACAAGTGCATAGTATTGAAATTAAATCAATTTGCATTGCTAAGATATAAAATGACTTTAGCTACATATTCTACAAGTCCTCTGTCCGCAACATGCATAAAGTCTTTGAGACAGTCTACTGAATTCAAAATTTTTTAGTGAATGACTTTTTGTATGGGAAGGCCTGACTTTCAAATCTGGGTTGATAGATTGCAGAACAGAAATTAAATTTCAGAATAAATACACTATGTGGTATTTGTAAACAGGACCCAGAGGCAAAGGTGACCATGTGAATTATAACAATACTTCAGACATATTCACAGACATCAATGGGTCAAAGGCTGGCTTACCTAGATCTCAAGGTTCTCATAAAAATCCCATCTCAATTTAACATTTAACTATAATAGTAATAGTTCTAGGTGGTAAGAATGAGAATGGTTTGTGGTTTTTTATTTTTTGATTATCAGATTACAAACATGGATAGCTTGTGTAATTTTTAAATTATTTATAATCTTTGGAAATTAATGAAAATGATTATAGAATCACAGTAGCAATAATAGGAAATAAAGCATAGCTTTGTGCTACTAAAATTTTTACATAAACCATTCCCTAGTTTGGAGGTATTTTTTCCCCTTGTAGCTTAAAAGGACACACATACTGATAAGTCTTCCATGACTATAGAAATATATTTTGTTCTAAAATAAGTTTGCCTTATTTTGACAAGCAGTTTTTAAAATTGTTCAAGTTTAGAGGAGACACTTGTGTGCTCAAATTATAGCCCACTGGAAACCTGTAGGTGATAATCATCCATTAGTGAAGAAGCAAGGTAAATACAGAGTTTGTTTAGAAAAGCATTCTAATTTTATGGGGAAATGTGGCAAAGTGGAGTCAACAAATTTGTGTGGAGTTTCTGACTGTGTCTTTGTTAATCTTTAAGTCTGATGCATTACACATTCTCATTATAAAAATATTATTGCATATATTTCCTTATAACATATGTTATAAAAATGGGATTTTAACTCTCTGGAGAAAATTTATATGGCAAAAAACTTACTATACCTTAGTTAATTTCATTTTTATTTTAATAATTTCATATGAATTGTATAAGATTTAGGAGAGTACATTTTAATACATTTAAAAAAAAATGTACCCAGCTTCTGATGGATTGATGGTGCCAAAAATTCACTTTTCCTCTCATCTGACCTAATGAGCATTCACTAACGGGCTGAGATAAAGTGTGTGTGTGTGTGTGTGTGTGTGTGTGTGTGTATGAGTGTGTGTTATTGGTAATTTTAGCTTGGAAAATGCAAGTAAGCATCTATCTTTTGCCTTGATTTAAACTTACCTAGTTATAGCCAAAACAATTTGCGAATGATTATCCTCCTTCACAGTGAGGGGAAAGGGCTTTATTAGGAGATCTTACCACAAAAACAAATAAAATTAGAGGGGATAAACACTGTGCTTTGGGAATGTGTCTAAGAAAAAAAGAAAAAATCAGAATTAGACTACCATTGCCCAATTTCAGTGCAATACCCAGATGCATGGCTCAGTGAATACAGACTTGCACTGATATCACATACTTATGTGGGTTATGCCTCACTTTATATGTTTGAGGAGAAATGGACATTTTAAATTAAATACTATTTAATTCAGAACTCCCTCCAGAGCAGTGGACAAGGAAATGAATGCCTGCTAAGGAAATAAACAGTAAGGTGAATGAGAATTCCCTCTGAACGCTCCCCATCATATTTTCAGAACACTGGGGTTAATAACCAAACCTACGGTCAACCTGGACCTGTGCCCACTTGTGGGAAATAAATAACTACTTACCAAAAGTCATGGCCCAACTCTGGGACTCCTCTCC
Organism: Lagenorhynchus albirostris; assembly: GCF_949774975.1. NCBI lineage: Eukaryota > Metazoa > Chordata > Mammalia > Artiodactyla > Delphinidae > Lagenorhynchus > Lagenorhynchus albirostris. The sequence continues at coordinate 79,778,821 of NC_083098.1, read as the reverse complement.
CTATATCTACCACAACTTCTTATTTATCTTTCAGAACCCCTGTAGGACTATTCAACTGTTGTCTCCAGAAAGCTGAAGTGAATCATATACCACAATTTTACCATGCATTTTGTTTCTCATCTCATGTAAAAGTAGCCATGTTATTCAATAACTCACTTGTGTTGATTATATAACTCAAATAATAGCATAATATCCTAAATAATATGACACAAGTAATAAAATGATTCTCAAACTTGAGGACTGTGAATTTCCCCATCATTAAACTTATAGAAATAAAGTATAAAATATCTCCTCCTTGAAAATTGAAGTTCAAAAAAAGAATCAGTGTTTATAATTTTTTTTCAATTTCTTTATCTGCTCGGGTCCAATGATGTCATCTTATTCAGAAGACATTTATTTATTTGTTTGCTTATGTACATATGCATGTATGTATGTATTATAGAAGCAGTTGCACCTTCAGCCCACTCCTGTGAATTACCTCCAACATTAAATGATCTCTCACCTAGGCTTCTCTTGTTCCCTCCTTTACCCTAGAGTCAAATGGCTATATAGCTTCAGAACCAAAAAAACTTCACTGGACCCATCAACAAGTGCAGTAAAGAATATTTTCTTTTCCCTTTCACATTTGTCTAACCTGGTCTTTGAGATGTTTACCATTCCCCTAAGGATTTTTTTTTCTTCTGCCAACATAATTAGCTTGTTTGCTTAATTCCGTTTCCCCTTTTCACTGTTGTTCCCTTTTTGAGTTTAACAAAAATTTTTCTTGAAAAATATTCACCCTTTAATCTTAAAACAAATTTGATTCTTAGAAACACATTCAGACTCTATGCTTTCTTTTTCTGAAATATGGTTGATTTACAATGTGTTAATTTCTGTTGTACAGCAAAGTGATTCAGCTATCTACATTCTTTTTCATATTCTTTTCCATTGTGCTTTATTGTAGAATATTGAATGTAGTTACCTGGGCTACACAGTAGGATCTTGCTGTTTATCCATCCTATATATAATAGTTTGCATCTGCTAACCTCAAATTCCCACTCCATCCCTCCCCACCTCCACCCTCCCCTTTGACAACCACAAGTCTGTTCTCTGTCTGTGACAGACATATATTTTCAATAACCTCCTGTGCCTTTGCATTTCTAATAAAACTCTAGAGATTGACTTCTTTAACTCATGAAATGGTATATATCTTTTACAGGCAGTTTCTTCTCCCACTGTCTCTATGTATTCATTGATAAAAATTTTCACACCCTATGACTGAAACCCCAGAGACACTGGGAAATATGTCTTATAAATCTGTGGACTCAAGGCAAGTTTTACTACCACTGCTCCATCCTTAGTCTTAGATGCAGTTGCTGACAGGGAAAAGAAACACAGTTTGGAATAGGTGTTCAGGCATTGCCTATCAATGACTAATACAGTCATTAGGCTCAATTTCCCTTTCTCACTTTTTTTCCCATTTTGAATTCAAGAAAAAATATTCTTAGAAAGATTTCCACTGGGTAGCATCTTCCTTATCTCATACAAATTAAGAGAAATTAATTATTCCTCAAAATACTTTGTAGCTATCTGCTGAAAAAAAGTTATACGATAAATATCCAAGATTGTCACAATCACCATGATATAAAGAGCACTCCCTAGCATTGCATTGTGTACATCCAACACTAAGGTTCTTAACCACATTGACTTCATCTGATTTCATGATTCAAATACCAGGCTTTAGTCCTGAATGAGATTACTTTTAAGGAGAAAAAAACAACAAATTTATTATACTTCTAAGAAAATGCCCAGTAATCCCCAAATCACTCACTGTAAGCATCAGCTAATACTCACCAGAGTCACAGTGACTTTCCATATGGGATTTGAAAATCCCTGGAAAAAGTAAATTGCTCACCTGCTAAAGGATCATGAGAGAACATTTTCTTCACTTCACCATACTCCTGCTCATTCATTTGAAGTAATATAGTAGCTTATCTTGACACTCAAGAGATATCACTTTTCTACCCAAGCAAACTCTGCAGCCATATTCCAGAGGACACCAGCCAATGTTGATCTTAATGTTTATACTGCCAATATGGAACACAAAGCCACATAGTTGGTACATGATAGATCTATCACCATTGCCTTATTCAAAGCCTTGGGCTTCCTGATAGGTATTTTGTCTCTAAGATGCTAGAGATTCTGAAGATATCTTGGGTAATGGTCCTGAAGATATCTCAGGTAATGGTTCATATTTTGGAAGTTAAGGACTACCTACTCAAAAGCCCTTCATTCCAGATTCTAATCAATTGAGAGCATTTTTAAAAGGTGCCAGATGATACCACAGAAAATGACACAGTAGAAAGCTCTAATGGTTTGTCCTCTCACTGAAGCAACCATTTATCTGGAAAGACCAATTGGAATCAACTACTTTGGAACCATGCAACCTGGATGGACAGTTATAACAATCAGGGTAGTGCTTTATGAAGGGAGAGACTGCTGTTCTTTGGTAAGAGAGTAGTGTGCATGAACCAGGAGCTACCATAACCCATTCCTCAGCCTGCTGTGCCAATAGGAGCCCACATTACTGGAGCAAGTGGCCAGTACCAGGGTGGACATTAAGGACCTTGTCCTCCAAGAATTTGAGATTATACATTTTGGTTGGTCTGGAAAATAACAAGCGTTGTGGATGCAGAGGAAAGGAACCCTCATGCATTGCTGATGAAACTGGTGCAGCCACTGTGGAAACAGTTTGGCCATTTCTCAGAAACCTAAACATAGATTTACATTATGCAACAATCCCCTTCGTAGTTAATTATATACCCCAAATAATTAAAAACAAGGACTGAAACAGCTACTAGTACACCAATGTTCACAGCAGCATTTTTCAAAATAACCAAAAGGTGGAAACAACCCAAATGTCCAACAATACATGACAGATTGAAAAAAAGTGGTATATTCATACAGTGGGATAAATTTCAGCCATTTAAAGGAATGAAGTTCTGGTACATGTTATAACATGGATGAACCCTGAAAATATGCAAAGTGAAATAAGCCAGACACAAAAGAACAAATATGATTCTACTTACATTGGGTGTCTATTAGAATAGGCAAATTCATAGAGATAGAAAATAGAAGAGAGGTTACCAGAGGCTAGAGGTGTGGGTAAATCTTGAGTTATTGCTTAGTGGATATAGAATTTCTTTTTGGGATGATGAAAAAATTCTGAAAACAAATAGTGTTGGTTACACAACATTGTAAATGTACTTAATGCTGTATAATTGTATACCTAAAAATGGTTAACATAGAAAACAATTATGTATATTTTACTGCAAATAAAAGGTATATAGTGGAAAGTGTCTCTCCACCCCTGAACACTCCATACCACAATCAGATAACCACTCATCATTTTCTTCTACATCCTTACAAAGTTTATTCCCACTTTTATTTAAGCAATAATTTAAATATTCTCATATTTTAACATTAGAAAAGTAATAAATGGTGCCAATTTCAGCAGCAAAAAAAAAAAAGAGGAGAAAAGAAAAAATACCATTATACATCCAGCTATACTAATTAAGCTATGTTAAGCCCAGCTGTGTCTGTGTTGAATCAAGACAGAAACCACACAGTGAGTAAAGCAGGGAACACTTGATATAAGGAAACTCTATTTGTTACCTTACAGCTGAGGGAGAGAAAAAGGAGAAATTTAAAAGAGAACCTCCCTACTCCTGAAGGCTGGGATCCTGATTTTATTAGAGAAGGTGTAGTTCTGATTCTACTGGGAATCAGAAATATTCACTGATTTGCCTAGGCCAGAACTAGTCTGAAGTCACTGGGCAAGAAGTAAGCAACCCTCCAAAGAGCAGGAGGGGTACCGTTCATCAATAACTAATTGTGCAGTTAGCAAGAAGGGGTAGTGGTTTGGAGGGAACCCTCTGGACTGCAGGCAAGCAGTTCAGGGACATGCAGAAGGAATCAAGAGTGCCAGTGTGGGTAGAAGGTCTTTGGGACACTGATTTCTGTGTCAAAAGGACCACATGAAGGTAATCACTAGACACATTGGGCTGCAATGTCACTAAGTGAGCATGCTTACTGGCCACAGGCTTGGGCAGAACTCCACCTGATGTCTTCACCCCCCACTTCACCACTGACTTAATAACAACTGGAAACCTAAGGTGAGGTATTTCTTTTGCAATGTCCCTCTAGTGCCCTCTATTGAGAAAACTTGATATGTATTATGCTCATTATAAAGGAGAGATGGTTAAAAGGAACTCTACATGATGGGAAAACATATATATATATATATATATATATATGTATATACACACACATAAATAATATATATTATATATTGTATACAAAGGCACACATATATTATACATACATGCATGCATGTGTAATGTATGTGTGTGTATTTTGAGATGAGAGGCAATAAATTGATAACTGACACAGATAACATGACAAAGCTTCCTACACCTACCCAAATTCAACTTAAACACTGGGATTGAGTAGTGTGGTGTCAAAAATAGGGAAATAAGATGATGATTTCTTTTTGGCAGAAGATTCAAATGAGTGTTGAGTTAACTGGGTTAACTATGTTGTTGCAATGATGCTAAGCAAGGAAAACAAGTCCTAATAGGTGTTAGGCTCTCACCAACATTCTGCTTAGTTAGTCTCTCCTCCTTTCAAGGGAAAGAGTAGGGAACACCCTTGGAAAACAGACCAGGATTGATCTATTTCCTTCTGCTCCATGAAAATGTTGAAACAGAGGAATGTTTTCCCCCGCTGACTTCAACAATCTTTGAAGATAACATGAATAATGAGATTCACGTGACAAACTTTTTCCATCCTCAACTTGAGTATAATTTTACAAACTCAGGGCTGTTTCATAAGGCTTAGAATAATTCACATTACAAGGAATAGCATTTATCATATGAAAAATAATCTTGAGTAGTATACCATACAAAAGCAGCAGTTAACCCTTTTTTATGCTGTTATAGGAAATCAGATTCTTAATTATGATTCTATGTGAAATAGAGGCTACACTTTGTGATTTTTAATTGTTCCATAGGTTATAATGAGGATCTCATTCATCAGGAGCCTTCTCTGTGTACGTGACATGGAGCTAGAAGCAGCAATTTATGAAATAGGCAAAGAAATTATGAGATTGGAAGATAATGTGTACTAGTTACCTAAATTTTTAGAGATAAAAATGATATGAACAATTTGCTCCTTTTAAAACTTTCTTGAAGTACAATTTATATACAATAAGAATAAAATTCAATATCTTAAGTAAATTTATAAAGCTATGTAACCAGAACATCATCTAGTTTTAGAACATTTCCATCATTTTGAAATGTTCCTTTGTGTCTATTTTCAGTCAGTCTCCACTCCCATCCTTAGCTCCAGGCAACTACTGATCTCTTTCTGTCTCTATAGGTTTGCCTGTCTAGGAAATTCCATGTAAATGTAATGTCTTTAGTGTCTGGTTTCTTTCATTCATCATAAGGTTTTTGAGATTTATCCATGTTAGACAACATATCTATAGTTTGTTCCTTTTTTGCTAAATCATATGCCTTTGCAGAGACATGTAACATTTTATTTATCCATTCACAGTTGATAGCCACTTGAATTATTTTCTGATTTTTTGCTATTCTGAGTTATCCTACTATGAACATTCACATGTTCAGGCTTCGTGTTAACAGTAGACATATATTCATTGCTCCTGGATAGAAATCTAGGAGTGGAATTGCAGACTCATATAGTGAGTTTCCATAAAATCTTTTTTGTTCTTTTTTCTTTTTTTGAATTTTATTTATTTTTTTATACAGCAGGTCCTTATTAGTCATCAGTTTTATACACATCAGTGTATATATGTCAATCCCAATCTCCCAATTCATCACACCACCACCGCCACCACTTCCCCCCACCCTTGTTGTCCATATGTTTGTTCTCTACGTCTGTCTCTCAGTTTCTGCCCTACAAACTGGTTCATCGGTACGGTTGCTCTAGGTTCCACAAATATGTGTTAATATACAATATTTCTTTTTCTCTTTCTGACTTACTTCATTCTGTATGACAGTCTCTAGATCCATTTACGTCTCTACAAATGACGCAATTTCGTTCCTTTTTATGGCTGAGTAATATTCCATTGTATATATGTACCACCACTTCTTTATCCATTCGTAAGTCAATGGGTATTTAGGTTGCTTCCAAGACCTGGCTATTGTAAATAGTGCTGCAGTGAACATTGGGGTGCATGTATCTTTTTGAATTATGTTTTTTTCTGGGTATATGCCCAGTAGTGGGATTGCTGGGTCATATGGTAATTCTATTTCTAGCTTTTTAAGGAACCTCCACACTGTTCTCCATAGTGGCTGTGTCAATTTACATTCCCACCAACAGTGTAAGAGGGTTCCCTTTTCTCCACACCCTCTCCAGCATTTGTTGTTTGTAGATTTTCTGATGCCCATTCTAATTGGTGTTAGGTGATACCTCATTTTAGTTTTGATTTGCATTTCTCTAATACTTAGTGATGTTGAGCAGCTTTTCATGTGCTTCTTGGCCATCTGTATGTCTTCTTTGGAGAAATGTCTATTTAGGTCTTCTGCCCATTTTTGGATTGGGTTGTTTGTCTTCTTAATATTGAGCTGCATGAGCTGCTTATATATTTTGCAAATTAATCCTTTGTCCGTTGATTCGATTGCAAATATTTTCTCCCATTCTGAGGGTTGTCTTTTCATCTTCTTTGTAGTTTCCTTTGCTTTTCAAAAGCTTTTAAGTTTCATTAGGTAACATTTGTTTATTTTTGTTTGTATTTCCATTACTGTAGGAGATGGATCAAAAAAGATCTTGATGTGATTTATGTCAAAGAGTGTTCTTCCTATGTTTTCCTGTAAGAGTTTTATAGTGTCCAGTCTTACATTTAGGTCTCTAATCCATTTTGAGTTTATTTTTGTGTATGGTGTTAGGGAGTGTTCTAATTTCATACTTTTATATGTACCTCTCCAGTTTTCCCAGCACCACTTAATTGGAGAGATTGTCTTTTCTCTATTTTATATCCTTGCCTCCTTTCTCATAGATTAGTTGACCATAGGTGCATGGGTTTATCTCTGGGCTTGCTATCCTGATCCATTGATCTGTATTTCTGTTTTTATCCCAGTACCATACTGCCTTGATTACTGTAGCTTTGTAGTATAGTCTCAGTCAGGGAGCCTGATTCCTCCAACTCCATTTTTCTTTCTCAAGATTGCTTTGGCTATTCGGGGTCTTTTGTGTCTCCATACAAATTTTAAGATTTTTTGTTCTAGTTCTGTAAAAAATGCCATTGGTAATTTGATAGGGATTGCATTGACTCTGTAGATTGATTTGGGTAGTATGGTCATTTTCACAATACTGATTCTTCCAATCCAAGAACATGGTATATCTCTCCATCTGTTTGTATCATCTTTAATTTCTTTCATCAGTGTCTTATAGTTTTCTGCATACAGGTCTTTTGTCTCCCTAGGTAGGTTTATTCCTAGGTATTTTATTCTTTTTGTTGCAGTGGTAAATGGGAATGTTTCCTTAATTTCTCTTTCAGATATTTCATCATTAGTATATAGGAATGCAAAAGATTTCTGTGCATTAATTTTGTATCCTGCAACTTTACCAAACTCATTGATTAGCTCTAGTAGTTTTCTGGTGGCATCTTTAGGATTCTCTATGTATAGGATTATGGCATCTGCAAACAGTGACAGTTTTACTTCTTCTTTTCCAAGTTGTATTCCTTTTATTTATTTTTCTTCTCTGATTGCCATGGCGAGGACTTCCCAAACTATGTTGAATAATAGTGGTGAGAGTGGACATCCTTGTCTTGTTCCTGATCTTAGAGGAAATGCTTTCAGTTTTTCACCATTGGGAATAATGTTTGCTTTGGGTTTGTCCTATATGGCCTTTATTATGTTAAGGTAGGTTCCCTCTATGCCCACTTTCTGGAGAGTTTTTATCATAAATGGGAGTTGAATTTTGTCAAAAGCTTTTTCTGCATCTATTGAGATGATCATATGGCTTTTAAACTTCAATTTGTTAACATTGATTTATTTGTGTATATTGAAGAACCCTTGCATCCCTGGGAAAAATACCACTTGATCATGGTGTATGATCCTTTTAATGTGTTGTTGGATTCTGTTTGCTGGTACTTTGTTGAGGATTATTGCATCTATGTTCATCAGTGATATTGGTCCGTAGTTTTCTTTCTTTGTGACATCTTTGTCTGGTGTTGGTATCAGGGTGATGGTGGCCTCACAGAATGAGTTTGGGAGTGTTCCTTCCTCTGCAATTTTTTGGAAGAGTTTGAGAAGATGGGTGTTAGCTCTTCTCTAAATGTTTGATAGAATTCACCTTTGAAGCCATCTGGTCCTAGACTTTTGTTTGTTGGAAGATTTTTATTCACAGTTTCAACTTCATTACTTGTGATTTGTCTGCTCATATTTTCTATTTCTTCCTGGTTCAGTCTTGGAAGGCTATACTTTTTTAAGAATTTGTCCATTTCTTCCAGGTTGTCCATTTTATTGGTTGCTTGTAGTAGTCTCTTAGGATGCTTTGTATTTCTGCAGTGTCTGTTGTAACTTCTTCTTTTTCATTTCTAATTTTATTGATTTGAGTCCTCTCCCTCTTTTTCTTGATGAGTCTGGCTAATGGTTTATCAATTTTGTTTATCTTCTCAAAGAACCAGCTTTTAGTTTTATTGATCTTGGCTATTTTCTTTTTTTCTATTTCATTTATTTATGCTCTGATCTTTATGATTTATTTCCTTCTACTAACTTTGGGTTTTCTTTGTTCTTCTTTCTCTAGTTCCTTTAGGTGTAAGGTTAGATTGTTTATTTGAGATTTTTCTTGTTTCTTGAGGTAGGCTTGTATAGTTATAAACTTCCCTCTTAGAACTGCTTTTGCTGCATCTCATAGGTTTTGATTGTCGTGTTTTCATTGTCATTTGTCTCTAGGTATTTTTTGATTTCCTCTTTGATTGCTTCAGTGATATCTTGGTTATTTAGTAACATATTGTTTAGCCTCCATGTGTTTGTGTTTTTTACGTTTTTTTCCCTGTAATTGATTTCTAATCTCATAGCATTGTGGTCCGAATAGATGCTTGATATGAGTTCCATTTTCTTAAATTTACTGAGGCTTGATTTGTGACCCAAATGTGATCTATCCTGGAGAATGTTCCATGCTCACTTGAGAAGAAAGTGTAATCTGCTGTTTTTGGGTAGAATGTCCTATAATTATAAATTAAATCTATCTGGTCTATTTTGTCATTTAAAGCTTTTGTTTCCTTATTAATTTTCTCTTTGGATGATCTGTCCATTGGTGTAAGAGAGGTGTTAAAGTTCCCCACTATTATTGTGTTACTTTCGATTTCCTCCTTTTTTTTTTTTTTTTTTTTTTTGTGGTACGCAGGACTCTCACTGCCATGGCCTCTTCTGTCACGGAGCACAGGCTCTGGACGCGCAGGCTCAGTGGCCATGGCCCACGGGCCCAGCTGCCTATAAGCATGTGGGATCCTCCCAGACCGGGGCACGAACCCACGTCCCCTGCATCAGCAGGCGGACTCCTAACCACTTGTGCCACCAGGGATGCCCCGATTTCCTCTTTTATAGCTCTTAGCAGTTGCCTTATGTATTGAGGTGCTCCTATGTTGGGTGCATATATATTTATAATTGTTATATCTTCTTCTTGGATTGATCCCTTCATCATTATGTACTGTCCTTTCTTGTCTCTTGTCCCATTCTTTATTTTAAAGTCTATTTTATCTGATATGAGTATTCCTACTCCAGCTTTCTTTTGATTGCCATTTGCATGGAAGATCTTTTTCCATTCCCTCACTTTCAGTCTGTATGTGTCCCTAGGTCTGAAGTGGGTCTCTTGTAGACAGCATATACATGGGTCTTGTTTTTGTATCCATTCCACAAGCCTGTGTCTTTTGGTTGGAGCATTTAATCCATTCATGTTTAAGGTAATTATCAATATGTATGTTCTTATTACCATTTTCCTAATTGTAATCAGTTTGTTTTTGTAGGTCCTTTTCTTCTCTTATGTTTCCCACTTAGAGAAGTTGCTTTCGCATTTGTTGTAGAGCTGGTTTGGTGGTGCTGAATTCTCTTAGCTTTTGCTTGTCTGTAAAGCTTTTGATTTCTCGATTGAATCTGAATGAGATCCTTGCCAGGTAGAGTAATCTTGGTTGTAAGTTCTTCCCTTTCATCACTTTAAATATGTCATGCCACTCCCTTCTGGCTTGTAGAGTTTTTGCTGAGAAATCAGCTGTTAACCTTATGGGAGTTCCCTTGTATATTATTTGTCATTTTTCCCTTGTTTTTCTTTGTCTTTAATTTTTGTCAATTTGATAACTATGTGTCTTGGCATGTTTCTCTTTGGGTTTATCCTGCCTGGGAGTCTCTGTGCTTCCTGGGCTTGGGTGGCTATTTCCTTTCCCATGTTAGGGAAGTTTTCAACTATAATCTCTTCAAATATTTTCTCCGGTCCTTTCTCTCTCTCTTCTCCTTCTGGGACCCCTATAATGCAAATGTTGTTGCGTTTAATGTTGTCCCATAGGTCTGTTAGGCTGTCTTCTTTTCATTCATTTTTCTTTATTCTGTTCCACAGCAGTGAATTCCACCATTCTGTGTTTCAGGTCACTTATCTGTTCTTGTGCCTCAGTTATTCTATTGATTGTTTATTTTTCATTTCAGTTAGTGTATTGTTCGTCTCTGTTTGTTTGTTCTTTAATTCTTCTAGGTGTTTGTTCTTTAATTCTTCTAGGTCTTTGTTAAACATGTCTTGCATCTTCTCTATCTTTGCCTCCATTCTTTTTCTGAGGTCCTGAATCATCTTTACTATCATTATTCTGAATTCTTTTTCTGGATGGTTGCCTATCTCCACTTCATTTAGTTGTTTTTCTGTGGTTTTATCTTGTTCCTTCATCTGGTACATAGTCTTCTGCCTTTTCATTTTGTCTATCTTCTGTTCATGTGGTTTTTGTTCCACAGGCTTCAGGATTGTAGTTCTTCTTGCACCTGCTGTCTGCCCTCTGGTGTATGAGGCTATCTAAGAGGCTTGTGCAAGTTTCCTGATGGGAGGGAGTGGTGGTGGGTAGAGCTGGCTGTTGCTCTGGTGGGCAGAGCTCAGTAAAACTTTAATCTGCTTGTCTGCTGATGGGTGGGGCTGAGTTCCCTCCCTGTTGGTTGTTTGCCCTGAGGTGACCCAACACTGATGGCCACCAGGCTCTTTGGTGGGGCTAATGGCAGACTCTGGGGAGACTCATGCCAAGGAGTACTTCCCAGAAGCTCCGCTGCCAGTGTTCTTGTCCTCTCGGTGAGCCACAGCCACCCCCCGCCTCTGCAGGAGACCCTCCAACACCTACTGAACCAGGTAGGTCTGGTTTAGTCTCCTATGGGGTCACTGCTCCTTCCCCTGGGCCCTGGTGCGCACACTACTTTGTGTGTGCCCTCCAAGAGTGGAGTCTCCGTTTCCCCCAGTCCTGTTAAGTCCAGTCAAATCCCGCTGGCCTTCATAGTCTGATTCTCTAGGAATTCCTCCATCAGTTGCCGGACCCCCAGGTTGGGAAGCCTGACATGGGGCTCAGAACCCTCACTTCAGTGGGTGGACTTCTGTGGTATAAGTGTTCTCCAGTTTGTGAGTCACCCACCAAACCATTATGGGACTTGATTTTATTGTGATTGCGCCCCTCGTACCATCTTATTGTGGCTTCTCCTTTGTCTTTGGATGTGGGGTATCTTTTATGGTGAGTTCCAGTGTCTTCCTTTCGATGATTGTTCAGCAGTTAGTTGTGATGTCGATGCTCATGCAAGAGGGAGTGAGAGCACGTCCTTCTACTCTGCCATCTTGAACTGGCCATCTAATCTTTTAAAGAACTGCCAAACAGTTTTTAAATTGGCTAAAACGTTTATTGGGTTTGCCAAAAATTTTGTTCAGGTTTTTCTGTACCATCTTATGGAAAAACCCAAACAAACTTTTTGGCCAACCCAATACATTCCCACCAATAGTAGTTAAGGATTCTAATTTTTCTATAAACTCTCAAACCCACCATTGCTAGTGTTTTTAAATATAGCCATTCAAGTTGTTATGTTGCAGTATCTCAGTATGTGTATGTGTTGGGAGAAGGTTGAAAATAGCTTTATCGAGATATAATTCACATACAATAAAATTTATACTTATAATATATTTTAATATGCTAACAGAGTTGTACAACCATCACCACTACCAAATTTTGGAAAGCTTTTATCACCCTCCAAAAAACCCTGTACCCATTAGAAGTCGATGTCTTCTCCCTTTCTACCCAGACACACCAGGAAACTACTAATCTACTTCCTGTGTCTATGGAGTGCCTATTCTGAACTTTCAGTGTGAATGGAATTATATAGCATATGTCTCTGTGATAGGCTTCTCTACCACTTAGCAAAATGTTTCCAAGAGTTATCCATATCATAACATTTATTCATTTTTATTGCTGAATAACATTCGATCGTATATCAAATTTTGTTTATTTGTTCATCAGATGATGGGCATCTTGGGTGTTTCTAACTTTGGGTAGTACGATAAATGCTGCCATGAAGATGAATATGTTGTTTTCATGTGGATATATGCCTTCATTTCTCTTGGGTATATAACTAGGAGTGAAATTGCTGAGTTATGTGGTACTCAGTGTTTAACATTCTTGGAACTGCCAGACTGTTTCCCAAAGTGGATGCACCATTATATAATCCCACCAACAATTTAGGAGTTTCTAAATTATCTGTGTTTTCATCCGCACTTGTTATTGTCTGTCTTTTTGATTTTAGCAGTTCTAGAGTGTGTAAAAATGGTGTTTCCTTTTGGTTTTCATTTGCATTTCCCTGATAGTTAATAATGTTGAGCATTTTTACAGGTAATTTTTGGACACATCTTTTTTGGGAAACTATCTTTTCAAATCATTTTTCCATTTTTAATTGGGTTGTCTTTTTATTATAGAGTTGTAAAGAGTTCTCTATATTTTCTGCATACAATTGCTTTTCAGATAAGTGATTTATAAAAGTTTTCTCTTATTATGTGTGTTGTTTTTCACTTTATTTAAAGTGTCTTTTTTTTAACATCTTTATTGGAGTATAATTGCTTTACAATGGTGCGTTAGTTTCTGCTTTACAACAAAATGAATCAGTCATACATATACATATGTTCCCATATCTCTTCCGTCTTGTGTCTCCTTCCCTCCCACCCTCCCTATCCCTCCCCTACAGGCGGTCACAAAGCACCGAGCTGATCTCCCTGTGCTATGCGGCTGCTTCCCACTAGCTATCTACCTTATGTTTGGTAGTGTATATATGTCCATGCCTCTCTCTCGCTTTGTCACACCTTACCCTTCCCCCTCCCCATATCCTCAAGTCCACTCTCTAGTAGGTCTGTGTCTCCATTCCTGTCTTACCCCTAGGTTCTTCATGACAGTTTTTTCCCTTAAATTCCATATATATGTGTTAGCATATGGTATTTGTCTCTCTCTTTCTGACTGACTTCACTCTGTATGACAGACTCTAGGTCTATCCACCTCATTACAAATAGCTCAATTTCGTTTATTTTTATGGCTGAGTAATATTCCATTGTATATATGTGCCACATCTTCTTTATCCATTCATCCGATGATGGGCACTTAGGTTGTTTCCATCTCCAGGCTATTGTAAATAGAGCTGCAATGAACATTTTGGTACATGACTCTTTTTGAATTATGGTTTTCTCAGGGTATATGCCCAGTAGTGGGACTGCTGGGTCATATGGTAGTTCTATTTGTAGTTTTTTAAGGAACCTCCATACTGTTTTCCACAGTGGCTGTATCAGTTTACATTCCCACCAACAGTGCAAGAGGGTTCCCTTTTCTCCACACCCTCTCCAGCATTTATTGTTTCTAGATTTTTTGATGATGGCCATTCTGACTGGTGTGAGATGATATCTCACTGTAGTTTTGATTTGCATTTCTCTAATGATTAATGATGTTGAGCATTCTTTCATGTGTTTGTTGGCAGTCTGTATATCTTCTTTGGAGAAATGTCTATTTAGGTCTTCTGCCCAGTTTTGGATTGGGTTGTTTGTTTTTTTGTTATTAAGCTGCATGAGCTGCTTATAAATTTTGGAGATTAATCCTTTGTCAGTTGCAAATATTTTCTCCCATTCTTAGGGTTGTCTTTTGGTGAAAACCTTTAATGTTAATGATGTCCAATTTATCTATTTCTGTTGGTTGCTTGTGCTTTTGGTGTTGTATCTAGGAACGCTTTTCCTGACTTAATGCCATAAAGATTTACTCCTATGATTTCTTCTAATAGTTTTTTTTTTTTTTTTTTTTTTTTTTGTGGTACGCGGGCCTCTCACTGTTGTGGCCTCTCCTGTTGCAGAGCACAGGCTCTGGATGTGCAGGCTCAGCGGCCATGGCTCACGGGCCTAGCCGCTCCGTGGCATGTGGGATCATCCTGGACCGGGGCACGAACCCATGTCCCCTGCATCGGCAGGTGGACTCTCAACTACTGCCCCACCAGGGAAGCCCTCTTCTAATAGTTTTATTGTTTTAGTTCTTACAAGTATGTCTCTGATCCATTTTGAGTCAATTTGTGTTTATTGTGTGAGGGAAGGGTCCAAATTAATATTTTGTATGTGTTTTTTTTCTTGCAGTTATCAGTTATCCCATTATTGCAGCACCATTTGTTCAAAATACTATATTATTACCACACTGAATTGTCTTAACAATCTTTGTTAAAACTCAATTGACCATAAATATGAGAATTTATTAGTGGACTTTCAGTTCTGCTCCATTGATGAATAGCCAGCAAAACACAGTTTTAATTGCTATGGCTTTATAGTATAGTTTGAAATCAGGAAGTACTTTTTTACCACTCTTTTTCCATTATAGCATTTTTTTTTTGGTGTGTGATAAACAGATATTTTTTAGTGTATCATTATAATTCCCTTGTTGTTTAGCTATTTTGTTATTTTTTTAATGGTTGCCCCGGGGATTAATATATTAACTTAAAACAATATAGTTTGATGACAGCAACTTAATTTTGATAGTATAAAAAGAAGTTGCTCTGGTATAGTTTTGTTATCCCTCCTTTTTACTATCCTTGTCATGTAAATTACATCTTTATAAATTATAAACCCATCAATACATTTTAAAAATTATTGAATTATGCTGTTGACTTTGAAATCAAATAGGAGAAGAAATTAATTATAAACAAACATACATTTATACTTTCTTTGTATTTGTTTATGTAGTTACCTTTCTGGGTACTGTTACTTTCTTCATGTCGATTCACATTTCTGACTAGGGTCTTTCATTTCAGCCTGGACAATTTCTGTAGAATTTCTTGTAGAGCAGCCAAAGGCAAGAACACCATTGTTCTTCCTGGAAATTTGAGAGTTTTTCATGAATAAATTCTTCTAAATTTGTTGTTTGTCTCTGGTCGATTTCCAGAGCTCTGAAATGTCTGTTCTTGGCAATTTTGTCCAGTATTTTAGTTGTTTTGGGGAAGGTAAGACACATAAATCTATTCACTACACTGTACCACCATATGTTAATCTTAACTGGAATTATAATTCTAATATAAATTAAAGAAAATGAATAGAAGTTATGCATTATGTCTCTGGCTTGTAACATTATTCCTAAACTGCTTTATTGTTGTTAGGTTTCTAGGTGACAAATGATACAATGAATAGGAATTTTGTAAAGTTTTTTTTTGCATTTTATTCATAATATAGTTTAACTAAAGATAGCATAAAGAGCATTTCATACCTGAATGTAAAATATTGGCCCGTGTCACCATGAGGAATGAATGATTTGTTTCTGAAAAAAAACAAAAAAATATATATGTGTGTATGTGTGTGTGTGTGTGTGTGTGTGTGTGTATTTATATGAAATTCACACTTTATACAAAATAAAAGAACAGAAATACAAGTTCAAATTCAGACATTTCTCAGTATAATATTCATTAACATATGATACAAAATCCAAGTAATAATATTCATAAATTAGTTATGCCAATTATGTGGTATATAAAAAGGCTCATTTTGGTCATTCTTTAAGGTTATCTTAAATATCACCTTCTAGCATAAATTTCTTCCTGAACCCAGGCTGTGTTAGGTGCTAATCTTCTGTGGTACCACAATTCCCTGAATTTATTTCTACCTTTATTACAGTTCAGAGTTTTTAGTCTTCAGTTCTAGGGTGTAAATTCTTTGCGGGACTGTGCCTTATGAAACTGATTTTCTAGTGCTTGGCAAAGCACTTGGCACATATTAAACAATAAAATTTAGATAAATCACTGAATTGCCTAGGCTCAGCTTTTTTCTAGATTGCGTTTTATTGACTATCAGAGTGACAAAATATTCCAAGGAGAGAAACAAAAGGGCTACATGGTATAATATGTGTGGGATAATCTTAATACACATGAATAGAAAAAGTGCTTAGAAAACTTGAAGTAACAAACTTTATCTAAATCTTAACACAATGTCTCACAAAGATTCCAGAGCCCATTTTATTCTTAAATATGCAGTAAATTTTGAGTAACTATGTATGGTTTGATGGGAAATGATTACCTAGAAAATCACTGGTATCAGAATCTGTGGGTATTTGCTAAGGTTCTACTTACTTGTTCTTTAAGTATGAAAAAGTCTGCATTCTTTCTGAGATGCTTTGTTCTCATCTGTAAAATGAAGTTACTAATAACTCATTAAGTTCTTGTGTGAATTAAATGAAGGAATGCTGAAAATATGTTGAAAAACCAGTTCTTTTAAAAACATCTATTTCCCATAATGCAGGTACTGTTTTGCACCCTTTCTACATTAGCACAATAAAAGAAAATTAAATATAAATTTCTTAAAATCCAAATGATTCAGAAATACTTTGAGGGAAGGGCTGTACAGAGTAAGAAATTTTAATTATTAAAAATAGCTTGTCTATAATCTCATATTTTAAAACTTAATATGTCTAAAGCAGGCCAGTCAATGTTGTCTGAAGAAATTCACAAGTAGACACAACTAATCCTTATTTTCATATTTAAAATAGATTTTTAGAGACAGTCTTATGATAGGTGACTTACCTAATTGCTAGATTCCTGGTTTTTAGTGTTACAACTAAAGGCACCCATTTTCATAAATTTTGAATCTAATTATTAACCTTCTCTCTGCTATTAATTTTAAAATAATCAAACAATATGTACCCTTAGAGTCAGTATGTGGACAACTATTTAAAATTATACAGCAGTGATTTTGTTAAGATTGACAGATTTCCTGACACGTTTCTTAATACATCCTTTTTCCTGGGTGGTCTATTAAGCGTGGTAGATATGACATAATAAAATGATTTGAAGTTAAGATTCAATCAGCATCTTGCAATATATTGTAAGATAAGATTGTGTATTATGCTTCCTTGAGAAGAGCACATCTTATAACATCACCCCATGTCAGAGGTAAAATTGCCTTCCATCATGTGTGAAATCTTCCGGCTTGCTGGAGGGGCAAACCGCCAACCTTATAACACAAAGTTTGAAATTACACTGGAAATCACAGTGTCTCTTTTCTTGACAGAAACAGCAGGGAGCAATGGTCAGTTCAGACAGAGATAGAGGCCCCTTACCTATAATGCTTTAGATTGATTTTCAGAAAAAAAAATTCTTCCGTTTTTTAAAAACAATAATTGACTGTTGCACTCATTGTCTAGTGTCTTTGCTTCAGCCTTGGTTTTTCTACTTTATACTTATCTCCCTTTCTCTTTAACTGGGAATTCGTTCATTTCAGTTACATTGGGATATTAATTATGAAGTGCTATTAGTTAGCAGGCCCTCCTAAAACATCATGATGACTTCCTGCTATTAGCATTAACACAAAACTGTTTCTGACAGCTAGCTCTGTGTTTTCCAAGAGTATGTGTTCTCCAAACTGACAGCTCTTTTCTTGTCCTCTAAGGGAAAACACATTTTATTCTGTGATATCTAAAAACTAAAATTATTCCATTTTCCAAAAACAGCTATATCAAGTTCAACTAATTACATTTTTCCTTCAAGAAGAAATGTATCGAAACCTGGATGGATTTTAAATTAACAGTTGGCTAAAAACAAAGAAAAAAGAATAAAGTATTTATGGAAAAACAAAACAGGCTTTCTCTACTAGATTTGTCACACAGAGGTTAGTAACATTTTAATAAGGATTGAAATGAAGAATATTAATATTGAGTTACTCTTAAAAGAATGGAAAGGCATACAATAGTATCACAAAGTGTATGGCACTTTGCTTTCAAATGTGAGTGCAGTGCTATAACTTCTGCCTCTTAAACACACACAGAATTCTGAAAAGTTCTAGCTAAAACACTCAGAAATGGACCATTTGGAAACTACTCTTTGGTTTTCTTGCATCCTAAGCCATGTTGACCCAGAATGGAAAAACTGGCAAAATATATGGTCTATCAAGGTAAAGCATACAAGATACAAAGCAAATCATGGTAAATTTAGGAGTTTTGTACCCATCGTTTTCAGTTGGATACAAAGACAAAAAAATGTACATCAAGCTATGACTTGATTTTTCTTTTAGTTAGTATATTATATTAATTATAATTAATATAATTATAGAATAATTATAGAATTAATTATATTAACTTCTGAGAATTGCACTTCAAAAACAATGCATACATTTTATTCCTGTTCTGCACCAATATTCTGTGTCAATTTTGTATAAAGAATAAATATCACAGTTTCAATTACTCTGATAATGGTGAAATTATAAAAGTTGATTTTTCAGGAAGAATATACTGAAATAATGGCAGGTAAAAACTATCTGGTTTCTGTTTCAAAGAATTGTTTGTTAGGAGGTCAGAACAGCCTGTAACACATCTCTCTTCAATGCCAGATGCCCATGTGATTTTCCACTAACATTTCTAATATAAATATAGCTAAAGTGACTTATCTTCTAATATGCATAAATATAGGTCATAACATCAGATTAAATGCCATATGTTATTTTTTAAATAAAGTAAATATGTAAATTCTGTAAACTCGGTGCTTGACATTATAAAAATGTAATTTTTCTACTCTTGTAGAACCTTGGAATTAATAACTGTAACTCCTACACATGAAGGTTAAATGCTTATTAAAGGATTTGTTAGGCATCTCCTGATGGCATTTATGATACTTTAAATCTAATTCAAATAAAACTTGGTGAAGTTTCATTTAATGTGTTAGTTTGTTCTTCTTTTAAACTTTGTGGATTCTATCCTGGTTGATTTTTAGTACCCATTATTTTCATTATTTTTAATTCTGTCCTTGAATGTTATTTTGAATGTTATTTTCACTGACAGGTAGGGAGTTAGAAAAAAACTAATCATAAAGGAAAATAAAGGAAAACTAAATTATGTAGCAAAATAGGTTTTTTCAGACAAAATATAGTTGGGTGAAGTATTTCTCCTGATATGAATTAATTTTTATAGGTACCAATAACATTCACAAATATGAATGGCAAAGAGATCATGATGAGGATAACTTAAAGTTAAAACTATTTTTTAGAAATAGTAAGAATTAATAATATTTTGAAGCAAATATTTTTATCAGACTGGATATATTTTTATAATTACCATAATGTAAAGACATATAAAATCATGGATAGAAAATAAAAGAAATACTGTTTACTATATATAATTCTAAGGATATTATAATTTATTGAAGACTAGAAAGATTTGGAATATATATATATATATATATATATATATATGATCAGATATATGATAAAAATGAAAAAGAAGGAAAAAAAACCCAGATATTTCATGACGAAAAATGTAACTGAGTGGTGTTTGTATTGATAAAGAATGGTAATTTTACCAAATTTATAAAAGAAACAAAATCTTCAGCTTTCAGAGGTTTATGAATCTTAGACACTGTTAAATATATTAAACTTTATGCAGTAAAGGAAACAAACACGATTTGGACAGGTATTTGTAGCATCTTTAATGAAGAAAGTTAACAAAGGTTACTTACTTTCTGAATATAATAACGCTTTCTCCAACTACTTATTTTTTACTTAGGGCTTGATTCCATTTCTTGTAGGTGATGCATAAATTTCTGAGCTTTTATTTCTCTCAATAATAATATTTTCTCAATAACAATAATCATAATATTTCTCTTTGCTTTCTGGAAATCTTGAAGAAAAAAAAAGATCACTCAATCTAGTGTGTCCTCAAGGATCAGATTTATAAACACTCAGTGCTATAGAAAATAGATTTTTATAAGCCCTTTGAAAGAAATGGGCATATAGATGCATGTATCAGGCCATATGTGATGGCCTGATCACAATAGGTTGAAGATAATGATATTGAACTCTTTACAAGTGCTGGGATTCCATTTATAATATGGTACTAGTTGTTTAATACATGATTAGGCATGTTACATTAACCAGGTTGAGCAGTAGTTGAACCAAGCTCATATGTCCTCTTCCCTCAAAAGATAAGATAAACATCCATACTGTTTTCTTCTTATTTATACAATTTTACTTACATTTTTGTTTTATTCCCATACAATTAATTTTGATTTGAGATGTGATCTATGGTGATTTTTCTCTTTAAAACACATTCTCCCAAATTACACAGAATAAATAACACTATTTAATGAGTTATTCTGACATTCCACTAATTTTGTAAATTCCCTGTAAGCATGAATGTCATTTTCACACATACTAGATACTACTGAAAATGCTTAAAAAGTCCTATTTATTTAACTATTATTGCTTCAGTAATAAGAAATTTATTCTAACCTTAAAATATATTATTTCAACAGAGATCTAGAGGCAAATCTCACTCAGTATAGAAACCAATACCCTAACTGAACCGTTAGTCAAGGTACTCCAACTTGGGTATAAAATAATAAAACTGCAATATACCATGACTGGGTTGTGTTTATATTAGTAAAGCATATAACCAGTAAACAAACAAGCAGATAAATAAGTGTTTAAGAACACATGGATAGTATATCTCCATAAATGTAGAAAATATTCAATTACCAATTCATTGAGGAAAATATAAAATGATAATTATTTGCAGGTTATAAATGTATGCACTTAGAACAATCAATCTGAAATAAATTTTAGGATTAATAAATGGCTTATGCATTTTTCTGAATATAAAATAAAGATTCAACATTTAATTTCTATTCATGAGAAACTAAGGGCCACAAAATAAAATTTTATAAGAAATTTTTTAATTATAGGAAAGTTACTATGTATAGGAATAGGATAAGGACACCCAGAATAAATCTAACATAAATGTGCAATAAATATACAAAGAATATTGTTAAACTTTACTGAAAAACTTTTTTTAAAAGCCCTAAGTAAGTGAAGAGAGATTAAAAAGTTCATTGATAGCTAGGCAATATAATAAAGGCATCAGTTCTCTATTAAAAGTGTTAAAGAATCAGTATAATTCACATCTAATTTTCAATGACAGTATCTGTGGAACTTTACAAGATAATTTAAAAATATATGCATATATAGAAGAGCAAAATGCCAAAAATATCCAACACAGTTGTAATACACAGGGAAGAAGGAGGAGAAGGGCAGCTTGCCTTACTGAGGTCCCAGAATTAGTACATTAGTTAAAACTATATACCAAGTGTGAGCATCATTGTCTTGATCTTAGAAGAAAAGTTTTCAGCTTTTCACCATTGAGAATATTAGCCGTAGCCTTGTAATGTATGGCTTTTATTATGTTTAGTTATGTTCCCTCTATACCCAGGTTGTTGAAAGTTTTTATCATGAGTATATATGGAATTTTGTCAAATGCTTTTTCTGTATCTATTGAGATGGCACATGGTTTTTATCCTTCATTCTGTTAATGTTGTGTATCATTTTTATTGATTTAGATATGTTGTACCATCCTTGCATCCCAGGGATAAATCCTGCATGGTCATGGTGTGTGATCAATCGATGTGAATTTGGGTTGCTAGTATTTTTTGAGAATGTTTGCATATATCATCATCAGTGGTATTGGCCTGTAAATTTCTTTGCTTTTGGTGTCCTTATCGGATTTTAATGTGAAAGTAATGCTGGTCTCATAAAATTAGTTTGGAAGTATTCCCTCCTCTTCAATTATCTGGAAGATTTTGAGAAGGAATGGCATTAATTCTTCTTTAAACGTTTGTTAGAATTCATCCTGAAAGTTGTCTGATCCCAGGCTTTTCTTTGATGGGAGGTTTTTGATTACTGATTCAATCTCATTACTCATTACTGGTCACTCAGATTTTCTATTTATACTTGAGTTAGTCTTGGTAATTTCTATGTTTCTGGAATTTATCCTTCTAGGTTATCCAATATTTTTTTATGTAAATGTTCACAGTAGTGTTTTATAATCCTTGGCATTTTTGTGGTGTCAGTTGTAATGTCTCCTATTTTATTTTTGATTTTATTTATTTGAAGCTTCTCTCTAGTTAGTTTAGCTAAGGGTTTGTCAATTTTGTCTCAAAAGACCATTTTTTTTGTGTGTATTGTGTTAAAGAATGTTCTAATTTCATTTTTTTTACATGTAGCTGTCCATTTTTCCCAGCACCATTTATTGAAGAGACTGTCTTTTCTCCATTGTATAGTTTTGCCACCTTTGTCATAGATTAATTGATGGTAGGTGAGTGGGTTTTTTTATTTCCAGGCTTTCTATCCTGTTCCATTGATCTGTATTTCTGTTTTTGTGCCAGTACTATACTGTTTTGATGGTTGTAGTTTTGTAGTATAGTCTGAAGTCAGGGGACCTGATTCCTTCAGCTCCATTTTTGTTTCTCAAAGATTGCTTTGGCTATTTGGGGTTTTGTTTTAGTTCTGTGAAAAATGCCATTGGTAATTTGTTAGTGATTGCATTGAATCTGTAGATTGCCTTGGTAGTACAGTCATTTTGACAGTGTTGATGCTTCCGGTTGAAGAACATGATATATCTTTCCCTCTGTGTCATCTTTGATTTCTTTCATCAGTGTCTTATAGTTTTCAGAGTATAGGTCTTTTGTCTCCTTAGGTGGGTTTATTCCTAGTATTTTATTATTTTTGATGTGATAGTAAATGGAATTGTTTCCTTAATTTCTCTTTGTGATCCTTCATTGTTAGTGTATAGGACTGCAAAAAATTTCTGTGTACTAATTTTGTATGCTACAACTTTACTGAATTCATTGATGAGCTTTAGTAGTTTTCTGGTAGAAAATCCTAAATCTTTAGGATTTTCTATGTATAGTATCATGTCATCTGCAAACAGTGACGATTTTACTTCTTTTCCAACATGGATTTCTTTTTCTTCTCTGATTGTCATGCCTAGGACTTCCAAAACTATGTTGAATAAAAGTAATGAGAGTGGACATCCTTGTCTTGCTCCTAATCTTAGAGGAAATACTTTCAGCTTTTCACCGTTGAGTATGATGTTAGCTGTAGGTTTGTTAATATATGGCCTTTATTATGTTGAGGTATGTTCCCTGTATGCCCACTTTCTGGAGAGTTTTTATCATAAATGGGTGTTGAATTTTGTCAAAAGCTTTTTCTTCATCTGTTGAGATCTGCATCATATGGTTTTTACTTTTCAATTTGTTGATGTTGTGTATCACACTGATTGATTTGTGGATATTGAAAAATTCTTGCCTCCCTGGGATAAATCCCACTTGATCATGGTGTATGATTCGTTTATTGTACTGTTGGATTCAGTTTGCTAGTATTTTGTTGAGGATTTTTCATTCTATGTTCATCTGTGATATTGGCCTGTAATTTTCTTTTTTTGTGGTATCTTTGTCTGGTCTTGGTATCAGGGCGATGTTGGCCTTTTAGAATGAGTTTGGGAGTGTTCCTTCCTTTGAAATTTCTTTGGAAGAGTTTCAGGAGGATAGGTGTTAACTCTTAGAACATTCTTTAACACCATACACAAAAATAAACTCAAAATGTATTAAAGACCTAGAGGTAAGACCAGATAATATAAAGCATAGGCAGGACACTCTTCGACATAAATTGCAGGAATATCCTTTTCAATGCATCTCCTAGACTAATGGAAGTAAAAACAAAAGTAAACAAATGGGACCTAATTAAACTCAAAAGCTTTTGAACAGCGAAGGAAACCATAAACAAAATGAAAAGACAACCCACAGAATGGGAGAATATATTTGCCAATGATGCGACTGACAAGGGATTAATCTCCAAAATTTACAAATAGCTCATGAGCTCAATATCAAAAAAAAAAAAAAAAGAACTAAGCCCAATAAAAAAAATAAGCAGAAGACCTAAATAGACATTTCTCCAAAGAAGACATACAGATGGCCAACAGACACATGAAAAAATGCTCAACATTGCTAATTATTAGAGAAATGCAAATTAAAACTACAATGAGATATCACCTTACACCAGTCAGAATGGCCATCATCAAAATGTCTACAAACAATAAATGCTGGAGGGGATGTGGAGAAAAGGGAACCCTCCTACACTGTTGGTGGGAATGTAAATTGGTACAGCCACTGTGGAGAACAGTATGGAGGTTCTTTAAAAAACTAAAAATAGAACTACCATATGATTCAGCAATCCCACTTCTGGGTATTTATCAACAGAGTTAAAGTAAAAATCTCAAAGAGATAACTGCATTTGCATGTTCATAGTAGCATTATTCACAATAGCCAAGATTTAGAAACAGCCTAACTATCCACTGACAGATGAATGGATAAAAAATATGTGGTATACACATAAAATAGAATATTATGTAGCCTTTAAAAAAGAATGAAGTCTTGCCATTTGTGACAACATGGATGGACTTGGACATAATTCTAAGTGAAATAAGCCAAACACAGAAAGACAGCTACTATGTATTTTCACTTATATGTGCAATTTAAAATAGTCCAACTCATAGAAGTAGAGAATGGTAGTTACCAGGGACTGGGGGAAGGTGAAAATGGGCAGATGATGGTCAAGAGTATAAAGTTTCAGGTATGTAAGATAATAAGTTCTGGAAGTCTGCTATACAGCATAGTGCCTATGGCTAAAAATACTGTATTGTATACTTAAAATTTACTAAGAGAGTAGGTCTTATGTTAAGTATTCTTAACTAATCATAACAGTAATAATAATAATAACAGAGATGGGAGGAAACTTTGAGAGGTGATGGATGTGTTTATGGCCTTGATAGTGTTGATAGTTTCAAGGTATATACTTACCCGCAAACTCACCCAGTTGTATACATTAAATATGTACAGCTTTTTACATGTCAATCATACCTCCATAAGTAGTTTTAAAACAAAAACTGTGACATGAGTGCAGAGATTGACAGACAGTTGGAATGGAAAAGAGCACCCAAGAACCAATTTACTTACATAAAAAATATTTAATCAACAAAGTGTGAAGTTCAATGTAAAAATGCACTACTCAATAAGTAGTATCAGAATAACTGTTTAGAAATAAGGAAAAAAATACAGAATCCTTTCTTCACTGTAAACATGAGTGTCAATTTAGGTAGGGAAAAAAACCCTTATGTAAAAAAAATAAAAAATCAAAAAAAACACTTTATTACCTTTTGATAGGGAATGTTTTATTGCTTTATTACCTTCTTTTCATCAAAATATACCATATGCTATTAAAAAATCAAGTAATAAACTGGGAGAGAGAGTTGCAGCGGTAATTGACAACAGATTGTTTGCAGAATATATAAGGGACTCTTAAAATGAATAAGAACATGGAAAGAATCAAACAGAAAAATGAACCAAAGTCTTGAGCAGGCATTTCACATAAAAGGGAACACATATAATAGTTAAACAACGAGGAAGTTCAATCTTGTACACAGTTAGGGATATGAGCAAATTTTTTAAAAAGACAACAAATAGTAAAACCATAATGAGATACTATTTCACAGTCCCAGAATGGCAAATTTAAAGTCTAAGGTTCTCTATCATCCTTATCTACATGGAGCAAGAAGGTTTCTTAACATAGTCTTGGTGGATCCGTAAAGTGGTAAAACAATTTTGGAAAACATTTTAAAGTTAGACACATGCACGCACACATACTAAACTCTAAGACAAGCTAATTCATTTATAGTTATTTCATCTACCTCAGCTTTTCCATGTTTACAACAGTGCATGCATATAATGCTCATCTTATCAATTTTAGTAGTTACAAATGTTCATCTATAGGAACATGAACAAATGCATTGTCTTTCATAAAATATAAAACTATATGGCAAATAACTATGGCTACACACATCAATTTGGATAAATCTTAGAAACAGTATTCAGTGAAAAAACACGTCTCTGAAGCATTCTTAGAGTATGATACTATACTTTAACACTTTTTAAACTAGCATTTTGTTTTTGGAGACATCTTGTTAGTCATGTTTTAAAGAAAAATAAGAAATAAGAAATAAATTATAAAATAGTTATTACTTCTATGGTTGGGATAAGGTAAGAGTCTGGTAGCTTGGACCATGGAGGGAGCCTCAGTTTTGACAGTAATACTCTGTCTTGAGTGGGTGCCGGGCTCATGGCTTCTTATTTTATCATTCTGTTGACAGTATTTATAATTATTAAATATTATATTGCATGGCAAATATTTTATTACTTATATTGAAACATTATATATGTAATATCTTACATGATAATTCATCCCTTAAGTTTCTTATTTTATTTTTTCTCATTTTTTGTTTTTTTATTCTTACAAATGTTACTTTAGAAACTTGTTATTTAGGTAAACATTTAATATAAAAGTTTTATAAATACTTATAAAGCAAACTTTCTTATTAAAGGTTTATATGGAAAGAATTAATAATATATGCAATCAGTTTTAATATTTGCAAATATAGTGAACATTCCCATTCATTTAAATTTTTAAATAATTCGGTATAGTTTGTAATGTTTCATATAATAATTTATACATCTATAAGGATAAGCATTTAATAATTTTTGTATTGCCATATACAACTTATCAAATTAACTTGTTTTCTAATATATTTACTAATTTCAAATTAGCATATACAAAATCTATTGAAAATGTTGGTATCCAGCCAAAATTCTGAAATTTCTTAAGTCTATCAGTTTATTTTCTTGATTAAAAATAACTAAAATAGTCATAACATTTTAAAATCACATTTAAAACTTTTTAAAATATTTTTTCCCTAGGGTCTTAACACAAACATAGAAATTTATCTAAAAATGATATTTTTCAATGTTTTTGTCCTTTAATACTGAGGAAAATATTGAAGAGAAGTAAGGAGGAAAACCTGGTATACTTCCTTTGCCATATTTCTTTGATATTTTCAGAATTCTTTTTTTTTATTAAATAACTATTTGAGTGTGTATATATCTATCTTTTAATGAAATTTGCATGAAATAGGATAGTTATCCTTCCGAATTTACAAAATTTTCCCCCAGATTTGTACCCTTGATTATTGCCACATTCATTTGGGATACTTTCTGCTTTGTGAATATCTATTATATTTAAATTGAGTCTCCAGGATCTGGCCATAATATCATTTTAATTTTATTTTTTTAATAGCATTTCTCCACTTTATTCTTTTGTGTTTTCAGGATGTTTTTTAAGTGAGTCTGTGAATTTCTCATTGGAATTTCTACAGTGTCAGTTCCACTCATTACTCACAGTGTGTTTTTTACCTTGACAATCATGATTTTCATTTTAATGCAGTCTTCTCTACAACCTATTGACATCACTGAACAGCTTTGTTCTTAATGGAAAGAGTAAATGTCTTCTTGTATTACATGGAAATAATTAGACAAGTATTTTCTAATGTATTCTTTTGTTTTTATACTACATACATTTTAGATAAAAATGAGATTTTAGAATATTACACCTTAAACTTGCATTTTTCTTCATAAACTTGAAGCTGAGGGGTTTTCCCCCTTTATTGTTTGGTAGTGGCAGTTTATTATTGGTTGTCTGTTCCTTAAAAGTTCGTTTTGACAATATAGAAAAGGTTAATCTTGATAACATGGAAAAAGCTTTTGGCTCCATGAAAAGCCACAACTTTGACATATATATAAAGTTAAACTCGAAATAAGAAAAAGTGCACAGACGGACATGAATTCAAAGATTGAGTGCTGCTGGTTGTGGGTGATGAGTCTTTTTCTGCTGCCTGATGGACTCTCTATGAAGGACCCACACTACATACACCTCACTTGACAGCACAATTGCTTTTCAAATTATGGTGATCATGCTGAGGAAGCATCCCTAAGAGCAGGATGATGATTGTCATGTATAGAAATACTAAAGTGAGGTTTTTTTATGAGGCAGGATTGGTGTGGAAATGGAAATTCTGATTTTTGTGCACTTCCTCTGCTTGCTCTGTAACTTGGTCCTTAACCGTGATATTTAACGTTTCCTTGCTTATTATTCAGCTCTCAAATGACAACTCATTCCTAACTAATCAGTTTATCATGAGTTTGAAATACCAAGTCATTCAAAGGATGTAGGAAATAATCGACTCTACTATTTTCATGACCTTGAGAGTCTTTGATGGTTGTGGGTGATGGGTCTTGAAAATATTAACTGTACAGTGGACAAAACTATGAACTTAAATATTAACTGTATAATGGAGAGACCTGGCAAACATGACCTTGCCCAGGTAATAAAGGTTAACATCACCAGTGATATCATGTGTATATCAATTATCTGGATATGATATGACTAGAAGGGTACTTCATCTCTGTTGTATTCTTTCCAAAAATCCATTACCATTATCTAATGATGTGAAAATAACAACAAAATCCCAGGTGGGCAGCAAAATCCCAGGATACCTGGCCCATATTCCTTAAGTCTGCCAAGTTTATGAAAAACAAGGAAATGATTAGAAACTCAGTAGAAGGTTAGAAGATGTGATGATTAATTACAAAGTAGTGCACTGGATTTTTCCTCAAAATAAGAAAAAGTGCACAGAGGGACATGAATTCAGATTCAGGGCTGATGGTTGTGGGTGATGAGTCTTTTTCTGCTACTTGATGGAATAGAAATAAGACATCAATAGAAAAGCTAAAATCAAAGAAAAAAATTGGGAAAGCAATTAAAAGAAATACTCCAATGTCAGTTGCATAGTTTTGACTATGGTAATGTAAGATGTTAAGGATGTGGGAAACTGGGTGAGGAATATATGGAAACTCTCCATAGTATCATTAGAACTGTTCTGTAAACCTAAATTTATTGTAAAACAAAACGTTAATTAAAATTTTTTAACAATAGTCCCTTCTAAATTGCTAATGACAACACCAGATATAGATACTCCGTAGAAATTTTCTTCTCTATTGAAGTAGCATAACATGCAGCAATTCAGCCCAGTTGTTTGAGGTAAAAGTAGAAGCCTGAAAATCTCTGAAATGGGCTAATTTCACCTTTGCTATTGGATGATAGATAGGCTGGATGTAGAATGTTGGTTGTTTTTTAATATTCAGCACTGTGCCTGATCATTTTCAAAATAAATTCATTTTTTACCCCTTGTTTGTTCTCATTCCTATTTTTTTTTTAAAATTTAAGTGATACGTTCTTTATTTATTTTTATTGAAATACAGTTGATTTACAATATCATGTTAGTTTCAGGTGTATAGCACAGCAGTTTAGTTATACACACACACGTATTCTTTTTTTTTAAACATCTTTATTGGAGTATAATTGCTTTACAATGGTGTGTTAGTTTCTACGTTATAACAAAGTGAATCAGCTATACATATACATATATCCCCATATCCCCTACACCTTATGACTCCCTCCCAACCTCTCTATCCCACCCCTCTAGGTGGTCACAAAGCACCGAGCTGATCTCCCTGTACCATGTGGCTGCTTCCCACTAGCTACCTATTTTACAATTGGTAGTGCATATATGTACATGCTGTGGTCACAAAGCACCGAGCTGATCTCCCTGTACCATGTGGCTGCTTCCCACTAGCTACCTATTTTACAATTGGTAGTGCATATATGTACATGCCACTCTCTCACTTTGTCCCAGCTTACACTTCCCCCTCCCCCATCCTCAAGTCCATTCTCTACATCTGCATCTTTATTCCTGTCCTGCCCCCAGGTTCTTCAGAACCATTTTTTTTAGGTTCCATATATATGTGTTAGCATACAGCATTTCTTTTTCTCTTCTGACTTACTTCACTCTGTATGACAGACTCTAGGTCCATCCACCTCACTAAAAATAACTCAATTTCGTTTCTTTTTATGGCTGAGTAATATTCCATTGGATATATGTGCCACATCTTCTTTATCCATTCATCTGTCAATGGACACTTAGGTTGCTTCCATGTCCTGCCTATTGTAAATAGAACTGCAATGAACTTTGTGCTACATGACTCTTTTTGAATTATGGTTTTCTCAGGGTATATGCCCAGTAGTGGGATCGCTGCGTTGTATGGTAGTTCTATTTTCAGTTTTTTAAGGAACCTCCATACTGTTCTCCATAGTGGCTATATCAATTTACATTCCCACCAAGAGTGCAAGAGGGTTCCCTTTTCTCCACACCCTCTCCAGCATATATCGTTTGTAGATTTTTTGATGATGGCCATTCTGACTGGTGTGAGGTGATACCTCATTGTAGTTTTGATTTGCATTTCTCTAGTGATTAGTGACCAAGTTTACAACACATGATATCAGAATATATCTTTTTCTACATTAAAAGATATGATCTACAAAAGAAACTGTAGGCAACATAAATAGAAAAAGCTGAAAGAATACCAATATCAAGACTCTAAAGATATTAGTATGTACAGTATATGAAGAACTGCTGCAAATCAACATCAAAAAAGAAGAAACACCCAAAAGAAAAATGAATAGTAAGCAATCAAATCTCAAAAATAAACACCTGAATTGCTAATAAATGCTTGACTAATTACTTAAACTTCCTAGAAGTAAGTAAAGTGCAAATTTGAAACAATGGCATGACACCGATTGTACACCTATCATTTTGGCATAGGATAAAAGTGTTACAGAATCAAAATTGTTCAGGACATTAGGAGACATCAAATTCCTGTCTTTTTAATGAAAACATTATGAAGATAAACTGGTATTAGTTACTGAAATTATGTGCATAAGTTAAGGGCCATGATGTTCCACTCTTTTGTATGTATCTCACAATATTTCAAGCACAGATTCATATAAAACATGAACAAGTAGGTTCATTATAATATTGTTTATGGTAAAAGGGAATTAGAGGAGGCTTATGTGTCCATCACTAGAATAAAAAAGCAAGTTAAATGCTGAGGATGCAGTTAGATGAAATAACCTAAAAATACCAAGTAACAGAGAGATTATGCAATTTTTCTAGCATTATATGACTATTAAGAAGTAGAATCATTACAAACTCTTTGTCGTATTTCAGAGATTGTACTTTTAATCACAGCTCTCAAGGAAACTAGCTTTGTGTGAAAAATGTAAACAAGATGTTGAAAACTACAGAGAAGTACCATTTATATAAACTAAAAATAAATGTACACTCTAACCAGTGTTATATAATCTCAAAGATAAATACAAATGTAAGAATATTAAATACATAAGGAGTGGTGGAGATGGATGGGAATGGGACACAAAGAGTAAAAGTACTCAAAATAATACAAGCAGAAGTGCTCAAGATGCTGGCCATTATCATTATTAAGTAATTAGAATAATTTATTTTTCAGAGTCAGACATATTTATAAATAATCTATTGTTAAGATAATATTTTTTTCTGATTTTGAGAAATCCTCAGTTATTTAAAAGTAAAATTCAGCATGTATTCAAACTTTTAATAAAAATAGTTAATTACATAGGTCACACTATGAATCAGGCACAGTTTTATGATAGATAATAGCTAGACAGTAGATAGCTAGCTAGACATATTGAATACAGAAATATAAATAGATAGATATATGTATAGCTATGTAATCAGTGATATACATACATGTATATATACATATATCCTCATTCTTTACTCAAAACATCAGTGCTATTAAATACCTTCATTTTTGTGATAAGAAAATTAAGACCACAGAAATTGAAATGGCTTGTACAAGTTCAACCAGTGTGGTAAACCGAATAATGCCCCAAAGATGTTCACATTCTGATCCCTGGAATATGTGAGTATTTATCTTATAGGGCAAAGGGGTGAATATCTTATGGCAAAAGATGTGATTAATTTAAGTATCCTGAGATGGACTGATTATCCTGGATTATCTGGGTGGATCCAATATAATCACAAGCATTCTTATAAGACAGGAAGCAGGAGGGTCAGACAGAGAAAGATGCTCTGTGAAGGAGGAAGATGTGATTACAGAAGAGGAGAAATTAGAGGAAAAGAGAGACTTGGTGATGTTACACTTTAAAGATGAAGGAAGGGACCACAAGCCTAAGAATACAGACATCCTCTATAAGCTGGAAAAGGTAAAGAAACAGATTCTCCTCTACAGCCACCAAAAAGAAAGCAGCTCTGCCGTCACCTTTATTTTAGCCCTGTAAGTCCCACTTTCTACTTCAAATCTCCAGAAATTTAAGAAAATAAATTTATTTTAAACTACTAATTTTGTAGTAATTTGTTGCAACAATTGGAAACTAATAGAACCAGCTAGTATCAGAGCCACATTTCAGTCTTATCTAATATTCTCCAATTGTACTTTCTATCTTAACTTAATAACTTGGAATATTCTTAGGTGACACATTATGGAATTATTATGAATATGTTTTTCAAATTAAGTCCTTCAAAATCTTCTCATGACTCAACTAAATTTGACCTTTGTAACAGACAGTGAAATTTCCTAACCTGTGAATCTGTATCACATTATGGCACAGAAATTAAGATATCCCTGTTTTATATGGACCCAGGCAGCATGCACTTGCTTTCCAAATTGAAACTTTTCTACTGATATTTGAATATGTGCTAAGGCATGATGATGAACCCATAATTGATCCCTACTTGAAAAGGTGTGAAATAATACCTAAATTACCTCAGTGATATTTCAGAATCATACACTTACTGAAAGAAATGCAAAGAAACAAGTAATGACTTAATTCAGAAGAATATCTCCCACTTATTAGCACAATGTCTGACATATAGTAGAGATTAAAACAATACTTGTTGAATAAAAATATATATGACACTTCAAATAATCTCACAGTGAAATTAATTTAGAAAAATTATTTCATAAATCTTCATTTCTATTGTCACATAAATCTCTTATTTTAGTTCACATAGAAGAACATATTGTTATAATTCAGCTATTATTATGAATTCGAATGATGTTATTTTTTATCTATCATTTGGAGCTAAAAAAGAGCAATGTAGCTTCACTTGACTTAGTGCTAAGACATTTACAATAGATGAGAATTAAATTAAATGGTATAATATACCAATTGTCATTAAATAAGCCTAGAGCTGCTTTAAAAAATTATTGTCACTTGAGTTAGGAATTATAACTTTCTCTGCTGTTTTATATTCATCAAAAAGACTAAATTTGGAATTAGGAGAAATGCAATATACTGCTTTAAGCCACTTTTGAGTTTACAAGTTGATAGAACTTTTCTTTAAACACAGTTCACAAGAAGGAAAATTTGAACTGAAAGAAAATGGGACACAGCTATGTCTCTGTGTTTGAGTATCATGAATACCTTGGTTGTGAGAGACTATCTGGAAAATGCTTCTTTCCTACACACTATTCAATTATTGTCCTATGTCATGAATAAATACCTAGCTTTTTCTGGTTGTACATAAATGATCAAGGTCATACACAATCATATAAATAGGTAGAGATTTAATGAGAGGACAGTTAAAGGTCTGAGATAACTAAGGAGGCTTCAAAGCATTTCCTAAGGTAAATACAATCTTGAGAAATCCTTAGGGCCTGAATTGACAGTGAATTACTCTTCTTTTGTTCCTCTCAGGCTTCCAAACACAGGCCTTTAAAAATTGAGTTTTCCAGATTAAGATTCCTAAACTTTATAGGTATTGTAAATGCATAGTTCAAAACCCCATGAACACAGGGCTGTTGTTTTAAATCCTCACATGATAATCTTTTTGTTTCACTGCCTAGAATTTTGTAAAAAAAATATAGCTGTCATCTCTCTTTGCCTGTGAGCTGACTGAAGATGTAGCACTTCAAGGAGTCTCCACATTAAAAAGGGAATCTCAGTCTCAATTCCTTTTACCGCATCTTTGCATGAGCCAAATGACTTATCTCTCCTGAGTGGTTTCTGTGTAACCTTCAGATCTTTTTAGCCAATATTTTCAGCCATCAGCAGGGTAACTGAAATTTAAGGTCACCACTCTGCTTTTAAATTACTTCTAATTTTTGGCATATGAAGATTTTCTTTCTTTTCAGTCCAACAATAGACTGAAAGGGCAGTTATTGTATTTATCCAGTATTTTTGTTTGTTTATCTGGTCCACAATTGTGCTAGCATTAAAAAATGTTAGTGTAACCTCATTTTTAGGCAGAATTTGTGATTAATCATTTGAGTATAGTGCTGTCATAATTTAGTTTGATAAAACTAGTAATTTCTGATTTTGTTAAAGATATTGAAAATATTTATTTATTAAGACTACCTTTTGAATAATCCACCGAGAACAAATCAAGTTAGTTTTCTTTTTGTTCAGTAAAATGATTGATTCAGAGATCTTTATAAAAATTTTATATCAGTCTGTTATAAATAATTATTTTTACCATTTCCAGTTGCTCTGGGTTTGTTTCCAGCCCTATTTATCTAATTCCCCAAGCACATAATCCCATGGAATTTGATATTCTGAATTAATCTGTGGTAGATGTCTGCTTTTCCCTGTCCAACAAACCTTCTGTTGTCTTTTGGAAATACAAGTCAGTTTTTCTCTGAGGAACTTCTCATCTGTAGAGATTTCAATCAACAGGTCATGATTCCCCCATGAACTGGCGTGGTCACCACAGTTATTTTTCCAGTGCAAAGTTTTGGTTGAAGAGAAAACTCTTTTCCTCTTTTCACATGTAGTCCTGGAGGTACTGAGGACATCATCAAAAATGCATAATGCCTGCCTAAAATTAAAACTTCAAAGTTTAAGTCAGAGCTGAAAAGGTAGATTTGGAATATTATGTGACTCTGTGCATTAAGCCAGGCTTAAAAGGAGATCTTTTATTGAATATTTAACTTAAGCCAAAAAATTCAATATTTTAAAGTTAGTTGAATGTCTTTTTTTCACTTTTTTATTTTGTTTTTTTAAACTTTTAAAAATTGAAATACAGTTAATTTACAATGTTGTGTTAGTCTCAGGTGTACAGCAAGGTGAATCAGAATGTCTTCAAAAATAGAGGTCATGCCTGAAATATTCTAGATCCATCCTTCTTCCATGAGTCATATCCATAATTTCAATTAAGATACAGATATTTATGACTACTAAATTTATATCTGCATCCCAAATTTCTACTCTTAGCTCCAACCACGAATAGCAAATTTATATTTACTTGACTATTTTAATGTACCTCAAATCTAAACATTTCTATGATAAAAATCATTTACTCCATCTTTCCCTTTCTTACAACCCTCCCAATAACTGTTAACTGAAAAAAAAAAAAGCACAGTCTGAAAGTTGTGACTTATGTTTTATCCCAGGACCTTACTGAGGACTAAAGCCCAGGAGACAGCCTCTTAGATAGCTCTGAAGAGCTGTTCCAAAGAGGTAAGGGAGGAGCCAGGATATATAGGAGATTTTTGCTGAAAAACAAAACAAAACAAAATATATAGTCAGACATCAGAAGATTACTGCTAATCAGAAAACAGACATCTCAGTAATTTTACCAGTTTTCTGTGTATTGGAAAATGCAAGAATCTGGGCTCAAATGATTCCTTTGATGTGCATCTTAACTATCTAGGACCACTATCCTGTTTGTCTCCATCCTGAATCTCCCTCAGGGCACACTGTCAGGGATAGCTGCAGTGGCTGATGGTTTGATGGTGGGCAACATTCGTTATTTACTGGAATGGCAGACAATATTATTTCTCTTCATAACTTTGTTTCTGTTTTCCAATGGTCCCTGGCCTATTGAATGGTATTTATATGTATCCATAAGTGCAAACCCAGGAATCATAGTTGGCATGTCCTTCACTTTGAAATCTCATATCAAATAGAACACCAAATTTCTTAGTTTTACCTTCTGTTTTTAAAAAAATGACCTGGAAATACAATATAATGTTAAGTGAAAAAACATTTTTGAATAGATTTTAGGTTAGGTAAATTACATATTTACATATGTGTACAGGAAAAAATAGTGGAATAGTGTACCAAAATAATAGTGGTTTTCTCTGGGTGATGGAATTTTCACTTTTACATTCATATATATATATATATATATATATATATATATATATATACATATTTCATTAATAGTAATATGTCAATGTTGGATTTTTTATTGACATATATTTGATTTACAATGTTGTGTTAGTTTCAGATGTACAGCAAAGTGATTCAGTTATACATACATATATATATATATTTTTTTTCAGATTCTTTTTCCTTATAGGTTATTACAAAATATTGAGTATAGTTTCCAGTAGGTCCTCATTGGTTATCTATTTTATATATAGTAGTGTGTATATGTTAATCCCACACCAATGATTTATCCTCCTCTTTTCCCTTTGGTAACCATGTTTGTTTTCTATGTCTCTGGGTCTATTTCTGTATTGTATATAAGTTCATTTGTATCATTTTTTTTACATTCCACATATAAGCTATATCATATAATATTTGTCATTCTCTTCTTGTTTACTACACTTCATACAAGAATCTCTAGGTCCATCCATGTTGCTGCAAATGGCATTATTTCATACTCTCTTATGGCTGAGTAATATTGCATTTTATAAATACACCACATCTTCTTTATCCGTTCATCTGTTGGTGGACAGCTAGATTGCTTCCTTGTCTTGGCTATACCTAGAGACAAATGAAAATGAAAACACGGTGATCGAAACCCTATGGGATGCAGCAAAACTAGTTCTAAAAGGAGAGTTTATAGTGATATAAGCTTACCTCAGGAAACAAGAAAAAAATGTCAAGTAAACAACCTAAACTTACACCTAAAGCAACTAGAGAAAGAAAAACAAACAAAACCCAAAGTTAGTAGAAGGAAAGAAATCATAAAGATCAGAGCAAAAATAAATGAAATAGATGCTAAGAAAATAATAAAAAGATCAATGAAGCTAAAAGCTCTTTCTTTGAAAAGATAAACAAAATTTATAAACTTTTGGCCAGACTCACAAAGAACAAAAGAGAGAAGGCTCAAATCAATAAATTTAGAAATGAAAAAGGAGAAGTTACAACTAATACTACAGAAATACAGAGATTACTGCAAGAAACAATATGTCAAGAAAATGGACAACCTAGAAAAAATGGACAAATTCTTAGAAAGGTACAATCTCCCAAGATTGAGCCAGGAAGAAATAGAAAATTTGAATAGACCAATTACAAGTACTGAAGTTGAATCTGTGACATAAAAAATCCCACCATAAGCCTCTTAGATAGCCTCATCCATGAGAGGGCAGACATCAGAAGCAAGAACTACAATCCTGCAGCCTGTGGAACAAAAACCATATTCACAAAAAGAAAGACAAGATGAAACGTCAGAGGGCTATGTACCAGATGATGGAACAAGATAAAACCCCAGAAAAAAAACTAAATGAAGTGGAGATAAGCAAACTTCCATAAAAAGAATTCAGAATAATGATAGTGAAGATGATCCAGGACCTCGGAAAAAGAATGGAGGCAAAGATCGAGAAGATCGAGAAGATGCAAGAAATGTTTAACAAACACCTAGAAGAATTAAAGAACAAACAAACAGAGATGAGCAATACAATAACTGAAATGAAAACTACACTAGAAGGAATCAATAGCATAATAACTGAGGCAGAAGAACGGATAAGTGACCTGGAAGACAGAATGGTGGAATTCACTGCTGTGGAACAGAATAAAGAAAAAAGAATGAAAAGAAATGAAGACAGCCTAAGAGACCTCTGGGGCAAAAAAATTCGCATTATAGGGGTCCCAGAAGGAGAAGAGAGAGAGAAATGACCAGAGAATATATTTGAAGAGATTATAGTCGAAAACTTCCCTAACATGGGAAAGGAAATAGCCACCCAAGTCCAGGAAGAACAGAGAGTCCCATACAGGATAAACCCAAGAAGAAACATGCCGAAACACATAGTGATCAAATTGGCAAAAATTAAAGACAAAGAAAAATTATTAAAAGCAGCAAGGGAAAAACAACAAATAACATACAAGGGAACTCCCATGAGGTTAATAGCTGATTTCTCAGCAGAAACGCTACAAGCCAGAAGGGAGTGGCATGATATACTTAAAGTGATGAAAGGGAAGAACCTACAACCAAGATTACTCTAACCGGCAAGGATCTCACTCAGATTTGATGGAGAAATAAAAAGCTCTACAGACAAACAAAAGCTAAGAGAATTCAGCACCACCAAACCAGCTCTACAAAAAATACTCAAGGAACTTCTCTAAGTGGGAAACACAAGAGAAGAAAAGGACCTACAAAAACAAACCCAAGGGCTTCCCTGGTGGTGCAGTGGTTGAGAGTCCACCTGCCATTGCAGGGGACACAGGTTCGTGCCCTGGTCCAGGAAGATCCTGCATGCCGTGGAGTGGCTGGGCCTGTGAGCCATGGCCTCTGAGCCTCCGCATCTGGAGCCTGTGCTCTGCAACAGGAGAGGCCACAACAGTGAGAGGCCCGCGTGCTGCAAAAAAAAAAACAAAAAACAAAAACAAAAAAGCCAAAACAATTAAGAAAATGGTCATAGGAACATACATATCGATAATTACCCTAAACGTGAATGGATTAAATGCTCCAACCAAAAGACACAGGCTTACTGAATGGAAAGAAAAACAAGACCCATATATATGCTGTCTACAAGAGACCCACTTCAGACCTAGGGACACATTCAGACTGAAAGTGAGGGGATGGAAAAAGATACTCCTGCAAACGGAAAGCAAAAGAAAGCTGGAGTAGCAATACTCATATCAGATAAAATAGACTTGAAAATAAAGAATGTTACAAGAGACAACGAAGGACACTACATTAATGATCAGGGGATCACTCCAAGAAGAATATATAACAATTATATATATATATATATATGCACGAAACATAGGAGCAACTCAATACATAAAGCAACAGCTAACAGCTATAAAAGAGGAAATCGACAGTAACACAATAGTAGTGGGGGACTTTAACACCTCACTTACACCAATGGACAGATCATCCAAAATGAAAATAAATAAGGAAACAGAAGCTTTAAATGACACAATAGACCAGATGGATTTAATTGATAATTATAGGACATTCCATCCAAAAACAGCAGATTACCCTTTCTTCTCAAGTGCACACGTAACATTCTCCAGGATAGATCACATCTTGGGTCACAAAGCAAGCCTCAGTAAATTTAAGAAAATTGAAATCATATCAAGCATGTATTCTGACCACAACACTATGAGATTAGAAATCAATAAAAAGGGAAAAAAAGTAACAAACACATGGAGGCTAAACAATATGTTACTAAATAACCAAGAGATCACTGAAGAAATCAAAGAGGAAATCAAAAAATACCTAGAGACAAAGGACAATGAAAACACAATGATCCAAAACCTATGGGATGCAGCAAAAGCAGTTCTAAGAGAGAAGTTTATAGCTATACAAGCCTACCTCAAGAAACAAGGAAAAATCTCAAATAAACAATCTAACTTTACACCAAAAGGAACTACAGAAAGAAGAACAAACAAAACCCAAAGTTAGTAGAAGGAAAGAAATCATAAAAAACAGAGCAGAAAGAAATAAAATAGAAAAAAAGAAAACAATAGCAAAGATCAAAAAAACTAAAAGCTGGTTTTGAGATAATAAACAAAATTGATAAACCATTAGCCAGACTCATCAAGAAAAAGAGGGAGAGGACTCAAATCAATAAAATTAGAAATAAAAGGAGAAGTTACAACAGACACCGCAGAAATACAAAGTATACTAAGAGACTACTATAAGCAACTGTATGCCAATAAAATGGACAACTGTGAAGAAATGGAAAAGTTCTTAGAAAGGTATAACCTTCCAAGACTGAATCAGGAAGAAACAGAAAATATGAACAGACCAATCAC
This sequence comes from Lagenorhynchus albirostris, assembly GCF_949774975.1. Taxonomy (NCBI): domain Eukaryota; kingdom Metazoa; phylum Chordata; class Mammalia; order Artiodactyla; family Delphinidae; genus Lagenorhynchus; species Lagenorhynchus albirostris. The sequence goes on along the minus strand of NC_083098.1, from coordinate 79,738,717 downwards.
AAGTAATGAAATTGAAACTGTGATTAAAAATCTTCCAACAAACAAAAGTCCAGGACCAGATGGCTTCGCAGGTGAATTCTACCAAACATTTAGAGAAGAGCTAACACCCATCCTTCTCAAACTCTTCCAAAAATTTGCAGAGGAAGGAACACTCTCAAACTCATTCTATGAGGCCACCATCATGCTGTTACCAAAACCAGAAAAAGGTACTACAAAAAAAGAAAATTACAGACCAGTATCACTGATGAATATCAATGCAAAATCCTCAACAAAATACTAGCAGATTCTAACAACACATTAAAAGGATCGTACACCATCATCAAGTGGTATTTATCCCAGGGATGCAAGGATTCTTCAATATATGCAAATCAATCAATGTGATACACCATATTAACATATTGAAGTTTAAAAGCCATATGATCATCTCAATAGATTCAGAAAAAGCTTTCAACAAAATTCAACACCCATTTATGATAAAAACTCTCCAGAAAGTGGGCATAGAGGGAACCTACCTCAACATAATAAAGGCCATATAGGACAAACCCAAAGCAAACATTATTCTCAATGGTGAAAAACTGAAAGCATTTCCTCTAAGATCAGGAACAAGACAAGGACATTCACTCTCACCACTATTATGCAACATAGTTTTGAAAGTTCTCGCCATGGCAATCAGAGAAGAAAAATAAATAAAAGTAATACAAATTGGAAAAGAAGTAAAACTGTCTTTGTTTGCAGGTGACGTGATCCTATACATACAGAATCCTAATGATGCCACCAGAAAACTACTAGAACTAATCAATGAATTTGGTAGAGCTGCAGGATACAAAATTAATGCACAGAAATCTCTTGCATTCCTATACACTAATGATGAAAAATCTGAAAGAGAAACTGAGGAAACACTCCCATTAAGCAATGCAACAAAAAGAATAAAATACCTAAGAATAAACGTACCTAGGGAGACGAAATACCTGTATCCAGAAAACTAAGACACTGATGAAAGAAATTAAAGATGATACCAACAGATGGAGAGATATACCATGTTCTTGGATTGGAAGAATCAATTTGCCAAAATAACTGTACTACCCAAAGCAATCTACAGATTCAATGCAATCTCTATCAAATTACCAATGGCATTTTTTACAGAACTAGAACAAAAAATCTTAAAATTTGTATGGAGACACAAAGGACTCCGAATAGCCAAAGCAGTCTTGAGGGAAAAAAATGGAGCTTGAAGAATCAGACTCCTTGACTTCAGACTATACTATAAAGCTACAGTAATGAAGACAGTATGGTACTGGCACAAAAACAGAAACATAGATTAATGGAACAAGAGAGAAAGCCCAGAGGTAAACCCATGCACCTATGGTCAACTAATCTATGAGAAAGGAGGCAAGGATATACAATGGAGAAAAGACAGTCTCTTCAATAAGTGGTGCTGGGAAAACTGGACAGCTACATGTAAAAGAATGAAATTAGAACACTCCCTAACACCATACACAAAAATAAACTCAAAATGGATTAGAGACCTACATGTAAGACTGGACACTGTAAAACTCTTAGAGGAAAACATAGGAAGAACACTCTTTGACATAAATCACAGCAAGATGTTTTTTTGATCCATCTCCTACAGTAATTGAAATAAAAACAAAAATAAACAAATGAGACCTAATAAAACTTCAAAGCTTTTGCACAGCAAAGGAAACTACAAGACGAAAAGACAACCCTCAGAATGGGAGGAAATATTTGCAAACGAATCAATGGGCAAAGGATTAATCTCCAAAATATATAAACAGCTCATGCATCTCAATATTAAAGAAACAACCCAATCCAAAAATGGGCAGAAGACCTAAATAGACATTTCTCCAAAGAAGACATACAGATGGCCAAGAAGCACATGAAAAGCTGCTCAGCATCACTAATTATTAGAGAAATGTAAATCAAAACTACAATGAGGTATCACCTCTCACCAGTTAGAATGGGCATCATCAGAAAATCTCCAAACAACAAATGCTGGAGAAGGTGTTGCGAAGAGGGAACCCTCTTGCACTGTTGGTGGGAATGTAAATTGATACAGCCACTATGGAGAACAGTATGGAGTTTCCTTCAAAAGCTAAAAATAGAATTACCATATGATCCAGCATTCCCACTCCTGGGCATATACCCAGAGAAAACCATAATCCAAAAAGACACATGCACCCCAATTTTCAATGCAGCACTATTTACAATAGCCAGGTCATGGAAGCAACCTAAATGCCCATCGACAGATGAATGGATAAAGAAGATGTAGTACATATGTACAATGGAATATTTCTGAGCCATAAAACGGAACGAAATTTAGTCATTTGTTGAGATGTGGATGGATCTAGAGACTGTTATACAGAGTGAAGTAAGTCAGAAAGAGAAAAACAAATATCATATATTAATGCATATATGTGGAACCTAGAAAAATGGTACAGATGAAGTGGTGTGCAGGGCAGAAATTGAGACACAGATGCAGAGAACAGACGTATGGACATCAAGGGGGGAATCCGGCAGCAGTGTGTGTCGGGGGGGTGGTTTGATGAATTGGGAGATTGTGATTGACATGTATACACTGATGTGTATAAAATGGATGACTAATAAAACCTGCTGTATAAAAAATAAATAAATAAAAGTAAATAAAAACTCCCAGGAAACAAAAGTCCAGGACCAAATGGCTTCACAGGTGAATTCTATCAAACATTGAGAGAAGAGTTAATACCTATCCTTTTGAAACTATTCCAAAATATTGCAGAGGAAGGAACACTTCCGAACTCATTCTATGAGGCCACCATCATCATGATACCAAAACCAGGCAAAGATACCACAAAAAAAGAAAATTATAGGCCAATATCACTGATGAACATAGATGCAAAAATCCTCACTCAACAAAATACTAGCAGCCAAATCCAACAATGCATTGAAAGTATCATACACCATGATCAAGTGGGATTCATCCCAGGGATGCAAGGATTTTTTAATATCCATAAATCAATCAGTGTGATACAGGACATTAACAAATTGAAGAGTAAAAACCATATGATCATCTCAGTAGATGCAGAAAAAGTTTTTGATAAAATTCAACATCCATTTATGATAAAACTGATTTCACCTTCTTAATTGTTATTGTATTGGTCTGTTTCTCTCCATCCCCAGGGCACCACACCAGTTTATCATAATATAATTTTCCAAAATGTTAAAAACATGACTCTTATGAACGTATGAAGTGAACACATATCAAATTTTTTGATTCAATGCATTATTTATTGGCTGAAGTAAATAGGGGGTAAATCTGGTTCAAAGAACATTTTTAGGAATAAGGCAGGTGTAAGATATGTAGAATCCAACAGAAGAGACATTTTTGATGCAGATTTGCTTCAGAGTTAGAAATAAAATTGATATGTATTCAACAAGGCTATAAAACTGTAATGGAGTTATGTTCTCTATCAAAGAGTAATTTGTAACTTAGAATGTAATTCTTTTGACTCTGAGCTCTTAATAGTCAATATAAAGTCAACCTAAGTACATTTCCTTAGATAAATAATCTTTGTGTGAGTCCATCATTTTGTTTAACTATCAATTTTTAATTTTTTTCTAAGTATTCTTCCCATTTCGATCATGAATAATTGCCATGGATTATTCTCTAGCACAAAGAGCTGTTCTCATTCTTTTTCACAGTGCAGCCAGAGTAATTTTTAAAATTACAAAAATTATCAATTTATTCTGCTCAACTCTCAATAACCACATTTGAAACCATTCAGTGCTTTCCTTAATGTGGCCTACAAGATGCTGTAGTTTTAGAGACTTCCCTGCCTTTCTAATTTTAATTTAAAACACTGTCACCTTCTCCCTTGTTGTGTACTTCAGCTTCTTGGAACTTGGACCTTCAATTTAATCTTTTGCTAGTCCATATTCCTTCCAAGAACATAGGACCTTTCTGTTCTAGGGGTGACCCTTCTGCCCTGACCTTTCCTTCACCCACCTAAGTTCTATTCAGTCTTTGCAATGTAGCTCAACAGTAACTCCCTCAGAGTATCTTCCTGATACCCCAGTATAAATCAGATTCTTTACTATGTGTTCTCACTGTGCTTTTATTCTTTCCTTCAGAATTATTGTCTCAATTTTAAATCATGCATTTATTAGCAGGCATATTTAATTAATATGAATAGAAGCCAGGGACATTATATATTTAAAATCTCATATGTAACACCATGCCTGGCACATAGTATAGAGTCAGTGTTTATTCTCATTAATAGTTAAATGAATTCAATATAGTCTTTAATGTTTTGAGCACTGTATTCTTACAGTGAATAATAGAATAAAAAATCCAAAATCTTGTGTGCCAGTATTTTCTATTATGTTGAATGACACTGAAAATTATACCAAAGGCAGTATAACTTGTGTCAGATGCTTAGTATTTCAGACAATTTATAATTTAAATGTCAAATTAATAAATGTATAATTTTATTTTAAGGTAACAAAATTCAGTTATTAGATTTCCTTTTTAAAAATTTTTGATTCTCCTGTGTATTCTTTTAGGACAAACACCATACATATTTTTTTCCAGTAAGTTACACATGTTAACTTGTAACATTGCCTTAGGCTTATTATAAACTTATTTAAATGCCTTCTTTTTGATGCATTTTCCCACTGAATCTCATATATGTGATGCTACATACACCCATGTCTTATGTTCTGGTACAATAGATCAGCGTTCTGTGGTTTAAATGAAAATGCACACCTATTTATCAATATTCATATGAGTCTGTATAAAGCAACCCAAATAATACGGAAAACATAAAGATATAAAAACCACCTGAAATTTCATCCATAGATTAATCATTGTTAACATCTTTATCATTTTCTTTGCAGATGTCTTTTGACACATGCCTGTAATTTACACAAGTGGGATAAAATTATTCATGCAATTCAATGACTTTTAACAAAATACCTTTTTATTTATTATAAAGTAAAATATGTAATAGTTCAAATTAAATAGTGATACATAGCTTTTAGAAAAAAATCAAAAACAAAACAGATCTCTTGCCTCATTTCTTCCTATTTTCCAGTTGTCATCCACAACTATTTTAGTTGTCTTCTATTCTCCCCACTTTTCCTCTGTAGAAGATATATCACATGTTTAGTTAAATTATAATTTATTTAAATTATTAGTAATGTTTTAGACATCCTTACTTGGGATTCAAAGATGTCCAGGAATTGAATTCAATAACTCTGTGAACTTGAATGAGGACAGTATTTCTATCTTCATTTCTATTAATTTCTATCTGAAATTCAACATTCCTTAAAATATGAATGTAGACAAAAACCAAGTGTCTTAGCAGTATTTGTTACTTTATCACCAATAGCAATATACTTTAAAAATCACATTCTAGTTGTCGTAGAGATTTCAGAATAGCAACTATGTTCATCACTACTTATTAGCTCTATAATAAATCTTACTTGTTGAATGAATAGAGAAATACATATATAACTGTAGTATATTTTTAATAATTCATGAATAGTATTTAAACATTATCTGTTTAAAGGTTTCCTTTGCAACATTATCTGTTTTGTTTTCTGCCTTTGAAAACATTAATCTAAGAAAGGGTCCATAAGCTCTAGCAGACTGTCACAAACATCCATGGCACACAAATGTTAAAAACACCTTACCACATTATTACCATATAATTTTTTTCACAGCTGAATCAATTAATAGAATATAGTTATGTGTATTTCTTTTGCTACTTTTTCCAAAAGTAATAATTCCCCTAAAATGCTAAGCTCCAAGCCTCACCAGGGATTGGAGTGTGTCAAATTGCTTCCTTTTGCAAGATCTCTGTTCTCACTGAACAGGAACTTTCACTATTCTTTTAATACAGTAACACAACCAAAAATGTGTTGTCATCACTCATCCAGTCTGTTGTGTCTTTCTACTCTTGTTTTTTTTTTTTATTTGTTCTGTTTTTTGTTTTGTTTTATTTTCTTTAAGGATACATGCACACAGAGGCATACACAGTCACACATGATTCAATTACCTTTATTTTAGTTGTATTATGGGAGGGAGAGGAGATGAATGCTTTTGGTCAGTCTCCTCTGTTTAATTATAGTTCATTAGTACTCAACAGCATGTTGCAGGAATTTTCCATTTTTCCATGTAAATAAATGAGCTACATTATTATTTTAAGGTTGCATTTTATAATGCATGGACCATCATTACCTTATCCAATCTCTGTGATGCACATTTATGTGGCTTCTAAGTAATGCCGTTGTAAAAATGGTGTGATGAATAAATACTCTTGTGCATACAGTATCTTTCTGCAGTCTGATTATCTCATTGGATAAATTACTAAAAAAATGAATTTCTAGTACAAAGTGGGCACATTTTCTATCTAGACTCACATTAACTCTTCCACATACTTGCTCCATGTCCATGAGCAAATTTCTTAACTATTCTGAGTATGTTTTCATATGTGCATAAAGGAACTGCTACAATAGCACTATTTATTGGATTGTTGGTGTTGTTTGAAATAATATGCATTCATTTATCTCACACATTTGTTAAATCTGGTTACTATTACTGATAAAGTAATTGGTGATATAATAATAGTAATAATAATAATCTTTTCAAATGGTGTTTCAGAAAGGTAGTGTACTCATATAATTTAATAGTGAAAGTATTTGCTTTTCCATATCCATTCTGGCATTGATATTTACCTATGCTTCATATTTGCTGCATTTTAATTCTTTTTTTAGTAAGTTGCTTTTTTATCTGCTCTATCCATTCTATTTTTGTATTCAGTTGCTTATTAATATGTGAATATTTTAATATTTTTCAGTTTTAATTGAGGTAAATATTATTTTTTATGTTCTTTCATTTGTCTTTTAAAATTTTAAATGACTTTTTTCTTTTGTCATATGATTTTACGCTGTTAAATATTTACAGGTATTTTATTTTTCCTTTAAGCTTTTAAGGTCAGTTTATAATAGCCTTCCTCAGTTCAAGGTTACAAATATCTTCACTACTATTTTGTTTTACATTTTTTTATGGTTTTAAATTCTTTTTGGAATCATTATTTGAATTGGTATTTCTTCTATTATAAAGCATAATGAATGAAAGTTTACTTGTTATTCCAGATGGCATGGGAAGTTATCCTAACACCAATTAGTGAATAATTCATTCTTTATTCCACTGAATAGAAATTATATTTTAGGGGCTTCCCTGGTGGCGCAGTGGTTGAGAGTCCACCTGCAGATGCAGGGGACACGGGTTCGTGCCCTGGTCCGGGAAGATCCCACATGCCGCAGAGCGGCTGGGCCCGTGAGCCATGGCCGATGAGCCTGCATGTCTGGAGCCTGTGCTCCGCAATGGGAGAGGCCACAACAACAGTGAGAGGCCCGCATACCGCAAAAAAAAAAAAAAAAAAAAAAAATTATATTTTAATCATATAGTAAATGTTTCTAACTCTGGCTTTATAACTGTGCTCTCTGTTCTGGTACATTGATTGAAATGTGAGGAAGAGAACCTGACTTGCCTATTCAATATCCTTCACTGCATTTTAACATTGTTAACATTATCTCAGTTATGGCCACAAGGAAAGATCATTGTGAGGAAAGATCAGGAGATGAATCATAATAGCCCTCTGTCAGTAACTATAATTGCATTGTTTCCCTAGTGATTAGACAAGAAGCATGTAACCCACTTCTGGTAAATGGTATGTTGAGAGAAGACTTTGTTTTTCCTGATAAGAGAAACCATTATAGGAAGAAAGTTTTCTTTCCACCCATACTTTCCTTTCTTCATTTTTTATTGTGTGAGGACTTGATATTTGTTGCTATGGCAAGCATATTGTAATGATGAGGAAAAGGCCAGAATAATTGTGACACAGATCTGGGGCTACTGAAAAAAAATTCTAAAACTGCTTACTTCAGGGCATTTCAGATAAATAATAAAGATCATTATCATTTAAACCACCATTCATCAAGCATTCTATATCCGGCTGCCAAACTAATACAGTTCTTTTGTTCTAATATGATATCACACTGTTTTAAATATTAAGAACTCAATATTATTCAACATCAGATATGAATAATTCTCTACTTCTTATATTTTCTTATACTTCCTAAATTTTTTTGTTGTTCTCACTGCACATGAGTATATTTTAAGAAGGCTTCTAGACTATTTCATGTCATAAAAGGATTTTAAATAGTGTACTAGGACCTTGAATAGAATTACAGGGAATGTATTTATTAATTTATAAAGCAAGGATATTTTTAGAACACATATTTTCAAATATGCTCTTATGTGAATTAGTAAAGTTTTATAACCTTCTTCATATAAACTAGGTTGAATATATTGAAGTATTTCTTTTGATTTTCATTTAAGTTCTAACTGATCTCTTGACTTATTTCTCATATACCTATTGCTTTGTTTTCTTATGTTTCACAAGCATACAAGAATAACATCTACACATAATAATAATTTTGACCATTCTTGTGTGATAGTATTTCATCTTATTTTGTTAGTGAGTACTCCTATATTAATATTAAATAATAGTGGTGATAAATTCTAGGTTTTATTCCTGACTTTAGGAGGAATGGTTTGGCTATCACCATTAGGCTAAAAATTGGCTTTTGTAGTGAGATACATTTTTTAATCGTTTCAAAGATATATCTAGATAATCTTATTATGGGTTCTTTAAACATGTTTATATGTTTTATTTGGATGAGAATATGGGTTGTCATATTGATCTATAAATATGTTAACTTAGCCCGGGGAGGTGAAGATGACTTAGTAGGAAGACACTGAGTTTACCTTAGCACACCAAAATTACAACTATTTACAGAGCAACTATCTTTGAAATGACCTGAAGATGAACAGAAAAAAATCTTCCACAACTAAAGATATAAAGAAGAAACCACAAGATGAGTAGGAGGGGGCAGAGACACAATATAGTCAGTACCCACACCACTGGGTAGGTGACCTACAAATGAGAGGATAATCACAACTGCAGAGCTTCACCTCAAGGAAAAAAGAGTCTGAGCCCCACATCAGACTCCCCAGCCTAGGGGTCCTGCACTGGGAAGACAAGACCCCAGGATGTTTGGCTTTGAAGGCCAGCGAATCTTGCTTAAGAGAGAGCCGGAAGGCTAAAGGAAACAGAGTCTCCACTCTTAAAGGGAACACACAAAATCTCCTATGCTCTGAGTTCCATTGTAGAGATGGTAATTTAAAAGGAAGCTGGGTAAGACCCACTTGCTGATCTCAGAGAGCTTCCAGAGAGGCAGGAGGCAACTGAGACTCATTGTGGTGACACAGATCCAGCAGCCATTTTCGGAATCTCATTCTACCAAAAGGACACTGGTGCTGACAGAAACCATTTTGGAGTCCTTCCTCTAGACTATTAGCACTGAAAACCTACCTGCTTACCAGCAGACTAGCACCAGTCTCAGGAATCCCTGTGCTGCCAGGCTAACCAAGCTGGAAACTGGCCCTGCCCACCAGTGAGTTGGCAACCACTGCAAGAGGCAGGGTCTGGCAGCCAACTTAGCTGAGAACCAGACCCACCTGCCCGTGTGCCCACTGTAGTCAGCCCCACCACAAGAGAGGGGCCCACACAGCCCACATTGGGCACCCCTAGAGTATATGTCTCTGATGATCAGAGGGGAGTGTGCTGTTGGTTCCCATAGGGTATATTCCTACAAGAGGCCAATTCTCCAGGATTGGGAAATATAACTAACATAACTACATAGAAATAAACACAGAGAATTAGGCAAAATGAGGAGACAGAGGAATATGTTCCAAGTGAATATGAAGACAAAACCTCAAAGAAAGAACTAAGTGAAGTAGAGATAAACCATCTAACTGATAGAGTTCAAGTAATGATCAAAAAGGTCCTCAACAAACTCAGAAGAATAGATGGACACAGTGAAAATTTTAACAAAGTGTTAAAAAATATAAATAGGAACCAGTGGTAGATTAGATGATACATAGGAATGGATCAGTGAACAGGAAGACATAGTAGTGGAAATCACCCAATATGAACAGAAAAAAGAAGAAATAATTTTTTTAAATGAGGACAGTTTAAGAGACTTCTGGGACAACATCAAGTGTACTAACATTCATATTACAGGGGTCCCAGAGGAGAAGAGAGAGAAAAAATGGCAGAGAACTTATTTGAAGAAATAATAACTGAAAACTCCAACCTGGGGAAGGAGACATCCAAGACCAGGAAGCACAGAGCCCCAAATAAGATAAACCCAAAGAGAACCACACCAAGACACATAATTAAAATGTCAAAAATTAAAGAGAGCATCTTAAAAGAAACAAGAGAAAAGCAACTAGTTTCGTGCAAGGGAACTCCCATAGGACTATCAGCTGACTTTTCAGTAGACATTTTGAAGGACAGAAGGGAGTGTCATGTTATATTCAAAGTGCTGAAAGGGAAAAACCTATAACACAAAGTACAGCAAGGCTATATTTTAGACTTGGAAAGATAAAGAATTTTGCAGACAAGAAAAAGCTAAAATAATTCAGCACCATTAAATCAGCTTTATATGTTAAAGGGGTTTCTCTAAATGGAAAAAAAAAAGACCACAATTAGAAATCTGAACATTACAAAGGGAAAAATCTCACTGGTAAAAGCAAACGTACAATAAACATAGTAGATCAACCACTTATAAAACTAGTAGAAAGATTAAAGACAAAAGTAGTAAAACTGTCTGTCTACACTAAGGAGTTAAGGATACACAAAAGAAAAGATATAAAATATTTCAATAAAACAGTACAAATGGGGGGTAAAAATGAGGAGTATTAGAATGCATTTAAGCATAAGAGATCATCAACTAAACATAATTGTGTGTGTGTGTGTGTGTGTATACAATGGAATATTACTCAGCCATAAAAAGACCAAAATCTTGCTATTTGGGAACACATGGATGGGTCTAGAAGGTATTAGGCTAAGTGAAATAATTCAGACAGAGAAAGACCAATATGGCATAATCTCACAAACAAACAAAAGGAAAACAGACTTATAGATGCAGAGAACAAATAGGTAATTGCCAAAAGGAGGAAGGTAGTGTGGTGGGTAAACAGGTGTAGTAGATTAAGAGGTCCAAGTCTCCAGTTATACCATAAATAAGTCACAAGGGTATAATATACAGCATGAGGAATATGGTCAATAATATTGTAATAACACTGTATGGGGCCAAGTGGTCAGTAGACTTATTGTTGTATTCATATCATAATGTATGAAAATGTCAAATCTTTAGGTATTACACCTGAAAGTTACATAATATTGTATGTCAGCTATATTTCAATTAAAAAAGTTAACATATTAACAGATTTTCCTAATAATGAACAATTCTTGCATTTCTGAAATTATTATACTCTTTTATTATTTATTTTATTGCTAGTTATATTTATTACTTTTTATTTACTACTTATTCTATATAATCTACCTGTTAAATATTATACAATTTAATATATGTTATGATAGTAGCTGTAATAAATATTATTGTATTCATATTAATTACTGTTTAATACCTAATATTATTCCTTTCACCCATTCAATAAATAAAATATCAATACTTTATTCTTTTTATTCTGATTTTCAGTGCCATTTATTGATATTGCATACTGCTTGAAACCATTTAAGATGAAATTTCTATAGGACTGACGTAATCAGAAAATGTAAGAACCAAGTCAGTGAATGCTTTTTTTAAATAGAATTAAATTTTAGAGCAATTTTAGGTTTATAGAAAATTGAGCAGAAAATAGAGAGGTCCATGTATCTTCTCTTCCTTCTACCCTCAGTTTTCCCTAAAATTAATAAGCATTGATGTGGTACATTTGTTACAATTGATGACACAATACTGATGAATTACTGTTAACTGGAGTTCATAGTTTACATTAGGGTTTACTCTTTTTTTACAATTCTATGGGTTTTGATAGACAATGTATATTTTTGTTTATCTACCATTGCAGTGTCATACAGCATACTTTCACTGCCCTAAAAATCTCCTGTGCTTTACCTAATCATCCCCTACCCCCACCCTTAGACCCCTGGCAACCACTAATTTTCTATTGCTTTGTAGTTTTGTCTTTTTTTTTTTCCTTTTTAAAACTGTCCTTGCTTTTTAAGATTGAGTGATGTAGTTTTGAAGCAAACATTTGAGTGCGATAAATTAATGTGAATCAAAGTACACTAAGAACTGAAATGTGTATGTCTGTGTGAACGTGTAGGAGTATTGAGTAAAGTAATATGGCCAACACAGTTGAGCCAGGGTTCTTTTATGTTGTGTATCTGCCAACAGCACTGGAGCCTATGCTAGATATGGATGAGAAATAAATTACCTCAGTCATTACTATCTCAAGAATATCATGTCTCTGTTTCTCTCAGAATTTACCAGCTGCTAGCAAAATATGTGTATTTCAATACTTTAGGCCAAACTTGTAGGAATATTTACAGTTAGTAGAGATATTTTATATGCATTTGCCACCACTAACTCTCCTTATTTAGATATAGAACAAGTACTTATCGAGGAGAAACCATGGGCAAGTCATTGTCCTAGACTGTGAAGATGAAAGGGGTAGAAAGTGAAATGAATTTAAATAAATAAAATGTTTTATCTAAAATCTTCTTAAGAATTTTATTACAAGTCTTTATGAGCATTCTGAATGTACCTTATTTTTCTTGGTAATAAAAATAAGATATCCATATTTTACTCTTCCCAGGGGTTTTGTTTAGGAGAAGTTGATAAGATATGTAAGAGAGGTGACCCCAACTCTCCAATTAAATGAGAGTTTATTACATATATATATATATATATGTAATATTTATTCTCTGATATCTGTATCATGCATATTGAAATTTTCACTCTAAAATTGAGTTTGCATTCTAGTGAAAAGTAAATCAGGACTTTTTTGAAACCTGCTTCTGTAATAAGCTATTTAAATGAATGATCATGAAGATTGAGGCCTAAACGATAAACTTGAAAAAGTTTTTTGGAGCTTGATCAACTAATTTCCCATACTTCAATTTGCTGGAAAGTTGAGAGGAGATGGCTAAAGTTCTAAATACTGACTGAATCACAGATTAAAATAGAAAGTTGATGACTCACTAACTTTCAGAACCTCAAAATATTGCCAAAAAAAGTGAGCTATCAAAACATCAATATTTTGTCCATATTCATGTAACCATCATTAAATGCTATAAAGAGTTTTAACTGGTTTCTATTTTCTCAATTTTTGTAACTCAAAATGCTTTATTCACAGTGAGTTGCCTCAGATATCAAGAAATTCTTAAAATATTGTTAGGTTAAGTATATTTTAACAATCTATATTTAGTGGGCAGGGCATTCCAGGGTCATTCAAAAACCATATGATATCAATATTTGTGTTTGGAAAATATGATAAAATTTTTATTTTTTAATTGTTCCCCTAGGTTTTTAAAAAATTTATATTGGAATATAGTTAATTTGCAATGTTGTGTTAGTTTCAGGTGTACAGCAAGGTGAATCACTTATACATGTACACATATCCACCATTTTTTTAGATTCTTTTCCCATATAGGCCATTACAGAGTATTGAGTAGAGTTCCCTGTGCTATACAGTAGGTCGTTATTAGTTATCTATTTTATTTTATATATAGTAGTGTGTATATGTCAATCCCAATCTCCCAATTTATTCCTCCCACCCACCCTTACCTGCTGGTAACCATATGTAACTCTAGTTCTGTTTTGGAGATAAGCTTATTTGTACCCTTCTTTTAGATTCCACATATAAGTGATATCATATGATATTTGTCTTTCTCTGTCTGAGTTAACTTCACTCAGTATGATAAACTTTAGGTCCATCCATGTTGCTGCAGATGACATTATTTCATTCTATTTTATGGCTGAGTAATATTCCAAATTGTATATATGTACCACATCTTCTTTATTCATTCCCCTGTTGATGGACATTTAGGTAGCTTCCATGTCCTGGCTATTGTAAATAATGCTGCAAAGAAGATTGGGGTGCACGTGTCTTTTCAAATTATGGTTTTCTCTGGATATATGCTCAGGAGTGGGATTGCTGGATCATGTGGTAGCTCTATTTTTAGTTTTTTAAGGAATGTCCATAATGTTCTCCATAGTGGCTGTACCAATTTACATTCCCATGGACAGTGTAGGAGGGTTCCCTTTTCTCCACACCTTCATCAGCATGTATCGTTTGTAGATTTTTTGATGATGGCCATTCTGACTAGTGTGAGGTGATACCTCATTATAGTTTTGATTTGCATTTCTCTAATAATTAGTGACGTTAAGCATCTTTTCATGTGCCTTTTAGCCATCTGTATATCTTCTTTGGAGAAATGTCTATTTAGATCTTCTGCCCATTTTTCAATTGGGTGGGTTTTTTTTTTTGATATTAAGTTGCATATGAGCTGTTTGTATATTTTGGAGATTAGTCCTTTGTCCGCTGCTTCATTTGCAAATATTTTCTCCCATTCTGTGGATTGTCTTTTTGTCTTGTTTATGGTTTCCTTTGCTGTGCAAAAGATTTTAAGTTTAGTTAGATCCCATTTGTTTATTTTTGTTTTAATTTTCATTACTCTAGGAGGTGGACCAAAAAAGATCTTGCTGCAATTTATGTCAAAGATTGTTCTGCCTATGTTTTCCTCTAGAGTTTTAGAGTATCCAGTGTTAAGTCTTTAGGTCTTTAATCAATTTTGAGTTATTTTTGAGGTATGGTGTTAGGGAGTGTTCTAATTTCATTCTTTTACATGTAGCTGTCCAGTTTTCCCAGCACCACTTATTGAAGAGACTATCTTTTCTCCATTGTATATTTTTGCTTCCTTTGTCATAGCTTAGGTGACCATAGGTGCATGGGTTTATCTCTGGGCTTTCTATCCTGTTCCACTGATCTATATTTCTGTTTTTGTGCCAGTACCATACTGTCTTGATTACTGTAGCTTTGTAGTATAGTCTGAAGTCAGGGACCTGGTTCCTCCAACTCCATTTTTCTTTCTCAAGATTGCTTTAGCTATTCGGGGTCTTTTGTGTTTCCATACAAATTGTCAATTTTTTTTTTTTCTAATTCTGTGAAAAATGCCATTGTTTATTTGATAGGGTTGCATTGAATCTGTAGATTGCTTTGGGTAATATATGGTACAGCTCTCTATCTGTTTGTGTCATCTTTAATTTCTTTCATCAGTATCCTTTTTTTTTTTTTTTTAACAGTACGCAGGCCTCTCACTGTTGTGGCCTCGCCTGCTGCGGAGCACAGGCTCCAGACGCGCAGGCTCAGCGGCCATGGCTCATGGGCCAAGCCGCTCCGCAGCATGTGGGATCTTTCCAGACTGGGGCACCAACCTGCATCCCCTGCATCGGCAGGTGGACTCTCAACCACTGTGCCACCAGGGAAGCCCTTTCATCAGTATCTTATAGTTTTCTGAGTACAGGTCTTCCTTTGCCTCTTAAGGTAGAGTTATTCCTAAGTATTTTATTCTTTTTGATGTGATGGTAAATGGGATTGCTTCCTTAATTTCTCTTTGTGATCTTTTGTTAGTCTATAGGAATGCAAGAGATTTCTGTGTCCTAATTTTGTATCCTGCCACTTTAGTAAATTCATTGATGAGCTCTAGTAGTTTTCTGGTAGCATCTTTAGGATTTTCTCTGTATAGTTTCATGTCATCTGCAAGCAGTGATAGCTGTATGTCTTCTTTTCCAATTTAGATTCCTTTTATTTTTTTATTCTTCTCTGATTGCCATGGCTAGAACTTCCAAAACTATGTTGAATAAAAGTGGTGAGAAGGGACATCCTTGTCTTGTTCCCGATCTTAGAGGAAATGCTTTTAGTTTTTCACCATTGAGAATGATGTTTGCTGTAGGTTTGTCATATATGGCATTTAATAATTTTTAAAGTTCATTTTCAGAATATTTTGACTTTTTTTGGGCTACAGATATTTTTTCTCTAGAAATAAAGCATGTCTGCTTTCTATGATTGAAAATATAATATATATTCCCATTATTTCTGATTCTTAAAATCTCCAGAAACTGTAAGTTTTCAAGTTAACTTGTCATTTTCAAAATAATTTTAAAATGCATTGAAGGTACCCCTTTTTTTCATCTAGAAAATTTAATGGAAAGAGATACTGTCTTTAAAATACTTCCTACATTATTTAGCATTGAATTATTTATGTGAGATTATTGTTTATGCATTTGGTTCATGCTTGAATATATGTTTCTCCTCAAGAATGTTTATAAGCTCTCTGAGAGATTAGAGCACATCTCTTACTTTTTTCTTTTAATTGTACCTAGCCTGGTGTTAGACATGAAATAGATATCAAATCAATACTTCGTAATTATTTATGGAATTTCCTCTTTTGAAAATGAAAAAGAACTCTCAGAGTAGTTTTACTATGATAGTTTTACTTATAACATCATGTATTTCTAGATAATTTTAAAAATCTCTTTTATAATTAGCATTCTATTTGCATGAAAATATTTTAAAAATACAAAAAGCTCAAAACTAAGTTAACATTATTTCTCCTTTTGTGTGGATCATAATTCAACCTATGAATCCAAGTTGTTGTCATTAAAATAGAGATCGGGGCTGTTTTATGACCTGACCAATGGCAATGTAGTTAAATATATAGTAGTGCTAATAGTGCTATTACCATGTACAGACACTGGCCTAAGCATGTTACCTGGATTATCTTAAGTAGCCATTCTAAAAACTCTTTAAGGTAAACTTTTTCCTCATTTACAGATGAGAAAATTGAGGATTATAAAATTTAAGTAATTTGCCAACTTTTCTTTGAGATCAAAACTCATGCTCTTAAATTAATTGAAAGCATTATTTTAACTAAGTTATCCCATTCTCCATCAAAACTTTCTGTTTTCATAGCTCACTGTTTCCCTTATCTTATAATAAGAATCCTTTGGTAATACCAGTCTATTGGCCCTCTCCCCTTTTAATTTCCTCCCACTTCATGTCACCACCCCTTTTTCTGCTCCATGAATATAATAATCACTCTGTTGTCTCTGCCTTCAGCCCCTTAGGCCCCCACTCTCTTTGTAGTCTTGGGAAAAGGCAAGCCTCTATTAAATTCAACTCTTCCCTACTCTAAACCTAGCCTTGGAGAGCTGAGTGTGACAAGAAAAAAGTACAACCCTGTTGTCAGGGCTCACTTTAAATTCATGACAACTAGTTAAAGCATGCCCAGTGTGATGCCAGGAAATCTTATTTCAGTTTTCTGATCTATTGACTCTCACACACTTCTAGAAGTAAATTTCACATTTTTTCTCTTATGAAACCTCCAAATTCCACCTCCATTGTCATTCTCAACTGATGATTTTCTTCCCCTTTGACTGAAAAATTAGGAGCTGGTGAAAGAGAACTTTAGCACAATGCCACCAGTGAATTACCCCTGTACATGAAGCCTTGCACAGATACTCTGCATTCCCTTCTGTTACCATGGATGATTGTCTGGGCTCCTACCTAACACAAACATCTCCACTTGTGCCCATTATTCTGTCCTTAACTTCCTCCTTAAGGACATATGCCTACCAATACTCTTGTCTCTTTCATATACCACCAATTTTTTTCTTGCCTACTGGAATTTTCCCAATAGCACCCAATCCTGCTTTAATTTTTCAAAAAACTCTTACATATCCTAATTTCCTCTGTGATTTGCTATCACATTTCTATTTCCTTTATCTAAAAATCCTCAAAAGAATCACCTGTGCTCCATGTCTCCAGTTCCTCTCCATGCTTTATCGAAGCTATTTCTAATAAACTGTTTTCCACCACTACTCTACTGAAATTGCTTTGTAAAAACATCAGTGGCCTCCACATTGCCAAACACTATCTTTATTGCAGTTGACAGATTATTGGATATAGCTGATCACCTGCTCCTCTCTGGTAGCTAATTTTTTGTCCATTTGCCTTT
The DNA here is from genome assembly GCF_949774975.1 of Lagenorhynchus albirostris. NCBI lineage: Eukaryota > Metazoa > Chordata > Mammalia > Artiodactyla > Delphinidae > Lagenorhynchus > Lagenorhynchus albirostris. The sequence continues at coordinate 79,720,763 of NC_083098.1, read as the reverse complement.
CAGGTCATCTACCTCACTCCCCTCCCTCTGCTTCCATGTCTTCTTTGCTTTTGTTTCTTCTTTTCTGTGAACTCGTAACATGGGAGAGTTCTAAGGCTCAGTAATTAGACCTTATCTCTTAACCATCTATGTGCACTCTCTTGGTGATCTCATGAAATTGTATTGCTTTAACTGTCATAACTGAGCTGATGTCCCTGTAATTTATATCATTCTTGAATTCCAGACTGATATATTCAACTACTCTCTTGGCATCTTCACTGAGGTGTCTAATAGATGTTACAATCTCAACATATCCAAAAGAAATTCCTTTTTATCTCTCCCAAACCGTGCCCTTTTCATCCCGTCTTTCTCATTTCAGTTGTAGACTACTCCCTAATTTTAGTTTCTAGGGACAAAATTTAGATTCACTCCTGAATCCTCCATTTTTCTCACGTCCTAAATTCAATCCATCAGCAGCCTATTTGCTCTACTTTCAAAATGAATTCAAAATTCTGCCACTTCCCACCACTTCCATGTCTGGTTCTTAATCCAATTCATCCAAATATAGAAAAGCCAATTTTTAGCATCATAATTTCTCATCTAGATTTTTATTGCAATTGACTTCTAATTGTTCTCCCTAGTTCAGCCCTTGCATTTCTATATAAAACAGTAAAAAAAAGATCTTTTACAAATTTATTTTATGTTATTACTCTTTAAAATTTCTACCCTCTAGTGCTTTTCAGTATGAAACAGTACAGGGATGTAAGTTTATATGTAGCCTGCCCTTCACAATACCAGTTACCTTTCTGACTTTATACCCTCCACTTTCTGGACTACTCTGTTGCCAACATTGGTCTATTTGTTATACTTCAGGGCATTTGTACCTTGTGTTTTCTTTACTTTCAATGTCTTCCCCTCAAAAACCTAGTATATTTTATCCCATCCCTCCCTTGGTTTACTTTTCTTCATAGCACTTTCAGTACATACTACACGTTATTCCTGTTTGTTTACTATGCAACTCTTCTATTAGGAATCAACTTTCATTAGAGATGAGGCTTTGATTTGCCCACCGCATTCCCAAAGTGTAATGCATAGTGATATTAGGTATTCAAAAAAGATTTGCCTTGTGAATATACAAATCAAATAACGAAAGTGATAGAAAACGAATCTAAATCTAGAAATAATGTACTATTACCCTCAATTTCCATTTAATTAAAGTTAATGAGTCTGAATGGTTTCAGAGTATGCCACCCCAAATATGCCACTCAGGCATAAGGATTATTTTAAGATGAAGGCAATTGAAAAGAAGCAGATACAAGAAAAACACTTTACACTGCACCCCCTACTAGGAAAGGCAAAATCATTCTTAATTACCTGAGACAACTCTAGACTCATATCAGACTGGAGACAGCACCGGAGGAACCTATATAACAGACCTTACTAACTAGTACTTAATCTTCCATTAGGTTTCCTCATAGATTTACTTCCCCACAATTTGCCTCCCCTAGAAGCTCAAAGTCCTTTTCTTTTATATTGACACTCTCTACAAACTTATTGTTCTTTTGTTAAGATACTCTGTGCAACCAAGTTGTAAGAACTTCTTTGAGTTACTCAGCACTAAGTATTCCTTTGTGACTGCATGAATTAATAAACTTCTGGGTTTTTTGTTTGTTTGTTACTCTGTCTTGTCAGTCTGATTTGCAGGACCCCAGGGAAAGAACCTAAGATAAGTAGAGGAAAAGAGGTTTTTGTCCTTCCCTACAAGTCCTAAGTATTTTCAAATGAGTGCATATAAAAGCTATTATAAAGTAGTATTAAAAAATCTCAGTTAGTTTGGCCCTCTGATAGTGTAAATAAGTTAATCTCCACCTTTTTATATCAATATCTAACGTGATTCAAAACTAAAGAATGAGTTGGCCTTTAGAATAACTCTGGAGATGTGATTACATTGCACCTTTCAGTGTATCCAATTCAATAAACATTTATCATTTTCCAAGTGTAAATTGCTATATTAAGTTGCTGATGAGTAATAACACAAGCACTATATACATAACTTAAACAATGTTTTATACACCAAATCAAAGAATTGCAAAATTATAGGTGTTATTTGAAGCTAGAAAATTACTGAAAAGAAAAAAATTAAAGAGAAGCTCTCTTCTTCAGGTTAACTAAAGGTGGGTGCAGCCTGAATAGTAATTTTCTCTCTCATTTATTAAATGCCTACTACATGCAACACAGTGCTAGGCATTATATATATATATATCCTAGAAAAAGATTTGTAATAAATCCATTCATATAGAAATATAGAAAAGCCAATTTTTAGCAGAAGTAGAGAATATTTTTTGACATATTCATGGTATTTTATTTCAATATCAGGTAGAAAATGATTTCCTGTTATTCAATTATTACTGAATGCTAAGAAGAACAAACAGTTAAAGTACATAGTTTATTTATATATTCTTTTGCTAAGCATTTGTGTTTATGGTGCTTTGGAAAGCTTCCAGTATGGAATGGAGACATGAAATATACTATCTGTCATATAATAAAAGGTATATTAATTATTCAACATGGTATTCTAAGTGCCAAGTAGCTTTTGGCAAATAGGTGCTTAGTAAATATTTAAGTAAATGAAGGAATTATTTTTTATATATAAATATTTTTAACACAGTTATTTACTAACTCTTGATAGAACTGTACTCTTTAATGCTAAGATATTGACATTTAAACAAGTGGACATTTCTGGAAGTATGCATAGAGAGACGTCAAAAATGATGCATAAACCTAACATAACCCACCAGGTCATTCAAACCTGGAATATAATTCAAAATATTTAAAAACCTGTATTATACTGGTGGAGAGCAATCAAAGTGAAAGCTTTCTATATCACTGGCATCCCCTGTTGTGTCAGGTATTAACCCTGGAGATCTGCAACATCTGGATATTGTGGGTGAGGGGATCCTGAGAATGGACAGAGTAGCTTGGAAAATGAAGGAAGGGATGTGGCAAAGTAGCAGACAACAAAATAATTTACCATTTCAACAAAGGATATGTCAATACTGGAGAATTCAGGTAAAATATCAGTCTAGAGATAGATCTTGATCAATATGGATGACAAGTTTCCTAAGCAAGTTAATATTCAATAGTTTAAAAAGATAGGGAAAATTTTCTCAGGCATTTCAAAATTTTTACTTTCAAGTCACTCCATTTACATCCATGTCAAACATTAAACACCTGCTCAGATGGTAGACTTTCTGATCTTAAAAAAATAAGTATGACAAAAATGTGCTCTGAGTACTAAAGCTTTATGAATTAATTGTCTGCAAACAGTCTCTAGAACTAAAATTCTAATTTTACTGCTCTGTTACATTCTGAAAAACTTTGTTTTTTCCAAAATTGTGCACTAGGACTAAAATGAATAACTTTAATGTAAATTAAACTATTTTTGGAATTGTGGCAATTTACCCTTTGTGAAATTAGCATCCAACTGCTTGCCTTTGTTTTCTAATACATAAGATTGCCAGCTGTTTTGTATTTTCTGACAACGACTTTTACATCTGTTCTTAAAGCTTGCAGTTGAATTATTTTTTTAATTATTTTTAAAGTTAAAGGATACATTCTAAAATCCAATGAAAGTATTTTTATTTACTTGAACAAGCATCTTAACTCCTTTTCTTCCTTTCCCTTCTCGTCCTTCTTTTATTCCTTTCTACAAGTAGCCTAGAGTAGTGCTCTAGTAATACTTAACTATCATGGACTTTTTCTATGTAGGTGATGAAGTTTTGCTTGACCTGAAATTTAAATAGAAGCTTTATAAAAACATAAAAAAAACATAAAAAAAACATATGTTTTATAAAAACATAAAAAAACATAAAAAAATTTATGATTGAACATAAATTAGGTGAATTATCTGCTGTTTTTCATTTGTAAAGGGAAAGGGTAGGTGAGACTATGTGCTTACAAGTAGTACCAGAGTATGATACTTTTCTTTAAAATTAACTCAGGAAAGAAAATCTGCCTACTCTAAGTGAGGAACACAGTATGTAGAACAAAATGTTTAGTGTTTAATGATCTGTTACATTCATACTAAAATTAATTGCATTTAAATTTATATTGTACAATGGTCACACTTTTCCAACAGTGATCATTTCAAAATACTCAAATTATTATATGATTATAAATAAAATAAATATTATATGATTATAAATAAAATAAATCCTAGAGCCCCTAGCTCTAGGAAGAAATATATGTTGCTATGGACATTGAGAGGTTTATTTCCAGGAAATACATCTCTGAAATCACATCTCAAAATATCATCTGGCCATGTTTTAACATTTTTATTTCTCAAAACCTGCTCACTTATTACCACTTTGTATTGGATACAACTCTAGTGTTTATAAATCCTGATATATATATGTATATATCTGTGTTTGTATACAGATATACACACATTATGTATCTTTATCTATCTTTGTATATAATGTCTATAATCAAATTTTATAATGTTCGCCCAATTTATTTCTTTGGCCGTTACACAGAAAACTTTACTTTTGTGTGGGAGAACTCAGTCATATTTTCAAATTATTTTCTTAACACCTGCATGATGATCTGCTGTCTCTTAAAAATAGTTCAAATATTTACTTTATACTAGAGTTATTTGTGATACTTGTTTTTTTCATAATATTTAAAATTCCACAATTCCTTCCTTCATTCTTTTTAGTGCTTTCTCCTGCAGCCCTTACTTTAGAGTTGGGGTCAGAGAGATTGTAGGTAAAATCCCCAAAATGTTACTAGTTGAATGGCCATGTAGATATGCTCTACTTCCTATGGATCTAAATTTCTGCATTTGTAAAATAGAGTTGAACTCCTCTTGTCAGGTCATGGAATAACTGGAATGTGTCTGACAAAATGCAGACATTCAACAAATGCTTCTCCTATATACTTCACAGATGAATGTTTTAATCTGTAGTCTTATTTACAAATTAAAATATAATAAAGTAAGTTCTAGGTAACAGACCATGGCATTAAGCATAATAAGAACAGGATGGATATGTGTCTAAGGAAAGTCCATCTTTAGGGACCATAGCACTAAGTACACTGTACTTTATGGTAAGTGATTTTGAGAACCTGCTGTGAAATATTGACATGTTAAATTTCCCAAATTTGTTATTTATAAGAATAATATTTTTATATATACCATGATATCTATAGTATAAAATTTGAACTGTGAAACAGAATATATGTATTATATTTCGGTTAAAAAATGTCATGGTATTCAAGCCCAATAAATTTTCAGGGGCATTTAATATCCTTTTGGGGTTTCTGTGCAGTTTTACATTCTCATTATTCTAACCCTATTGTCCTTTCCTCCTAATCTTCTCTCTTTAATATACTTGGTTCCAGAAACTCTTGAATAAGACAGACAAAATCTCTATCCTCATGGAACTTACAGCATAGCAAATTTAAAAAGACAAAAATCACTGAAACAAATAAATAAATACTAAGATTATTTTATATAATGTATCAGTTAAGACTATAGTTATTAATACTGTATTATACAATTGAAACTTGTTTAGAGAGTAGATCTTAAGTGTTCTCACTACACACATGCACACATACACACACATGCACAAAATGGCAACTATGTGAGATGGTGGATATGTTTCATCACATTGTACACCGTGAATATGTACAATTTTTACTCTTCAATTATACCTCAATAGAGCTGGAAAAATTAATACTTTTTTAAAAACAGTAAACAAAATAAATCTTTAAATAGGGTAATCTGAGGCACTCTGAGGAAGTGATATTTAAGCTGGAAATCTGACCGTGAATAACTCAGGAATAATGAACCCCATGGCAGAAGTGCAGAGCTAATAGCAAGTGTGTAAATTGGTAGAAAGCTGAGAAATCATACTTTGGTCTATATTTTGGTAATGTTTTTAAAAGTCACATAAAATAAACCTGAGATTAAAACCATTTTAATACCTTACCTTGCAACTTCAGGTAAATTTGTGTTTAAGCTAGCCAGACTCTTGTATGAGTAGTCGAATATTTTAGATTCAGGAAAATGAAAATATCTAAAACTTACTAAAAATCTTTATAAATATGAAAGCCAGTGATAAGTGTGCAACACTGAAATGGATAACATATCTATAATATGTTTTTATTTTTATATGCATTTTTATGCAAGCATGATAAGTTCATCCCTCAAGAACATTCATCTGAATTTTTCCAGCTATTCGAATAAATAGATCTGTGCTCCACCAGGGTGTTCTGTACAACTTTACATGAACAGACATATCCAGGACCTCAGTTTTAAAAATAAACAGTTGCAGAGCTGTAACATTCCAAGTCAGTGACACATTTATAGAAGTTTAAATACATGCTCAGAGATGACTAAAGAGCTTCATTCTGAGTTGACCTGGTAGCTAAAGTTGACACATTCATTGTCTATATTAAAGCATAATATAAGGAAATGCAGATTTGCACTCTTCTTATTACAGTTTAAGAAAAATTAAATTACATTTTACATTTAAATTTGAATCAAATAATGAAAGAATCCTGATGCCTCAATGGAAAACACTAGAGGTTTCCTGAAACACATTTTTCAAAAGTATTGGTGTGTGTTAACTCACTTTCAAAATACTTTGTCTTTCTCTCCAGAAGCCACATAATTCAATCTATGGTGTTTATCACCCTCAACTTTAGGGCCAATAATATACTGGGAACTAAATTCCAATTAATTTAGCTATCACAAAATATTTAGGAATAAATCAACTATGACTTAGTTTGATCATTATTTATGTGAGTGTTTTAGGTTACTAAAATAATTGTGAGGTATTTCATTCTCACATGCAGTATGAGTATGCAATAAGCTAACAGAGTTTTGATTTTTGTATTTACAATATAAAATCACAGCACTTAAGACTGAACTCTACAGCCCTCTAGAATGTGACCTACCGTCCTTGAAATGTTAATAGAGTTGAAATTATAACATTTCTTTCAAGATGAGCTTTCTATATTCCTATCTGAATATCTGGGGTTGTGTCTCTGTTATCCTTTCAGAATGCTGTGAAAATGACCTAAAGAGGCAGATGTCTTTAAGGGGACTTCAGACCTTTACAAGAGTTATGTCTGCAACGTTTGAGTGGATGCGATGTGATATGACATCCTGTTTCTGATTATTCACAAATCCTTTCTCATCACAAAGTGGAGTGTGCTAAGCAGTCTTTAAAAACTCATCTCAGTAAAGTCTAAAAAAATATATAACATGCTGAATAGGTGTTTACTATTAGTGCTTTCAGGGAGTAGATTCTTTGCTATAAATGCTCCATCTGGCATATCGAAATGTCATACAGGACATTGCATAAATGTTTCTGTTCTAAAAACAGCCAGCTTATACTTATAACTACATTTATAAAAACCCATTTATAAGCAACTAATTTCTTGCAGAAATCTTCACATACATAATTTTCATGTGTCAACTAATTTAAGCCCAAAGAGTTACCATCTGTTAATTTATTAGTCTGTCCTCCTCACCAGGTTCTATTGGATGAATTCTTTTTACTCCATTCCACAACAAGAACACTATTCTAATTAGAATAAGTTAGAAACATTTTTTAAATTTTTATGTTAAGTACAGATTTTAAAGTACTTTAACAAAAGTGGAAAACTGAATGATTAACAGGTGTTCCAGGTTTCTAAGAAACTGACTTCAATTTTGACAGCTCTAAGAATATAGCTCTTGTTGCCTCACCTCTTTAAGGTCTAAGAAGTGGTCCTTGCCTACTGGACGCTAATTTTTAGATAGTTTTAATTTTGAGGATGATATTGTTGGAAAGTTACTTGTAAGGCTTGAAATATGATGGATAAGATATTAACCTCACATTTCAAAGACCTTCATTTTCTCTTTCTTCTAGGACTTATGAGTTCTTCTACCATGGGTATATTATTTTCTACCATGGGTATATTATTTTCAATTGAACACTTGAGAAGAACCACATTGAAGAAACTGTTAAAAATTTGCACATAAATTAAAAATTAGGCAAAAGAATGACCGCACATCTTTTCACGGGTCAAAGTGAAGTGTTTAACAGTCCCATCCAAGAATTACTTGATTTTTTAGGGAAAAATGCCTTTGATTAATTTAATAGTTACCATTAATTTTGAATCAGACTCTCCAAGATAACGTGATATCTTCCAGATATTTGTCTGGTGGAGGTAAAAATTATTTCTGTGCAGTACATAAGATAACAGTAACCCAAAGGTTACTATTTCATTGCCTTATAATCCTATTAACCAGTTTTGTATCTCAATTACTAACCTCTTTCTAGAATTTCTTTTCAGTGCTGACACATACTCACCGTATACCATATACTATATATTCAATGCTCACAGCATACTATCAAAATCTCTTTTGAACTAAATTTATCATCACACAGTTTCTCTCATTAATTAGCTAAATGTGGCACATATTCATCCTATATTTGTATGAGTCATTTATAATGTTTTGGAAAATGTACTTTGATAAAAACTATCAATACACCTTTAAACTGCTGTGAAAGAAAGAGTTTACTCTCTTACCACCATTCTTAGGTCTAGTATATTGTTTTGTTTTCTTTTCTTAAAACTTCCAAATTGTGAGGAAGTTGTTATTGCTTTGTCGTCATAAGAGATTTTTGCCTAAAATTCACTTTTAACATGGAATCCTGTACATTAATGGATTATTCATGTTGGAGGGGAATACTTATTTTCTGCTCCTGGAATCCATGAGGAGAGATTTTCCCTAGAACATTACAGCTTTCTCTCTTCTCCTCTATAATCATGCCCATGAAGAAATAGAGTGATAAGTTTGGGGAAAAGTAATGAGGTATGCTTGGTTCTACCCACATTTCCCTTGGGAGCCAGCTGCCCACAGTTTGCACATATGTTCTCACTCTTTCAGGGGCGTGCTATCCCTCACCACATGGAAAGCCCACATGAGTTTTCCTTCTGTAGCTGAGTCTTTAACAGCAATAAAAGGAATATTCTGGTTATCATCTAATACCCCTTAATTCATTCCTTACTTGTTCAGAATTCTGACAGGGGAATTGTTAATTATATTGGGTGACCCCTTCAGAGTCTCAAGCAGTTTCTAATAATCTAGTCATAAAATATTACTTCCCAAGAAAAAAATAACAAGGTACCTGTTACTGTATTCTCATTCAATTATATTGTTGTTAAGTCTTGGAATTAATTGCCTTAGTATTTCTTCAGGAAACTAAATCAAATTAAATACAGTGTATATTAAAATTATGTCGTTATATCTATAAAAAATAATTAATTTAAAGGTTTTTTGAAAATGAAATGAGATTAAAAATTCTCTGAATATTAAAAACTCTTTGTGAAACTATCCTCTACTTGAATTTTGACCCAATATTTACCAGTATTTACCAGTCACTGATTGGAAGTCCATCAAAACAATTTCATAGGGAAATTCAAAACCAGCACGTTTCTGTTTAGCCCAGAGTGCAATTTTTAGCTAAACAAAGTATTTTTTCTATTTCTTTAGAGCTTTTAAAAGGTATTTCTACAAATACAGAGATGAGGTTATATTTAGGGTAGCCAAGACTCTAGAGTTATTGGCAGGTTTTCCTCCAGTATGTCAGATTTTGCAAAGTGTTATCATTAAACTTTTAAAAATCTGTTTAAGTCCCAAATATTCCTTAATACAAGATACATTTATCAGTGATGTTAGGTATATTCCATCCATTCTAGAGTAACAGATATCCAGTACATTATAGAAGTAGCATGTTACAGTATAATAAGAGCAAATATTACTGAGGGTTTACCGTGTGGCAGATCCTGGACTAGCACTCAGAGTGCTTTTAATTCTCAGAATAAGTCTATGTATTAAACAGTGTTATTATCCCTATTTTAAAGATGTGTATCCCAGAAAATAGGGAACTTAAGTAACTTATCCAAAGATAAACAGATTTAAGGGGCTACATAGGGTTTAACCCATATATGTCTTAAGTCCAAGATGTTTACTCTTAAGAGTGACACTTGGGCTCTATGTTGTGGAGTCTGCACTGGCCCGCGAGCTGAGGTGTCGACACAGCCATTTTGCACTAGGAAATCGGGTTTGAAGTACTGGATGTGAGGCCTCTGCATGCAGAACCCTAAGACCAAGTGAAATTAGACAAACCACAAAGGAAAAAAAGGAGTTGCCAGGCTGCCACCTGCTAAAGAAGAGGATGTGTCACCAATACCTGCCGTTGAAATTTCTCCCCGGGCAGAGAGCTGTGTGGATGACAGGCTTGTGGAGCTCCAGCCAGGCATCAGGGCTTTGCCTCTGAGGAGGGAGAGCCAAGTTCAGGACACTGGCCCACAAGAGACCTTCCAGCTGCATGTAATATCAAATGGTGAATATGTCCCAGAGATCTCCATCTCAGCGCCAAGACCCAGCTCCACTCAACGACCAGCAAGCTACAGTGCTGGACACCCTATGCCAAACAACTAGCAAGACAGGAACACAAACCCATCCATTAGCAGAGAGGCTCCTAAAATCATAAAAAGGCCACAGACACCCCAAAACACACCACCAGATGTGGATCGGCCCACCAGAAAGACAAGATCCAAACTCATCCACCAGAAAACAGGCACTAGTCCCCTCCACCAGGAAACCTACACAACCCACTGAACCAACTTTAGCCATGGGGACAGACACCAAAAAAAATGGGAACTAGGAACCAGCAGCCTGCAAAAAGGAGACCCCAAACACAGTAAGTTAAGCAAAATGAGAAGACAGAGAAACACACAGCAGATGAAGCAGCAAGGTAAAAATCCACCAGACTAAAAAAATGAGAGGAAAATAGACAGTATATCTGAAAAAGAATTCAGAATAATGACAGTAAAGATATCCAAAATCTTGGAAATAGATGAAGAAAATACAAGAAATGTTTAACAAGGACCTAGAAGAACTAAAGAGCAAACAAACTGTGATGAACAATGCAATAAATGAAATTAAAAATTCTCTAGAACGGATCAATAGCAGAATAACTGAGGCAGAAGAACGAATAAGTGACCTGAAAGATAAAATAGTGGAAGTAACTACTGCAGAGCAGAATAAAGAAAAAAGAATGAAAAGAACTGAGGACAGTCTCAGAGACCTCTGGGACAATGTTAAAGGCACTAACATTCGAATTATAGGGGTCCCAGGAGAAGAAGAGAAAAAGAAAGGGACTGAGAAAATATTTGTAGAGATTATAGTTGAAAACTTCCCATAATGGGAAAGGAAATAGTCGGTCAAGTCCAGGAAGCACAGAGAGTCCCATACAGGATAAATCCAAGGAGAAACACGCCAATACACATATTAATCAAACTATCAAAAATTAAACACAAAGAAAATATGTTAAAAGCAGCAAGGGAAAAACAACAAATAACCCACAAGGGACTCCTCATAAGGTTAACAGCTGGTCTTTCAGCAGAAACTCTGCAAGCCAGAAGGGAGTGGCAGGACATATTTAAAGTGATGAAGGAGAAAAACCTACAACGAAGATTACTCTACCCAGCAAGGATCTCATTCAAATTTGATGGAGAAATTAAAACCTTTACAGAAAAGCAAAAACTAAGAGACTTTAGCACCACCAAACCAGCTTTACAACAAATGCTAAAGGAACTTCTCTAGGCAGGAAACACAAGAGAAGGAAAAGACCTACTACAAAAAACCCAAAACAATTGAGAAAATGGTAATAGAAACATACATATTGATAATTACCTTAAATGTAGATGGATTCAATACTCCATCCAAAAGACTTAGACTGGCTGAATGGGTACAAAACAAGACCTGTATATGTGCTGTCTAAAAGAGACCCACTTCAGACCTAGGGACACATACAGATTGAAAGTGAGGGGATGGAAAAAGATATTCCATGCAAATGGAAATCAAAAGAAAGCTGGAGTAGCAATACTCATATCAGACAAAATAAACTTTAAAACAAAGACTGTTACAAGAGACAAAGAAGGACACTACATAATGATCAAGGGATCGATCCAAGGGGATATAGCAATTGGAAATATTTATGCACCCAACATAGGAGTGCAATATATAAGACAAATACTAACAGCCATAAAAGGGGAAATCGACATTAACACAATCATAGTAGGGGACTTTAACACCCCACTTTCACCAATGGACAGATCATCCAAAATGAAAATAAATAAGGAAACACAAGCTCTAAATGATACATTAAACAAGATTAAGATGGACTTAATTGATATTTATAGGACATTCCATACAAAAACAACAGAATACACATTTTTCTCAAGTGCTCATGGAACATTCTTCAGGATAGATCATATCTTGGGTCACAAATCAAGCCTTGGTAAATTTAAGAAAATTCAAATCGTATCAAGTACCATTTCCAACCAAAATGCTATGAGATTAGATATCAATTACAGGAAAATATCTGTAAAAAATACAAACACATGGAGGCTAACATATACACTACTAAATAACCAAGACATCACTGAAGAAATCAAAGAGGAAATCAAAACTTCCAGAGAAACAAATGACAATGAAAACACGGTGACCAAAAACCTATGGGATGCAGCAAAAGAAGTTCTAAGAGGGAAGTTTACAGCAATACAATCCTACCTCAAGAAACAAGAAACATCTCAAATAAACAGCCTAACCTCACACATAAAGAAATTAGAGAAAGAAGAACAAAAACTCCCCCTAAGTTAGGAGAAGGAAAGAAATCATAAAGATCAGATCAGAAATAAATGAAAAAGAAATGGAGAACAGTAGCAAAGATCAATAAAACTAAAAGCTGGTTCTTTCAGAAGATAAACAAAATTGATAACCCATTAGCCAGACTCATCAGGAAAAAAAGAGAAAAGACTCAAATCAATAGAATTAGAAATGAAAAAGGAGAAGTAACAAGTGACACTGCAGAAATACAAAGGATCATGAGAGATTGCTACAAGCAACTATATGCCATACAATGGACAACCTGGAAGAAATGGACAAATTCTTAGAAATGCACAACCTTCCAAGACTTAACCAGGAAGAAATGGAAAATATGAACAGACCAATCACAAGCACTGAAATTGAAACTGTGATTAAAAATCTTCCAACAAACAAAAGCCCAGGACCAGATGGCTTCACAGGAGAATTCCATCAAACATTTAGAGAAGAGCTAACACCTATCCTTCTCAAACTCTTCCAAACTATAGCAGAGGGAGGAACACTCCCAAACTCATTGTACGAGTCCACCATCACCCTGATACCAAACCAGACAAAGATGTCAGAAAGAAACAAAACTACAGGCCAATATCACTGATGAACATAGATGCAAATATCCTCAACAAAATACTAACAAACAGAATCCAACAGCACATTAAAAGGATCATATACCATGATCAAGTGGGGTTTATCCCAGGAATGCAAGAATTCTTCAATACATGCAAATCAATCAATGTGATACACCATAATAAAAACTGAAGGAGAGAAACCATATGACCATCTCAATAGATGCAGAGAAAGCTTTCGACAAAATTCAAAACGCATTTATGATAAAAACCCTCCAGAAAGCAGGCATAGAAGGAACGTTCCTCAACATAATAAAGGCCGTATATCACAAACCCACGGCCAACATCGTTCTCAATGGTGAAAACCTGAAACCATTTACACTAAGATCAGGAATAAGACAAGGTGGCCCAGTCTCACCACTATTATTCAACATAGTTTTGGAAGTTTTAGCTGCAGCAATAGAGAAGAAAGAAAAATAAAAGGAATCCAAATCGGAAAAGAAGAAGTAAAGATGTCACTGTTTGCAGACGTCATGATACTATACATAGAGAATCCTAAAGATGCTACCAGAAAACTACTAGAGCTAATCAATGAATTTGGTAAAGTAGCAGGATACAAAATTAATGCCCAGAAATCTGTTGCATTCCTATACACTAATGATGAAAAATCTGAAAGTGAATTTAAGAAAACACTCCCATTTAGCATTGCAACAAAAAGAATAAAATACCTAGGAATAAACCTACCTAAGGAGACAGAAGACCTGTATGCCGAGAACTGTAAGACACTGATGAAAGAAATTAAAGATGATACGAATAGATGGAGAGATATACCATGTTCATGGATTGGAAGAATCAACATTGTGAAAATGACTGTACTACCCGAAGCAATCTACAGATTCAGTGCAATCCCTATCAAACTACCACTGGCATTTTTCACAGAACCAGAACAAAAAATTTCACAATTTGTATGGAAACACAAAAGACCCCGAATAGCCAAAGCAATCTTGAGAAAGAAAAATGGAGCTGGAGGCATCCAGCTCCCTGACTTCAGACTATACTACAAAGCTACAGTAATGAAGACAGTATGGTACTGGCACCAAAACAGAAATATAGATCAATGGATCAGGATAGAAAGCCAAGAGATAAACCCACGCTCATATGGTGACCTTATCTTTGATAAAGGAGGCAAGGATAAAACAGTGGAGAAAAGAGAGCCTCTTCAATAAGTGGTGCTGGGAAAACTGGACAGGTACATGTAAAAGAATGAAATTAGAACACTCCCTAACACCATACACAAAAATAAACTCAAAATGGATTACAGACCTAAGTGTAAGTCCAGACATGAGAAAACTCTTAGAGGAAAACATAGGCAGAACACTCTATGACATAAATCATGCAAGATCCTTTTTGACCCACCTACTAGAGAAATGTAAATAAAAACAAAAATAAGCAAGTGGGACCTAATGAAACTTCAAAGCTTTTGCACAGCAAAGGAAACTATAAACAAGACGAGAAGACAACCCTCATAATGGGAGAAAATATTTGCAAATGAAGCAACTGACAAAGGATTAATCTCCAAAATTTACAAGCCGCTCATGCAGCTCAATATCAAAAAAACAAACAACCCAATCTATAAATGGGCAGAAGACCTAAATAGACATTTCTCCAAAGAAGATATGCAGATTGCCAACAAACACATGGAAGAATGATCAACGTCATTAATCATTAGAGAAATGCATATCAAAACTACAATGAGATATTATTTCACACCGGTCAGAATGGCCATCATCAAAAAATCTACAAACAATAAATGCTGGAGAGGGTGTGGAGAAAAGGGAACCCTCTTGCACTTTTGGTGGGAATGTAAATAGATACAGCCACTATGGAGAACAGTATTGAGGTTCCTTAAAAAACTAAAAATATTTTATTTATTTAGTTTTAGCTGCATTGAATCTTTGCTGCTGCGTGCGGGCTTTGTCCAGTTGCAGAGAGCGGGGCCGCTGTTCGCTCTGGTGTTTGGGCCCTGCAACGCAGTGGCCCCTCCTGCTGCAGAGCATGGGCTCTAGGCACGTGGGCCTCAGCAGTTGTGGCATGCAGGCTCAGTAGTTGTGGCTTGAGGACTCTAGAGCGTAGGCTCAGTAGCTGTGGTGCATGGAGCCCAGTTGCTCCACGACTGTGGGATCCTCCTGGAGCAGGGATCGATCCCATGACCCCTGCATTGGCAGGCAGATTCCCAACCAGTGCATCACCAGGGATGTCCCTAAATACTAAAAATAGAACTACTATATGACCCAGCAATCCCACTACTGGGCATATACCCTGAGAAAACCATAATTCAAAAAGAGACATGTACCACAATCTTCATTGTAGCACTATTTACAATAGCCAGGACATGGAAGCAGCCTAAGTGTCCATCGACAGATGAATGGATAAAGAAGTTGTGACACATATATACAATGGAATATTAGCCATAAAAAGAAATGAAAGTGAATTATTTGTATTGATGTGGATGAACCTAGAGTCTGTCATACAGAGTGAAGTAAGTCAGAAAGAGAAAAACAAATACCATATGCTAACACATATTATGGAATCTAAAAAAAAAAAAAAGGTTCTGATGCACCTAGGGGTAGGACAGAAATAAAGATGCAGACATAGAGATTGGATTGAGGACATGGGGAGGGGGAAGGTTAGGGTGGGACAAAGTAAGAGGTAGCATTGAGATATATCCACTACCAAATGTAAAATAAATATTTAGTGGGAAGTGCTGTATCTCACGGGGAGGTCATCTTGGTGATTTGCGAAGACCTAGAGGGGTAGGATAGGGAGGGTGGGAGGGAAGTGCAAGAGGGAGGGGATGTGGGGATATATGTATACATATAGCTGATTCACTTTGTTTTACAGCAGAAACTAACACAACATTGTAAAACAATTATACTCCAATAAAGATGTTAAAAAAAAACAGTTTTGAGAACTCATGGGAAACAGTAAGTTCTTCTGTGGCAATTGATTTCCTATATGGAAAACAAGTAAAAATAGATTCTTACTCATACTCTTATGAGTATTAATTCCTTATGAATAACAACAAAATGTATTAAAATTTTAACCATTAATAAAAATAAAGAAGCATATCTGTTTACTTATTTATTTAACAAAGCCCCAAAGCACAGAAAATAAAGGAAAAAAGCATACATATGCATAAAAAAGTATGTATAATTTCTTATACATAATATTCTGTACAAAGAAAAAAAACAGAGAAAGATCCCCAAGGAATTAAGTTAAAAAAAGAATAACAGCAGATAAGGAGAAATATGTATGATGTACACAATTGAAAGAAGTGTTTAGATATTTAAAGCCTAAAAATAAATAAGCAAAAATCCGCATAAGCCAGTAGAAAAACTTGAAAAAAACATCTGAAAAAGAATTTATGAAGCAGGCTCCTGAAATATAAATCTACATGTAAAAAGATGAGAAATGTTTAATCTGACTCATGATCAAGCAATTGAAGAGTATAACAATAGTGACCGATTAGATTGGCAAATGAATAAAGTCTGATAACGTTAATGGTGGGGAGAAATGTAAATTGGTTCTGCTACATTGGAGATCAGTTTAATAATACCCGATAGAGCTGATAAAACTGATAACCTACAGTTTAAGTTTTGTTCTTTTAAGTATTTATCTTTAAAATAATGCTTCAAACATCTTTTTTTCAAAAAAAGACCTTTACAAATATTAAAGGTACATTTTCTTACTGGATGGCAGTTTAAATGAATGAACGAGGTCCATATACAGTACTCACTGCTCTTAAAAATCATAGCCCTTAATTCAATCAACAATTTTACAGTAGTGGAAATAATAAATTGATTTAAGAATACACTTAACAACTGTGTTAGGTATTATCATTACCTAATTATGAGGTAAAATTGTAAAAATGTGGATGAGAAGTTTCAAAGCTAATTAATCATAGTGGCTGCCTATAATGAGAAAGAGAGGTAAATGGAAATGGGCAGGCCTGAATAAATGGACATCACTTATATATATATAGATAGATAGATATAGATATACATTTACTTTGGGGAATATTGTTATTATATTTTAATGTTAAACATATGCATATTCTGTGACCCAGCATTCCAGTACTCAATTATGCTCTTAAAAAATTCATATGCTTCAGACAATGTGCACACAGTGTTTATAGCATTTCTGTTTATAATATTAAAAAATTAGAAATTATACAAATGCTTACCTGAGAGAGGTTGAACATATATATTTTGGTGTACTCTCTCAAAGGAATATTATACATGAGCAAAAGTGAATAAACCACAGCCACACACAGCAACGTAGACGATTTTTTGAACTATAATGGTGAGAGGGGAAAAAATAGGTCTATGAGACTCTGTTAGTGTAGTGCCTTTTCTATAGAGCTCAAATATAAACATATAGCAACAATACTTTGCTTAGCAATACATTTACATAAAATGAAAATATTTTATGAAAGTCAAGACAACGATGAAGATAGAATTCAGACTAGTGGTGACCTCTGGTGGGGGAAAGGCAAGAGGAAGATGGTGAAGACAAGTGCCTGAGGGGATACAGTTAATGACAGGGTTCTAGTTCTTGAGTTGGATTGATGGTGCCACATGTGTTTATTACAGTATTGGGCTTTATGACTTGCATAAATATTACATGTATTATTTTTTATTTATCAACTATTATATTAATAGGAATGAAAATATAAATCTCTGAAGAAATAAGTATGGAAAAGATTAATAAAAAATGTTTCACAGCATGGGAATGTTTCTTAGACTTATCTTTTATTCTAAATAATTTTAAAAAACAATAAAAATAGTACACTTGAAATTTATTCAAATAAAATATATTTTGGAGGTCAAAAGAACATTAATGTGACAACCAACATTAAAAATGTGCAGAGTTAATATGGAATATTAATTAGACTTATTCGGTATATTTCCGAGGTGCTAACTAATAATATTGAAAGAGGAAAGACTATAGGAGGGCTGAGGGTAGGCACTTTTGCCTCACAAGAAGGAGACTAGACTTTTAAACAATTGGGGATGCCCAATAAAATAAGAGCCTTCTTAAAAAACATAGATATGGTAATGTGCCATAAAACATTTTAAGGTAATTTTTATATGAAGTGGTTAGAAATAAATTTCTCTCCAGCTCCAATATGTCTCTTTTGTGCAGACATATTGCCAGAATCTTCTTATTTTCTATAGCTTAGTGATAAAAATCTTGCACTCTGAAACTAGAGTTTAAATATAAGCTTTGATCTTTACTAATTTAACATTTCTACACTCATTCTTTCATCTTTAAAATAATTCCACCTACTCTAAAGATTGGTTTTGAGCAGTAAGTAAGACAATCCATGTAATGGGCTTTTGCACAGGGATTAGCATATAGTTGTCCTCAATAAATTTTCAATTCAATCATTATTATTATTTTATATTAATTTTCAAATATGTTCTTGCTAGCATTGGTGACACCATGATCACTTAAAAGATTCTACCCTCATTGTCAGACTTACCCTTATCTACTAGGAGAAACACATAAATTAATAAACAATTATAGGACCTGATAAGTGGTATACTAGAGGAACTACAGGATGCATTAGTAACATGAAGGATGTAGACAAAAATCTCGACCTGAGAAAGCTTCATGTTCAAATTGACACCTGAAAAATGAGAAATTCATGAGAACATGAATGGAGGACTGTTTAACACAGAGCATACAGTAAATACAAAGGCAGTGTGATGAAAGAACACATAATATTCAATAAGCTGAAGAAATTTAGTATTTTAGGACCACAGAATGTAACAGAGGAAGTAGCCAGAGGTGAAACAGCAAAGGAAATCAGAGGCTATATCAAGAAGGACCTTGAAAGCCTTTTAAAGTATTTTGAATTAATCACAAGATCCCTGGAAAGACATCCAAACTGTTTTATTAGACCGTTGAACATAATTAAATTTGTATTATAAAGATGACTGGGATTTCTTCTTGAGATTGGACTTGAGAGAGCACATCTTCAGGCCAGAAGACTAGTTAAGCACTCTTGCATTAACACTTGTGATACGTGATGATGACCTACATGGAATAGTGGTAGAGGTGAGGAAGAGAAGTGGCAGTATCTCTTAGATAAAAGGAAGCTATAGTAAATGAAACTGGTGATTGACCTTGATGAGAAGCAGAACATGAAGATAAAGATAGTGCCTAAATTTTTGACTGCTAAATTGGATAAATTCAGGTCCATCACTTCTTAAAAGAAAATAGTTTTGTTAGTATATTTATTATTTTACAATAATAAAAATAAACCAGACATTATCCCATATATATAACACTATCAAGGCATTTAACATAAAATATTTTGAACTCTGAATTTTAGTCACTCTAATTAGTAAATCAAAATTGTTATGTTAAAATAACCTGTGATAAAAATTTGTCTTATATGTCGTTTCTATCAAAATTAAACTATGGAATTTTAAATGCTAGCTTGTCCCAATATCCAGTTTTATATAAAATGGTTCTTAGGTTTGACAGACTTTCATGTGTTATTCTAGACCTTAAGTAGGGTTTTTGTTTTTTCCCCAGCTTTTCATTTTGTCAAGCTTACAGAAAAGTTGAAAGGGTAATACAGTAAAATCCATATGATCCTCACCTTCACACAGGATCAACTGTTAATATATTGTCACATTTGCTTTCTCTTTCTCTGTGTGTGTGTGTGTGTGTGTGTGTGTGTGTGTGTGTGTGTAAATGCATGTGTTTTTTTGTAAGTGCTTTTGTGCATGTGCTTTTGCTGAATCATTTGAACGTCACTTCAAACCTATCAGAAAAATTATTCAAAACTTGTGAAAAGGCAAAAGAGGTTACCAGGAATTTTTTCAGATCATCACTGGGCATGGTTTTGTCTTTTCTTGGAGATTTTATGACCATATAGGAGGAGAAATTAACTTGTACTTTTTTTTCATAGAAATGCATACAAATAGATGGAAAAACA